>NC_066590.1:7625000-7950000 GCF_905475345.1 Vespula vulgaris | reverse complement strand
AAGATGAGAGAATAGACACAGTATGAAATAATTTTCCGTAAAGATCGTCGTAATTTCATAGATAGAATTCTACGTGTACGTGATCGTGAATATTTTCTTCTCCTTCTCTCTTTTTCACAGTAAAGAGAGAGAGAATGTTAAAAGAGAAGAAGAGAGAGAGTTTCAAGATCGCTTGGAGCTGGTAGAAACAGGAATATCGTCGTAGGTAGAGCAGATTATGGAGTTCGCGTGTCGTATTATCATAGACAGTGCAATGTCACGAGCACCTCGTGTCTCGTGTTCGAGCCTTAAAAGCGGCTTTAAGAGCGGCTTCGTATAATGCGGTGATCCGTATTGCGAGATCGATGCGCGCAAGGGCCTATGCTCTTGGCACACGTATTCCGTATGCGCTTCGACTGCAGATCGTCTCGTTGGTTCGTTCGTTGGTTAGTTCGTTGCACGAGCACGAAGTTTCTTTGCTACGTCTCACCCTCGATCATTCCCTCTTCCGTAGAATTAATCCTGATCCTTTCGCGTGGCTCTCGTAGATCGTCGATCTGTCACTGTTGTCTGTCTTTCTCTGTCTTTATTTCTTTCTTATATTTCTTTTCGACTTGTCACTGTATTGCTCTTCGTATAGTTTTGTATGATTGTACTCTTGTAGATTGATATCGATATAAATTTTTAGATAGTATGGTGTTCTTTTTTTAATATATATATATATATATATATATATATATATATATATATATATAATTATAGTTATATATAATAGTACTTTATTTATAATAGTATGTATATATATATATAAAATTAATATATATAGTACTTTATTAATATTTATTGAATATATATAAAGCATATCTATAAATATTTATTATTCTAATAAATCTAAATAATAAATAATGTATTCTTATTTTAATTTATAAGTATACTTTTATACTTATAAACGTGTAAATGTTCGATTATCGTTAAGGTGTTATAATTTTTATTTAACAAATCATTTCGATAATATTCATACATTTTTGTTAAAGTCACGTGTAATGTAATTGCTAAGAAGTTTCATTTTTATGTACAATCTTCTTGAACGATCTTGCGAAATACTTACATTCGAAATACTTATATTTCGGCCAAACTACGAGAATATATTTTACAAGTGGAAAGGAAAAATATATTTTTAAGTTATAAAGTTATAAATAATTACATTGAGATAAGTAAGAGTCTATTTTCCTTCGTGGAAAATAAAGATCGAACGTGTTTATCTTATCCGTGCATTGTTATCACATCTACTACCTTGATTCCATGTAATTATTACTTTTACTTCAATATCTGTTAGATCAAGAAATATTTCAAAAAAAAGTGAATAGTATTTTCAAATGAGTAATCCGCGGATATTTATTTCATGTACGGATTTTGTAATGGAAATTTCCAAGTTATCATACGAGAATGTCAACGTAGATTTTCTGGAAGAACAGTATCACATCGTTCTATATTTATTAATATTCATTTCCTATTACACAATTCGGGTTCATTTCGATCTAAGAATGAATATCACGATGTTCTTTCGGTCCTAGGATTTCGAGAGGACATTTCAAAAAGAATCTTAAATTTTCTTGATAATACTTCTATTACTTTCTCTCAACTACAAATATCATGAATCACGATTTGAAGAACGTTATTAGAGTCGATGAAAGATTTGCTTATCATTATTCAATCGTTCAAGAATTATTTCCAACAGATTACCGGAAACGAGTTGAATTTTGTAATTGGTATATGAATGCAATAGAAAGGGACAATTTTTTTTTTGATGAAGAATTTATTTTATGGACAGACGAAACGACTTTTTATAAAACGAAGTATATTCAATTCTCGTAATAATCATGTATGGGAAAATAAGCATAATAATCCATATTTCACGATAAAGAAATTTTCCACACAGAATTTCGATGTAATGTTTAGATGGATATGCCTACTGATCATTGATCTGCTTATTGATTCATTCTTCTTGTCTGAGAGATTGAATGGATTGCTGTTTCAAAAATTTCTATCAAACGATTTACTACAGTTTTGTCAAAACAGTTGGATATAGTTAGACGATGATCCATCTCGTTGTGATAGACCAGTTTAGAAATTGTTCGAATGAAAATTATGATCACAGGTGGATTGGTCGTTCTATAGCGAGATTCAAGAAATGTTAAATCTGGTAATCTAGTAAAATGTTAAGATATTAAATCTTATTTTTTAAAATTCTTCGTAGGTAAAAATCTTTACTTACGATGAATTTTAAAAGATAAGATTTATCGTATTTTTCGATCGATTCAATTTCTCAGGCAAGAAGAATGAATCGATAAGCAGATCAGTAGGTATATCCATCTAAACATTCCATGAAAATTCGTGTGGAAAATTCGAAGGATTAGTAATACAACGAATTAAAAATTTTTTATTGAAACGAAATAAAATTCTTAGGAAATTTGTACTGCAATAAATTCCATAAAGCATCGATGTCAAGCTCGTATTCACGCGTAATAAAGTAAAATATTTTGAAATGACAATATAAACACGTTCCATTATTCATACTATTTTGCGAAGGAAAATACGCTGTTACATATTTCAATTTGATTCGTTTGTAACTTTGTAATGAATCGTTCCTAATCTAACTAAATATAATATTTCTTTTCTTATTTCCATCTGTAAAATATGCTATCTGAATTTGACTGCTAAATGTTGGGACAGTTGGTACATAAATGCATTATTTTAATTATTACTATCGTATGCATTTTTATTATTTTTTATTTATTTATTATTATTATTTAATATTTTTATTATTTATTTTAAACATAAACGATCTAAAGATATTATATCTATAAATATTTATTATTTTAATAAATCTTAACAATGAATAATGTTCTAAATAATACATACATCTATACATAAGTATATTTATGATATTCGCGTATTCACGGATAGATATAAATGTTCGATTATTGTTAAGACATTATAATTATAATTTAATAATATCGATAATCGAAATAATTTCGATAATATTTATAAAGGAAACATTTTTGTAAAAGTCACGTGTAATGTAAATTCGGTTTCGTTTTTCTGTATAATCTTCTTGGGTGATCTTGATTTTCGGCAACGTAAACGTCGTTGGTGCGGGATCGATAATGGTAGTGTTTGCTTCTTTCTTTAAAAAAGAAAGAATGATCGGAGAAAGAGAAAAAGAGAAAGAGAGATTTCTTCCTTGCACGATATTTCAAGCTTCTTTCGAGAGTCGGCACGATTCGCAGGAGCGAACGCACGCTAGCTTGAGAGGAACTCGGCCGAGTTACCGTACCGCTGACGTCTCAATGTAGCCACCGAAACGGACCACCCAGTCGCGATATTTCCTTAGACCGTCCAAACCTGAATTCCAGAATAAAAAGAACGAAAAAAAACAAAAACAAAAAAGAATGGAAAGAAGAAGAGGAAGAAGAAGAAGAAATAAAAAAAAAATAAAAAATAAAATAAAGAAAGATCGAAGAGAAAAGGACCGGCAAAAGGGATTTGCTCGGAAGAATACTTTCTCTTTTTCGTTGGTGAGAAAAAGACGAATAGAATCGAATGTCGAATCGTTTGGAAAAATTTTAATCGAATAGAAATCGATCAGAACCAACGTGTCCATATTTTTTCTTTCGAAAGAAATATAGTTACTAACGCGTCGTTTACATTAGAGAGTGAGAGAGTGAGAGAAGAGAAGAGAAAGAAAGAAAGAGAGAAAGAGAGGTCGTTTAATCGTAATTCAAAATTCAAAATTGTCGTGTGTCTGTAAAATGTACAACTATCGATAGTTCGGACCCAACGAGAAAGAGAAAGAATAAAAGAAGGAAGAATTAATGATCAATAAAGAATTTCGTGATTTTATTAACGTTTTATCATCAGTTTTTCGATCAGCGTTCTTCGAATAACTGATCAATCATTGATCAATCATTTTATCGATTCGTAGCGGTGAATTTCAAATCGGTCAATCCAAATTGAAAATCGAATTAAAAGTGATTGAAATACGTCGGGATTCACTTGCATCGTGAATCGGAACTCTTTTGATAGTTTGAATGGATTTGAATAATCTCTCTCTCTCTCTCTCTCTCTCTCTCTCTCTCTCTCTCTCTCTCTCTCTCTCTCTCTCTCTCTCTCTCTCTCTTTCTCTTTCTCTTTCTCTCTCTATTTTTAATACCAAAGAATTTGTACAGCGAGACCGTTCTAAATCATTTTGCATTCTTTGGCTCGTTTTATCGACCGATCAAATGTTCTTGTCTTTTCTTTTCTTTTCTTTTTTTCTTTTTTTATTTTTAGTATTTTTCTTTAAAAATTCTTTCGTTTATGGCATATTTGAAACTTTAGTAAAAATTTATCCCAATTTGCATGAATATTATATATATATATATATATATATATATATATATATATATAATCCCTTTTCTCATAAATTTGATTATGTACATATATTTAGTAGTAATGATAATTTAAATTTAATTAGTAATTGTTACTAGGTTCTTTTCTTTTTTAGATGATCAATTATTTTATTGATTCGAGATTTTAAGGATCGTTCTGTAACATAATCTTTAACGTTTGACAGTAAATCAATGAGGGTGAGAATATCCGCCCTATAATTCGCAACAATTTCAAGAACACTTTTAGGATTTCTAAAGGTATCACATATTAATTCATAAATATTTTGAAAATGGAGCCTCCCATATCTTTCCGTATTCTTCATAATAAATTGTTCAGCCGGTAGTAAGTTTTGATAGATTTGATATTTTAGTTTTGGTTTTGGAGTTGAAATTTTACGTTTGACTTTGGTATTCTTTACTTTTTCTCCTTTCATTTTTGATGGAACCTTTTGACAATTATTTTTGGCTAATGATGGTGATGACGTCGATGGTAAGTCGGTGTAGAGTTGTGGATCTGGAGACAGTATAATAACTTCAGCAGTTTGCGATGTGCTAGGTTGAGGATCTGAAATTGAATTTCTTACTGGAGCATTTTGAAAAGTAACAAATTCATTTGTACCTTTAAATTGAGAAGTACACGTGATATTTCTTTCATTATTTTTCCCGTCTGTAATATTTGATACCTTTCTTTTTGCAGTTCCCATTGTCCAATCCACCCCAGTTCCTGGTATGTTCTTCTTTAGTCGTAGTTATATCAATTGATAAGCGGATCAAGTACTTTGTATCCTTGTATTGTATCTCAAGTATTTCTGGTAATTTTAATACATCCTCGAGTCGAATGTACATCTCTCGATTCGAGCCAAATATATGAGCGTAATTGGGATCGTCATTTTGCTGCATGAACGTTATTTGCGAAGTTAGTTGAATATTTAAATTGAAGAGTTCCCTTTCTATAATAAAGGATGGAATTGTTGGATACACGTCAAATAAGAGAATTCGTTTTGATCTTGGAACTAACGGACGTATCCTCAGATAGTTCATTCCAATGTTTACTATGTTGTTATAATATAGAAGATTGTCTACTATTTCTTTATCACTAAGAAATATTTGCACAGGTTCATTAATGTTTCGTAATATATGTTTGATGTTATCGAGACCGATTATTTGAGCAATTACATCTATGTACTGTTTATCAGTAATTCCATCAATGTTGTCGAGCAGTATTACTTGATCTTCATTAGGAACCTGTTCAGCCATTTGAGATAAGATTTTTTTTCCTTAGTTGAAATTGTTAGAAATTGTTTTTGCTTAGATGGAACTATGATTTGGAGCAATGCTTCAAAGTGAAACCTTTTAGTCGGATACGCTTTGGAATTGTCCACTTTTTCAAAATTAATTCGAAATACACGTACACGTTGTACACTTTACATTTATATAATCGAATTGTATAATACTTCTTCGTTATTAGCCACTAGTAAATACGTCCTATCTCGACAGTATTTCTCGTCGAACTACCAGTCGGACGTTGATAAAAGTAATTGTTTTATCTAGAAGTATTCTGTTATCTTTGTATTCTGCTACATATATATTACCTCATATTTTCTGTGTGTATAATTTTATACCTGTATGCGAGTATGCCGCAATGACATTATTATGCAGTGTTCGCATCGCACGAAGGAGACCACGCGAGGGCTCGTACAAAGGCACGTAAGCCCGCCGCGAGGCTGCCTTTGTGCGTAAAAGTATACGCAAGCCGATGCATTATCTCACGCAATGGGACAGTGACACCCCTTTGTGGTTTCTCTGTGGTGTAAAGAGCCACACAAAGCGACGGCCGGACGTAGAATGAGAGAAAGGAAGATAGAGAGATAAAAAGGGTGGGAGAAAACAGATCGCGTTGAAAAGCATTCAGCGAAGTTATACATTTTTCATGTTTTTCTAAAACATTACGAATCTTGCATTTTCTTTTTCCACTCCCCTTGCTTTTTTCTTTCTTTCTTTCTTTCTTTCTTTCTTTCTTTCTTTCTTTCTTTCTTTCTTTCTTCTGTTTTACTTTTTTGTTTTTTTACATCATAATTTGAAAGGCTAATTTATGAGGAACATTATCAAGGGTTTCGTTTTATAATCTACACGTCAGAGACGATATAGAGCTGTATGTACGACATGACGGACAAAACACATCGAGCATTTAGAAAACCATTTCTCAAGGAGGTGCCTTTCTCTCTCTCTCTCTCTCTCTCTCTCTCTCTCTCTCTCTCTCTCTCTCTCTCTCTCTCTCTCTCTCTCTCTCTTATGCTTCGTATAATAGCGAGTCCCTAACGGAGCCAAAAGATTACACCGCAATTAACTCCTTGGAACGAGGCGTGAACGCAGATTGACGTCGACGATTCCACATCATGGTTTCGTTTCTCTTTTCTTTTCTCTCTCTATTTTTTTGTTCTTTTTCTCGAGTTTATATAACACGAGTCCTTTATTATGTATACGAGCTTCTCCGTCGTGTCTTCTAATGGTTGACACGCACTCTGCAGTCTCTTGGCACGCATACCACTCAACCTGATTCCTTTTGTAACGATCGAATTTGCGAACAGTTCAAAAAAAAAAAGAAAAGAAAAGAAAAAGAAAAATAGTCGTACACCGATGGACGAACGGCCTTACTACGCGTCCTCGGTTGGTATTATACTCCTCCCCATTCCGAGCAGGTAATTATCGACTAATTCTCATTCCTGTGCAATTAACACGACGCGTAAGATTAAATAAAAGATCGAAAGGGAATAACGGTTGCGGTCCTCGATCGATTCGACACACGCACCGGACGATTTCGTAAGCGAATCTCGTTCGTATCCGAGTTTGGCTCCGAGTCCTTTCTCACGATCCGTTAAGATTATTAAATGACAGGGACGAAGGACGGCCCTGCTGTGTTGGTGATTCCATCGTGGAATTTCAAGTTATTACCATCGAAGTTAATCGTCATCGTTCGTTGAGAGGAAAATTACACTCTCGATTATCCACGAATATAACTGGAAAGGGAATAATAACAGAAAGAAAGAGAGAGAGAGAGAGATAGAGAGAAAGTATTTCGTTATTCCGTACAATTTAATGTCATTTAAGAGTTAATTCCTTCCGAACGTAATCGCGTTTCAAATCGAGCGATTAATTCGTAATTATAATTACTCGCTAATGTAACATTCGCTCGAACAATATTATATTTACCTCGACGTTATAAACGTTGAAACAAATTATCCAACGAATATATATATATTAATAGGAATTTATCAATCAGGACATCAATCGGATTTATCATCCTTCTAAAAACATAATTTTCGTTATATGAAAAATCACGCGAAGATTACACATTATTATCATCGACGATTGACGATTATCAAATTATTCGATACACATATATCTATATACGTAAACATTATTTTAGTTGATCGAAAGTCACTGAGAATCGGTTTATGTGGATGTAGAAAAAACGTTTCGTTCGATATCGTGTCCTCTTTCTCTTTCTCGATCGTTCTCTCTTTCAGATCGGGTGCGCCTGGTCGGTCCAGAGCCTTAAGATAACGCGATTACGTCGCTGCACACGGAACGAGAACTCGTTTCCCCCCCGCATTACCATTCGTGTACGAAACGCGCTTTCCTACCGTGCAGCGTGCGGGCGGCGCGTTTGATGCACCCGTGCATTCGTCTCCCCACCATTTTGTTTTACCAGCTTCTCTTCTCTTTCCTTCTCTTCCTTTCCCTATTCCTTCTCTTCCTCCTCTTCTTCTTCTTCTTCTTGGTCTTCTTCTTCTTGGTCTTCTTCTTCTTGGTCTTCTCGTTCCAAGATCCTTCTTTGGATTCCCACAGTGTTTGCATCGTGAATAAGAGAAAGAGAGAGAGAGGGATGGAGGGAGAGAGGAAAGAGTGCAGTGGCACGAGTCAAGTGGCATCTTGTTGCCACAATTATCGCGGAAACGACGCCAATGAGACACGAGAGTCACGGGAAAAACGTGTTCACGTTGAAATTGAGAATGATTGTAATATTTTTGGTGATTCTGTTCTTTTTTTCTAGGCTTAATGTTGTTTTCATTGGAATTGTTGCGCTTGTTTTTATTTGTATTACATAGAGTTGTATCAAGTGTAATACTTTTGGAGATTCTGTTTTCTTTTCTTTTCTTTTCTTTTCTTTTCTTTTTTTTTTTTAAGTTTAACTTTGTTTTTATTTGAATCGTTGGGATTGTTTCTATTCTATTGCATATCATTTTATTGAGTGTAATGCTTCTTTGAAGATTCGGTTCTTCCAAGATTCGATCGTTTTTATTGTATTATAATAGAATAATATTATCTCACAATCAAAATATCTTTTTCTTTGCAAAATCTAAAATTTTTAATGCTTAACCATCTGTCATTTTATACTGGTAGATACATATTAATAATTGAATATATTAAACAAGTAAATAGTTAAGAGGACAAAGCGAATATTTATTCTCAAATTTTAATTTACGTAAAACGAAATATTTGAAAATAGTATGATAATATTAATTGTCATAATTATTCGCGGAACATTTGTCCAGTTTTAGAGTTTACGAAACATTCATACGAAAAGTCTGATTTCAGTCAATAGTCTTTTCGTTCTTTCACGATTTTTATTTTTCTAAATACATTCGAACATTCTTCTCGAACAAAATTCTTTAATAAAAAGGGCGAATTATGAATTTAAATCTATCTGTACGAATGTTTTCATAATCGTATATTACAAAAAAAGAAAAAAATAAATAAAAAACAACTCAATATCGTAATTTTTTAAAAGAATGTAACGCGAATACAGTGATATATCGTTGCGTCCGTAAAAGCGTATTAAATCATTTCACGTGCTCTCATTTTGTTTCTTTGCATTCGCTGTTAGAGAGGAGTTACAAATTTCGAAAGCACGTAGGAGATTCGTGGGAACTTGAATGCTCGTGGTGTTACGTTTGAACGAATGGACGCGTCTTATTCTCTCATTGTTCCATTCGCCGTAAAGACACGGTGTCTTCTTGCTTCTCGTAGTCCTTGCTTTCGCTTGCTTCCTGCTTCTCTACTTCAAGCTCCTTGAAATAACTAAGTAACTAAGTAACTACGTTATCCACGTACCGTTTCGCTTCGGGGTCATACATAGTCGTCTTTCGTGCTCGCTAACTCTCTCGCGGTTTGGACGACGAGCTGATGTCATTCGCGACGACACGAGACACAGATAATAATAGAAATGATATCAGCGTGGGAGAAGTTTGTCCATAGAAGTGACCTCTGTATAAACGGTATCATGTTTTAGAGGCTTTCTCATATTTTTTCAAAAAGAAGATAAGTCGAGCGATCAAATTTATGGATTCGATGATATTCTTGAAGATAGAGAAGATATGATTCTTCATCGATTTATTTCAATGATCGTGATGATGATGATACGATGATTAAAAACAGAGATATATATGCGAATCGTTTACATGTAATTTACGTATTCGTATAGGGGGGGAATGATTAAAAAAAAAAAAAAAAAAGAAAGAAAGAAAGAAAAGTTGGTACTTGTAACTTCTAAGATTGTATAGGTAGCACTTAATCATACCGCGCTACGCAATTATTCTAATGAAGGGACCAGACGCGTCTCACATACGAAGAGGAAGAATCATCGACCGTGAGGAAGGTGGATAAAGAAAGAAAGGAAGAAAGAAAGAAAGAAAGAAAGAAAAAGATAGACAGAAAGAGAGTCCCGACTACTTTGGTAGACCCCCCATGCTTTTTACTGAAACATCCCGTATAAGTAGAAGCTTGAAAATCTGTTACGAAATCCCTTTGCCCTTTCATCTCTCGCAGACAAATTATTCCCTAGGTACTATTCGACATCGTCTCTCGTCGGTAGGACGTTTTGTAAAATTCTACTCCCCCTGATTACAGTTGGAAAGGAGTAAAACGAGCCGCGCTTACAAACATCTCGAAGGATTTAAAGGAACGTTTCTCGGTTACATCTCGTTAGCCGAAGACTCAACGACTCCGTGGTGGCTGGCTTCCGTTTCTCGACGTCGATTTCTCTTCTCTTCTTTCTTCATCTTCATCTTCATCTTCATCTTCTTCTTCTTCTTCTTCTTCGCGTTTTCTCTTCGTCTCGTCGGAGAGAACTCGTCCGGCAGCGTAAGCGTCATTTCTTTCCTCGAGCATGAACGCGTACGCGAACCCCTCCAAGCCATTGTTTGTTAATGTAACCGCGCGCCGCTTCTACTTACTTCTTCGTCTTCTTCGTTCTCCCTTCT
Source organism: Vespula vulgaris (assembly GCF_905475345.1). NCBI lineage: Eukaryota > Metazoa > Arthropoda > Insecta > Hymenoptera > Vespidae > Vespula > Vespula vulgaris. The sequence goes on along the minus strand of NC_066590.1, from coordinate 7,939,328 downwards.
TCTTCTTCTTCTCCGTCTTCGTTTCCATCTCCCTCTTACTCTGGACGTGCGCGTGTGCAGCTTCGTGTGCGGCGATTTTTCTCCTCTCCGGAGAGGAGCCATTGTTGAATCGGACCTCGACACTGGCAAACCTCGGGCGACAAGAGCCGTCGGTGAAGGTTCTCCTCTTTTTCCTCTCTCTTTCTCTCTCTCTCTCTCTCTCTCTCTTTCTTCCTTTTTATCTTTCTTTCTTTCTTTCTTTCTCTCGCATGCCAGCCAATTTACCGTCCGACAAATGCTCTCGCTACTCTCTTCGCGTGACCGTGAAAAAAATACGACGTTCGGTGGAGTCTCCGTAGAATCGATTTCGAGTTTTAAAGCGAGTTCACGATGTTGTCGTCGTCGTCGTTGTTGTCGTCGTCGTCGTCGTCGTCGTCGTCGTTGATCGGTGAATGTGGAATGAAGATGAATTATTTAGCAAAGACCCGTTATCTCTCTCTTCCTCATTTTTCTTCTTCTTCTTCTTCTTCTTTCTCTTCTCTTCATCTTCGTCTTCATCTTCTTTTTCTCCCAAGCATGGCATTTCCTAGTTCGAAGGAGTACACGGAACATCTGATAAACGACGCTCGTCGTTCGGTTTAAAACTCGGCTGGCATCACACTGAAATCCCGATCTTTACGACGACTACGGAGGCGTCCTGCGAACGATACTAAAACTCTGTTGAACGCTAAAAGCTAACGTTCGCGACAAGGTGGTCCCGCATCTTGTTCGTTCGTTCGTTTCTTTCTTTCTTTCTTCGTTCGTTCACCGCGTAGAAAACAAATACTTACTGCATTTCCTCATCCATCGATACGACATCGAATAGCGGCCGTTCAACTCCTGCGACGAGACGTATCTCGAGAGCAAAAGTCGAAAGTTGTATCGAAAGGCGAATCTAAAAGAATAAGCAATGGCGATACTACGAGACGATAAAAATTGTCGATCTCGACTAAAACGCGAGACGTTTCGTTCGTCGAGACGTTTTACGTCTGGTCTGTGAGACTTTTAAATCACGAAGTTAACACGAACTATGCTCGAGAACTATGCTCTCGTGCTTTCCGATCTAGGTGGTCTTTTGCGTCTTTCCTCAGCCCGGAACCGTCCCGTCTCGTCCCGTTCCGTCTCGTCTACGGTACCTCTTGCGAAGTCGGCGCCGTCTCTTACGGAGACTAGACTTCGATAATCTTTCGCCTGTCTGTCTGGAATGTCGTCCGTCTTGAGTGAGTTTAGTTAGTAACTAACATTGTTCGAACATTGTCGTTTATATATTTCCGATAAGCAAAGGATATTAAAAAAGAAAAAAGGAAACATAAAGGACAATCGATTGATTGTAACATAATCGAGTAACTTAACGAAGTAATCAATTTTTACGTATCTTACGCAGTTGCTTTATTCCTCCTTACTCTTCTCAATCAAAAATGCACTTTCGATCGCATCACCGTAATTTTCAACGTATCGACATATCGCTCTTATCGAAATAAGGAAGTCGTAACTCATCGGAAAATAGAAACGCGAGGATGTGTGTATATCGTTCTCGTTGAAGTTTGAATGCATCGAACGGAAGTCGTACGTCAAGAGAAGAAGCTCTCTTTCGATGATGGAAACTCTTTCCGAAAATTCTCTTTCATCATTCTCTCTTATCTATATCTTTTAACCCCCGTTTTACAGGATCATAATCGTAAAGAAGGAGAATTGGTAAGGCGCCGTATGGTACTGAAAGGTAGTTGCATAATTTATAAACAATCGGATCGTTGTGCAAGAGTAGCCGTTTCGTGTGGCATAGGACCGGCGTTCTCGATGCTTCGTCATCGTTGTTCGTTGTTCGCTCGATGGCGATGAAACAATGACTCCTCCGTGGCTCCTCCAAGGCGAGCCTCGACTCTCTTCGATTTCTAAACACCTTTGAGGAAGAACGTCGCAGCCGCCCACGCCAACCATTGTCGCGCAACTCACAACTTCAAGTCGACGACGTCTACCGCGACAGTCCCCTCGAAAGCACTTTCCGATCGATCTCCTCCATGCTACTTCTTCAAAGACGACTTCCCTTCGTTTCTACTACCCGAGAGAGAGAGAGAGAGAGAGAGAGAGAGGGGGAGAGGGAGAGAGAGAGAGAGTGGATGAGTTTCCTACGAGGAGTATTCAATCCATGGAACTTCGTACTTTGTTACGTTGGTTGACTCACACGAACTGGCACAGACATAACACTTTTAAATGTCTAATAGAGTAAACAAAACTTTAACTCAGCGATGATTCACGTCAGCCATTATTCCATTTCTTGGAATATCTGCATCTGAATTACAAATTGTTGTTGTTGTTGTTGTTGTTGTTTATCATCATTATTATTCGTACGTTTCGCATATATTTTTATCGATTCGACGGAATGTTTTTTAGTTTTTGAAAGCTTCTTCTTAGTTTTTCTTTTCTTTTTCCACTTCATTTTGGTTAATAAAAAAGTTTGATTTCGGTATACTTGCTTGATACAATTAGTATTAATAACTAGAACTCGAGATAATTTCGTCGAGTCGTAGAAAGCAAACGAGAACGTTCGTAACAAGCTCATCCCTCGGTTATTCGCGTCAAGACGACAGTGGCACGCTCTGAGATAGTTAAATATGCGCGTTCGTGTGATGTGGCGAAGCAAAAACCGCAAAAGCCACATTTCCATTATTCGTGGTTAGCAAGGGTAGAAGAAAGAAAGAGAGAGAAAGAGGGAGAGACAGAGAGAGAGAGAGAGAAAGGGAAAAAAGCAAAAAAAGAAAATTGAGATGGTTTGACACGAATGGCACGAGCGAGATACTTTCTTTTTCACTTAAGATGAATGAGTGATTACAAGTCACCATCAAACTACCCCTTTGCTTACTTTTCTTTGACGACATTGGCCATGAAAATGACATCATATTTACAATTACAAAACAAGAAAAAATTTATTGTTTTACTTTTACGAATAAACGTTATTCGATGAAACTATGAAAATGACCCTATACTTACATTTATAAAACAAGAAGAATATTGTTTGACTTTTACGAGTAAACGTTATCCGATAAAACTAAACCGAATCTTAAGGACTTACCGATTCTCTTATTTTTCGTTCGTCGTATCTTTTTTTAAACATCTTAAGTCGGATCTATTTTAATATTTTTCTCTTAAAGATTCAACCCCGTTCGAGCTCGACTTCAAACAACGATCTTCGTTCTCTTTGCTCGTTATTTCCTTTTTTTTTTCTTTTTGTTTTGTTTTTTACTTTTTTTTTTATTTATGAAAGATATTCAAGACACGATTTCATTCTGCTCGCGACGACGTAACGCCGATGAAATGATGAACGTCGGCAGACTAGTTTCATGGACTTTTCCTCTTCTCTCTTGCGAATAAAACGAGCGGATGTAGGTACTTTTATGTTCTTAGCCCGACGCCAACGACGACGACGACGACACCGACGACACCGACGATGACAACGAAGGACAACGACGACGACGACGACGACGACAACGACGACGGAAGTTCTCCTGCGAGTTTTTGTGAAATGCTCTCACGTATAACGAGTGCAAAGCGTTCCGCGAACTCGAGCATTGGTACAATGTCATTTCTTGTCTTAACAAAAAGAATCGAAGGGCCTGTTTCCTACGGAAACGCGTTGCCTTAATGAAAAGGTATGTAGAAAAGAAAATGACGCATACCATGACTTCTCCGGTCTAATCAAGGAAGTTTCTTTCAAAACTGTTAGAGTACGTGTCGTTTATATGGAAAAAAAAAAAAAAAACCAATGAAATATATTTTTTTCGTATATCATTTCGTTCAGGATCGAATGATCGCTTAAGAATTTTCCTGTAAAATCGATCGGTTTATTCGAAGATTTGTGTCGTTTTTTCTTTTTCTTTTCTTTTCTTTTTTTTTCAAGAAAAAAAGAGAGAGAGAAAGAGAAGAAGGGAGATAAGTAGAAAGACGAACGCAACCCTTCTAAGGAAACTTGCACCCTGCTTGGTATCCGAGGTATCCCCATAGAAAACGTTTCTCGCATTTTGATCAGCCGGGTTCTCCTTGAACTTGATTCGATCGGCGCTTCTCCTCGTCGAACGGATGGATACGACAGATAGGAACGTCGAAAGCAGAGGAAGAGAAGAGGGAGGGTATGAGGAAAGGAAGAGGGTGTCTTCTTCGAGTTCTCTCGTTCGATTCATCGTCCGACGAAGAAGGAGGAAGGGACAAGATAAAAAGCTACTCAATGGACTCGCTCGGATACTTGGAGAACTCGCGTACGTAGGTATCTTGCGTCGGGCATCGATCCACGTTCGTACGCGTAATTTATGAAATTAATTCGTTCGATAAATCCACCGATATCTCTTTAATGTTAATGCGAACGAACGAATGAACGAACGAATGAACGAACGAACGATGTATATTTAATGCACATTTTTTATAGATATATAGAAATGTGTATGTGTGTGTATATAAGTATATGTTTCACGTATATTAATTACATGACATTTGCACAATATACGTATTTATAGAATTGGAAAGAAGTCTTGTGAAATTGTGCGTAGGTACTTTTTGCAAATATTACGTATTTATAGAATGAAAAAAGAAGTGTTGTGAAATAGTACGTACTTTTATTTTTCCTTCTCGGCATTTTTCTCCGATCTGTTTGAAAATGAATAGAGTCGATGGTTTAAAAGAAACTATTATTAGAATCGTGAGTACTGATCGAGAGCGTTCGTAAGATCTATTATACTAGATTCTTATTCGAGACTAGGTACGGTTCGTTAGGAAAGGGAAAGGTTTCTCGCAAAAGACGGTAGTTCGTGATGACCCGAAGAAATCGAGAGTAAACGTTTGTTCGTTCGGTTCTCGAGTGTGAGCCGATAAAACATGCGGGCTTAGTCGAGGCACGATATCGAGAATTACGCCACGTACGCGACCGCCAACCAAATGAATCCTTATTTTCTCTTTTCTTTTAAATAGATAGAAAAAAGAAGAAAAAGTAAAGAGAGAGAGAGAGAGAGAGAGAGAAAAGGATGACGACGTCGATGGGATCGCGTGGGATTGATCCGGCCTACGTCGAGAACCGACGGCTCGGTCCTGATAATACTGACTGATGAAATGATTGAGGAAATCTCCAAACGGTAGTCGGCCAATTTAGTTGTTTCGTTTTTCCCTCCGTCTCTTTCTCTCTCTCTCTCTTTCTCTCTCTTTCTCTCTCTATCTCTTTTTATCTATCCATCTATGTATCTCTTCCACTCTTTCATACATACACTCGAGCGATTCGAAACTTGAGCGTTGAATACTTGGCGAGAGTGGTACGGGCAATTTCGCCATATTGCGAGCAATAACTTGGTCAACGTTTTCATTGAACGACGTTTTCATGGATGGTCGAGTCTAGAAAGGCGGACGTTCAGTAACTCGTACGAAACGAAGTAATTGGACGCGTCTCGAACGGTGGGAAACAGGGGTCGGCAAACTTCACTCGGCGTTTAATCGTTTTGTTCTATTAAGATTCGATCTTCAAATTCCAAAGAATGATTCTATACGTTTAATAGTAATATATCTATCGCGTTTCTCTATTTCATTTAAAGAAATTTATATCTATACGCGATTGATTTTTCCGATTGAACGTATTTACGACGACCACCAAGCTCGTAGCACCGTATTAGAAACTGTATCGGGGAAAAGCGTAATCCCTAATTTTATTAAGGAGTACCTTGCCAACCGATAATTTTGTGCACCGCTACCGCCGTTTGATTACGTTGTAATAATGATTAACGAGTAGCTACCGCATTAGCGTATTTCTCGTACACGCACGGAAGTTAAAAGAGACCAGGAGTATTCATTAATTGAGAGCTTCGTGGAGGGGTAAAAGGAGACACGCCATAGAGAGACACGGTAGACCAACTCGCGCTAATGTAAAATCCTTGGAATGATTAATGCTTCTGCAAAATATTCTGCCGTTATGTTACTCGAGCTAGAGGATCGCGCGACTTTGGTAGAATTTATTTTTGAGGATTGCGCGATCCTCGATGACTCGCGTCGCTCGAATAGAATCAACCTAACTCGGGATGATTTCACCACTTTTTTGTTTCGCTGATCCATCGGATAAATACTCGAGTAACGTGCTAATATATCCTTGATGTTATTCCTTTAAAAAAGTTTTTTTTTTTCTTCCCTTCCCTCTTTCTTTTTATTTTTTTTTGTACTCCTCGCGACGATGGCGTCCTCGTCGTCTCGACGATTTTTTCATCTTAGTTGTTTATACGCCCGAAACGAAATATTCTATTAATTAATAGAAAAGAGAATTGCGTTAAGTCTTGTAAAATATAGATATAGATTATATCTCTTTCTATGTATGTGAATATATATATGTACACATGAAGGAAAGACAGAACTAACAGGCAGCCCGTTTAAAATCATTTCTTTCTTCTATAAGAGTGCGGGAGATCGCTGACATAATCGGAATGCGGTTAAATTAATAGCGTCGAATTCCTCGGCGACACGAACATGTGTCCCATTTCCTAGTAGACTAAATGGAATCCGTCTCGTTGGTTAAGACCAATAAGAAATTCTTTATACGTTTATCGTAATCGAACACGTTCTTGTTTTAAAAAGCTCTTAACTTAAAATCCACACTTCGATTCCTATTCGTAATCTGAAAAGATTCCAAATCGGGACGAAGTACGTTTTCGTTGTTATTGCCAAGATCATAAATATATGGCAATAAGGCATTCGAAAATACATAAGACGAATCGTATCGTGATCATCTATCGATTTTGGTGAAAGAGATTCGATCAAGGAGCATACTCGAGGACGCTCACGTTCGAGTATACTCACAAACACGCCCACGCCCATCTCAAGACCAGCCTGATTTGTAGGTTAAACGAACGACTCCTCGTACGAGCCCCGATGCGTATATAAGCGAGCCAACCGCTCTCGCTTGCATCGCTGCGAGCAGCTCTCTGCCTACGTGCACTTTGCATTTGGCGTTAAACGTGGGCGACAAATTGCGGTAAATTGCTACGAAAATCAGGAAATCGTACGTTAAACCATGCCCCGTTCTCCATGCGTTTCTCTTACTTTTCTTTTTTCTTTCTATCATTTTTGTTTGTTTGTGCGCGCGCGTGCGTTCTACGTACACTCCTCTTTTTTAGTTATCATTTCTCTCTCTTTTTTTTTTTTTTTTAAATACGATCCGTCAAAACGAATCCGTCGAATCGCGAATTAGTCGTTAACGAAATTTCTTTTTTCTACGTCACCGCAGGAAAAAAGAAGAAACGGGAGAAAAATCATCGCTCGCGCGAAAAAAATCTTTTTTTGTCGAAAATTCGTCGGATCAATATAGACAGGCTTACATTCGCAGAGTAGCGTGCAAATAGAAATCACAAGTATTGTCGTCTCTATTTCCTAAGAAGTATACTCGTATAGTTAAATTGGAAAAACGATGTAATAAGAGGAACATTAGAAGACAGAGACACGCATTAGAGTGGTCGGGCACTTAGCACACATGCCACTCCCATAATTCACAATCAATACGATGGAAGATAGTTAATAAATTTCATCGTCATTTTTCGATGTCAAAGGTCAGACTCGCGAGGCAGATGCGAGGGTTCGAGATCATCGTCTTTCTTTCTTTCTCTCTCTCTCTCTCTTCTTTCTGTTTCTCTCTTTCTTAGCGTGGGCGCGACCATGTATACACCTTCGCCGAGGAGTTATGGTGTCCTAGAAGCATAATCACAATGGTAGGCGATATACTAGAGTGACGCGTCCGCTAATGGTAAAGTCATGTCGGGTCGGTCGTTTTTTCCGAATTAGTCGCCGCCACGCCGATTGCTCGGAAAATGCATCGATAAACCTTTATCCCTTTGCATTTATCCCCACCATACAATTGTAACTGGGAACGAAAAAGGGAAAAGAAGAGAAACGAGAAAAATAAGTAGAAGGAGGAATAGGAGGAAGAGAAAAAGTAGAGTCGGCAATGAAATCATCGACTTATTGCACGGTTCGTGAATATGCCATTAAAGTGGCTTTACCGCTTCCTTCTTGAACGAGCGGTACTACTAATACTAATACTACTATTACCGTTACGACTATTACTACTTTGTAGCGCGATTAATTAGCTAATGATCGACTCCTTACACGAGAGTTTCGCTCTCTCCGAACTAACGTTTTATATGGGATATATATTTCTTTCGTCTTTCTTTCTACGTTCGTTAAATAATTTATTAATGGTAGAGTAATAAAGATATTTTAGAAAATACTGGCCCTGTTAAATATTCAGATACTAGAATAGATTTATATGTTTATTAGAAGATTTTATTATCAGCGATTTTATTATTACTCGCGAAAAATGATCGTTTTCGAAAATCCGTCTCGGATCGTAAAAGTCTTGGTATGATATACGGGTTTTCTTTTTTTTTTTTTCTTTTCTTTTTATGCTTTATTTATCACTTTATTTAATACTTATTTACTACTTTATTTTTATCTATTAAATTATATCTGTGTATATACGTATATACATATTTACAACGTAATATCTTTCGAATGAAAATTAAATGAATCGTTTATTAATATTTTGTTATAATATGTTTTCATATATTTACAAAAGAAATTTTATACACGTATATAGTTTCTATTGTTCTTATAACGATACGTTCTATGATATGTTCTACGATAAGAGACGTCGGTTGACGATCGCGAAACTATTCTCTTCCGACTTTACCAACAACGAAAGGACCACGCGTGCAGGATGTCACACGATTATTCTCATTTATCACGAGGTGATATTTATTTTCGCCCGTGTCGCGTCCGCTTCAGCACATCCGTGGGCCTCCATGTTGCAACGATACCATGAGAACATTGCATCTGAATAAACTTTTCTTATCAACGTGTTCTATCAATGAGTACAGTCAACGTCCGTTCCTTTATATATAGTCTTCTTTCTATCTCTTTCTCTCTCTCTCTCTATATATCTATATATATATATATATATATTCCTCATTAATTCATTCTTACACAAACGTTTTTATATCCTTCGAGAATGTATGCAACGTTACATAACAATATGGTATTGGTTAACGGTACGTTTTATTTTCTTGCAAAAGAAAAAATGATTACATTCGTACATAATGAGATAACGTAGCGACAAATTGAATTTACACAGATTTTTCATTTATTTAATTACCAATGCATCATTCGTTTGTCCTTCAATAACTCAAATTTTTATTTCCGTGTTTGGAAAAGATTATTTAATAGAGCTAATAATGTATACTTAGCGAAAACAACGAAGAAAAAGAGAAAAAATGAAGTAAATCTTAAAAGATCCGGATCGATGCGACTTCAAAGTCACGGTAATTATTTTATCGGGATAAGTTACAGGAGTCTTTGTTAAGTCTATTACAAGTACATGATACGATTTTTTTAGATTATAGATTTATAAATAACTTGTTCGTATGACGAATTAAAAGGTTCACTTTATTTTTTTTGCAAGAAAAAAAAACATTACAATCGTACGTAATACGATAACGTAGCGACAAGTTGAATGTCTACAGATTTCATACTTATATAAAGTTGTCCATCTATAATGCCAATTTTCATTTTCGTGTTCAAAAAAAAAAAAAAAAAAGAAATTATATAATAACGCGTATAATGTATACAAAGAACAATGCATATGTAAGAAAAATATTAATCTTTGAACATGAATTTAATTTCTCGCAAAAAAAAAAAAGAAGGAAAAGAAATAAGAAATAAATTTAAAAAATAAATCTTCAAAAATCCGGATCAGTGTTAGAGTCACGTGAGATTATTAAATCGAGATGTTAAATCGAGGAGTCTTTGTTAAATCTATTGCAGGTACATATTTGATAAAATTTTCTTCGATAATAATTTAATAGATAACTCGTTTGTATATATCGAAACATGGTACACGTGAACGATTTAAAAGGTGGCCGAGCATGCGCTTTGGAGGCGCGAAGCGTGCACGTGTCTCTCGTAACGCGGTTGAGGATATCACGTGTGACACGTGCTCGGCTCAGCCATGCGATCACGTTTGAGATATTGCTTGTGATATACTTCTCGAGGCACCTGGACTCGCGCTCGCGCGACACTGCGCATGATACGGATAAATCTTTGATGTTGGAGCATCGGCTTTCTCTCTTACGTATACTCGAATTCATATTAAATCGAAGTTAAAGCGCCGCCATTGATATTACTGTCATTCCTAAGTAAATACATAAGTACTTAAGTACCTTATTTACTTTCGTTTCCTTGATTTAAATCGACTCTCGATAAATTTCCCATGCCTTTCCTTCGGAATGTTTGTTAGTTCTACGAAATTCGTACGATTCGTTGTTACATCAGAATTATAATCGAATGAGTTGACTGGTATATATTTGTTAATCTTTTTTTTTTTTTCAAAATTAACGCGACGCGATTTCTTTTCTACAATGATAATCACGTTTACAATTATACATTTCTTTAATTAGTACGATAAGCGATTATAATAATTATCTATTATAGATATCATAGATATTGTTTTTTATTTTCGAAAATCGTGACAAAGAGAAAGAAAGAACAAGTAGGGAAAATTTTTAAGACGCGAATATAATACATATTAAATATTTTCTTCAGCAATTCTCATTAAAAATCGTTCAGCCAAGACGTTTGAGTTTCTTCGTTTGTCGAGTCGGATTGCGATGCGTGGGGAATTGTTCGCGAGGACTCGCACGTCCGATCCTTTTTTCCTTTTTTCTTTCGAAATACTTCGGGTCCTTTATCGACGCGCATTTCTACGTTCCGCGAGGTCGCCGAAGCAAGGCGAAAGGAAGAATGGTTGGTTAACGAAGGCACAATGTCAGCCAATTATGTTCGCGCTGGAATGCGAATTAGCATCGCTAATCACGCGCACAAAGAACGATGGATTTCTTGCGACGACTCGAGACTACCGGTCTCTCTCTCCCTTTCTCTCTTTCTCTTTCCTTCTTCCCTGTACTTCTATCTCTACCTCTCTCTCTGTCTCTCTCTCCCTCTGTTCGTTTTTCTTCGTTTCTCCACTTCTTCTGGACAATTTTAACGAACTTCGTGCTAGAAATACGCGTTCGCTTGGCAACGAGCAACAGAGAGAGGGAGAGAGAGAGAGAGAGAGAGATGCCTTTCTTTGAGAAAAAGAAAAATATTATTTCAGGATAGTTTTGCCCCTTCTGTTCGTGAATTACGACTTCCTTCGAAAAGGATAGATTATAATACTGTGCACGTGCACGAAACGATCGCAGGTGCAAAATCGGGAAATTACTTGACGACGTTCTATGAAAGTTTATGCGACGTGACTGGTTTTGCTGTTTTTTTTCCTTCTTTTTGTTTATTTATTTATTCAGAACGAAAGAGATATACGGAATACGATCGTCGTGAATACGTATATAATACGTAGCAAAGCATAGAACAGTATAGAAGCGGAAGTTTCATCGACGTCGGAAGGATCCATCGAAGAGAGAGGAGAGAGATCCTTTTGGTACTTACCGGTATAATTAATATCATTATTGTGATGTCAAACGCAATGAGATAAGAAGATAGATATAGATATAGAGTTAGAAATAGAGATGGAGATAGAGGTAGAGATAGAGATAGAGAGAAAGAGAGGGAACGATATCGGTACGTCGAGCGTGTATTACACGAGTCGTATATATGCGAGTCAGACAGGCTACCGCTCAGGCAGGATATGCTAAATACCATTAAACAACGTTGTTTTATGCTAAACGAGCGTCCTCCTCCTCCTCCTTCGTTGCTCGCTTCGTTCGCGGAAAGAACAATGCACAAACGAAAGACGCACGCGTCTTGTCGTCCTTTAGCAAAAGACATTTACCGATGGAAACTTGGACTTCCTCTACTATCTGGAACAAGATTTCCCCTTCGCCGTGTTCTCTCGCTGCAAGAAAGCGGTTTAATTGCAAGATAGGCGGGTTAAGAGGGACGGAGGATCGGTAAGAGCTGTTATAAATCAAAAACGGAATTTCATTATAGAGCACGGCTCGTTGATTTACTAATGCGAGGTCTTTATTAACCGTCCCGTTCCCCGTTCTCCACCTTATCCTACCCCACCCACCCCGATTGGCCCGCGGCGCCGCCAGAGATATCGCACAGACTTTCGATTCGACCAAACTAATCGATTAAAACCGTTTGTTACATGTTTATTATACGACTAACCTATCCGAGAGAAGGTTTCATTGAATTTCACGATTCTATAAAGTTTCATGGTAGACGGGAAAACCGATATTCTCACGGATCGGATAGATCGAGTCGTTTCCTAATTAGCGAGAAATTGGCGTAATGTAATCGTTCGATAAGGTTTATCTACTTGGAGGTCCTTCGTTGTACCGATCGATTGATACCGGTACAGAGATGTGTTCGATCTCTCTCTCTCTCTTTTTCTCTTTTTCTCTTTTTCGTTTACGCGTATCTCTCGTGGTCGCGTTATTGGAGTTTAACGAGCGTTACCTACACCATCGAATGAATAACGAGAGATTTAATAGCCAAGAGAATTCCCCTATCGATTAGAAATCGACGCCGTGCGGAACCTCGATCGTTGCAGTCGCGGCTTCTTGACGCTCGAGTGAAACGGGCGCGCTCGCGGATGTGTTTATCGAGACGTCGTAGATAAATCTCTCGTCTTGGCTCGCGCGAACGCACCACTAGTTTCTTCCTCTCCCTCGTCTTACTTACTTACTCTCCTATCGAGAAAGGGCTTTCTAATTGGATTGCCTACGATCGTCGTCGTTCCTTGGAAAACGTTCCTTCGGAAACTCTCTCGTATTTTCTATTTATTATTACGGAAGTTCTCTCGATACCACCACCTCTGCTTCCACTCGAATCGTTAAACTTTAAGACGTTTTATCTAATTCTAAATAAATGTCGTTTCAATAACGACGATATAAATTACGCGAGAGATTCAAGATATTTCAGCTCGAGAAAAGTCGGATACTTTTTTCAATGCCCGAAATTCTCCTAGGGTGAGAGGAGGCTTGGTTAAACGATTAAAAGCGTTTCGGTGAAAGATTTAACTGTAGGTGTTAAAGAAATGCATCACACCTCTTTCTCTCTCTCTCTCTCTCTCTCTTTCTCCTTTCCTCTTCTTCTTTCTCTGCGTAAGTGGCTTTGTTTACAATATGATGTCTAGCGTATGTCCGATATGTAAGCTTTGCTATTCTTAAATATTATACCAGCTGCTTCTGAGAAGATAGGACTATGCGGATAGTAGTAGTAGTAGTAGTAGTAGCTTAGTAGCAGCAGCAGCAGTAATAGTAGTAGTAGTAGTAGATATCACGTTAAGGTACCGCGTTGATTCTTAAACATCCGTATTATGGCGTGACTCCGCACCATGGATATTTTTTTCAAAGGTGAAAACGAGGAAGAAGTCTCCAATTTCTCTCTCTCTCTCTCTCTCTCTCTCTCTTTTTTTCTCAATGTGGAAATCGTTCGAGAGTACGACAAATCGAAGTTTAGAGGATACAGTTCCTTCGTTGTCCCGGAAATAATTCATCGCTTAGCGTCGTTTCTTGCGTCGATAAATAACTCTCTCAAGAGAGAGAAAGAGAGAAAGAGAGAAAGAGAGAAAAGCAAAGAGAGAGAGAGAGAGAGAGAGAGAGAGGTCAGTCAGAGCGCGTCAGTACGGTGCAGCACCGGCAGAGTGTGACTCACTGACGCGCGACGAGCAACGGCCCGACAACAAGACGATATCAAAATGCACGACCGTCTTTCGAGCAAAGCCAGGGCCGTGCTCCGTTCAAAGACTCGAATGTACTTAGTTACCTCTTTCTCTTTCTTTCTTCTTGTTTCTTTCTCTCTCGTCTCGAAAAATTTATTTACAGACGATTTATCAGCCTACTGAATCGTTCAGCTCGACAAATACTATTTACAGATGAGATATACTCCATTGTCATAACAATTAATCAATTTGAATGATAATCGTTCAAATAATTAACACGAATGCGTATAATCATAGAGTGAGAACGTATGATTCATAGCACTTTCATCCACGTACGTAACGCATACACGTATACGTGTATACTCGTCGTTTATAAGTGATATAAACGTCCTTTCCTTTGCTATAGAACGTACGTACGCGTACGTTCGTACCTGTTGTCAGTTCTTTGAATTTTGATTCCTTTTTCTTTTCTATACTATTAAATAATTTTACGACGACGTAGGTCAGCCGAAGTCGCGGCATTCTCGATATTTTTCCAAAAGCATCGATATTTTTCAGACGTCAAACGGAGAGACGTACAGCACAGCCCTGGCGTTAGGACGAGGACGGTCTCGCGTGAAAAACCGTATGACATGCGCCGGCCAGACAACGGCGCGCCTCTAAACACGACCGAGGAGATAAAGAAAGGAGAAAAACTAGAGAGGTTAGCACCCCTCGTAGGAGAGACGAAGCTTCTTCGTCTCTGCTACGTGTAAAACGAACGCGAAAGCAAAAGTGCTGTGTGGGTGGTACACGAGAGGGTGTATAATCCTCTTGGATCCTTCTCTCCGATTTTCTATTCTCTCTTTCTCTTTCTCTCTCTTTCTTCCTCTCTCTATTTTACTTTAAACTCTCTCTCTCTCTCTCTCTCTTCTCTCTTTCTATCTTATTTTAAACTCTCTCTCTCTCTTTCTCTTTTATTTGGAACTCTCTTTTTTTTTCTCTTTCTCTCTCTCTCTTCTTTGAACTTTCCAAAAAAGCACGACATTGAAAAAATTCAAATTCGCGATAAATTTTCATCTCGACCAGCTCGTCTTCCCCGAACGAAATGAATTTCAAAAGAATTATCGTAGTCGTTCCTCTCTCTCTCTCTTTTTTTTCTTTTTCGTAAAAAGTAAATTCTACGTCTTCGAACGGTTTTATCTGTCGCGCATTCCATTCCCAAAATATTTTCGAGAGCGGCATAAAAGGGAGCCTTTATGAGACGGTCGAATACTTTCGACTTATACAACGAGACTCGACAGCTCGTTAACCCATTTCTCGAAGTGGGTGGAGAAAAGTCTAGTCGGTGGTTTATGGTTTCACCGTTTTCAGAGAAAGGAAGTAAGGAAGGAAGGAAGGGACGGAAAAGGGTGAACCTCTTTCTTTCAAACATACTCGTGTAAAAATCGTTCTGTAAATTCCCTTTTAACAAGGGAGCGAGTAGAAGAAGGGGAGACATTATGGGAAACGAAGATACTATTCTCGGTCGTTCCGTAAACCGCGAAAGATTGAACGACGGAGTGACGTTACCGGTATGTACATACGCATATACATATGTATGCTAGGAATGTCGATTCGAGAAAAGAAACTAAACGTAAACCGATCTTTCCTTTAATCCGAACGATTCCGATCGTTCAACTTATTTTTAATTTCCGATTTATTTATATACATTTTTTATATTACATTTCTTTTTTTTTTATATATCGACTTTGTTCTTCTTTTTTCTTCTTATTTTTATGATTTTAATTTTTTCGTTCTTTCTAATTTTCTCTTTAGAATCGTCTCATACAATCAGATTGTTAAAGATTTATTGGCTAAATTTTCTTTTATTTATATATATATTTTTTTCTTTTTTAAAGAAAACTAATACGTAAAGAAAGATCATGCTTCCAACAGATTACTGTAGATATGATAAATAAATGAACAGACTCTCGTTCATCCAATTCACGTCCATAAACTCGGATCTGTTCGCTACTACGTACTTGCTTGTATACGCATATCAAAGTTGCGTGGCGCATAGGAGAAGTAGGTAGCCTTGAGAGTCCGCGCGTTTTCCATTGGAACATACTGTTCGAGGCATCTGCGTGCCAGGATCTCTCTATCTCTCTTCTCTCTCTCTCTCTCTTTTCTCTCTTTTTCTCTTTCGTCTTCTCGATTTGTATTTCTGAGAGAGGATAAGCGACGTGTGTCATCGATTTGCATAGTAGCTAAGCGAATACACGAGCAGGTTTATATCGACGATATAACTTTGTTTTCAGGCTCGTAACGGGCTCGAAGAATAAATGTTTCTATATACATACGTACGCGCACACACACACACACACACACACACACATATATATATCTAGGTTCGATTTCTATTCGAATAATTTCATTCGTTAGTGACCAATATAAATTTCTTCGTATCTTTTTTTTCTTTTCCTTTTTCTTCCTTTTTTTCCTTTTTCTTTCTCATTCTATATTTTTTGTTTTTTATGTACAATTTGCTTCGAGGCGATCAGGCTATGAGAAAGTTTTATTTTTTTTTTATCGTCTTGAAGCTTCGATTTATTTGTACTTATCGCGACGAGTCTCTCTCTCTCTCTCTCTCTCTCTCTCTTTCTCTCATTATATATCCTATGATAGTTAACGTCAAATTACAGTTTATCAATTATATTGACGTAATAAGTTGAAGCAACGTGCAATATTATTGCAAGGTGCACGGTATTGGAATACATATAACGTAGCTTTTGTTTATGCTAATAAAATGTTTGTGATAAGACTGTAATAATGCGTTGCTACGAATAGGTAAATGTTAGAATGTGATATATATATTCGTGCCTTCCATGCATAATCGCGATGTGACCCGGTAAACTCGGTGTTAATAAAAATGGGGTAGAGTTGTTTCGTGCTTTTAGAATTACGTAAGATAAATGAAGGTGCAATATAAAGAATATATATATATATATATATTCGATTTCGAAACTAAAGTTAGCATGTCGTTACGAAAGTGATCCGCTCTGTAGAAGTGAACTTGTAAGTCTAATACACCGGTTAAATAACAAAAGGTTGATAGTTTCATTTTCACCTAAGTTTATTACGATATGTCTTCTTATGCATGTATGATTTTATCGTAATGGTGAAACGATTGAAGAAATAGAAAAAGAAAGAGAATGAGGGAGTTCAAATTTCCAAAACTATTTCATAGTTCTCTCTCTCTCTCTCTCTCTCTCTCTCTCTCTCTCTCTCTCTCTCTCTCTCTCTCTCTCTCTCTCTCTCTCTCTCTCTCGGATTTTTCGTTCTTTTGTGGATAAAAGAACGATAAATGAGAGCAACGCCTTTCGTTTTTACGTGGAGGCGTTTAGAGCGAAACGTCGAAGCGAGAATCGTATTACCGAAACCGTTATAATGCTAGGCTTGCGTATCGAAGCATGAGAGAGAGAGAGAGAGAGAGAGAGAGAGAGAGAGAGAGAGAGAGAGAGAGAGAGAGAGAGAGAGAAGGAATTGGGTGCCGAACGGTTGAAAACGGTAAAAACGATAATAAAGGATTTCCAAGATAAAATAGACCGGAATTTCATCGTCAAATTTCCCCTTTCGTTGTCATTAAATGGGGTAATACGAGAATGAAGACTAAACCAATATAAAGATGGAAGATAAATATTTCTTTGTGATTGATTTCGAATAAATTGGATATACGTCCGTGTTGGACGTAAAGATAAAAATAAAAGCAAAGAAAAGTAAAAAAGAAAAGAAATAAAAAACAAAACGAAAGAACGGAAATGAATAAGTAGATAATTCAATGATTTATTTATTAATATCGATTTCAACGGGATTATTCTAGAAGGGGTGGGTAAAATGTTAAGAGTATGTAAATTTATACGTATGAAAAACTAAGATATAAAATCGTGTTGTAACTTTCGTTCATTGTAAATTCATTTCCTATAGATTCAGTTCCTGATCGTTTTCACTATCTATAAAAAGGAAAAAAGAAAGGAAAGGAAAGAAAAGAAAAGAAAAGAAAAGAAGGAAAGAAAGGAAGGAAGAAAAAGGGGAAATAAGGAGGGAAGAAAAAAAAAAGAAAAGGAGTACGATAATTCGTGATATTTATCATAGAGATATTTATCATAGACGTTGAACTACGAGCTTGTTGTCGCGCGATAATGTTCATGATCGAGAAAGCTTCGTTCGTTCGTGTTTAACGTGATAAATTTCTCGTCGATCTCTGCACGAGTTAAACTCGAATTTGATTTATAGACGCGCGAATACTGGGCCGCACTTGGGTGTGCTATCGATGAAGTCATTAAACCACGGGGACTTCTCCGCGGGACGATACATTATCGCGTTCGAAAAGAGACACAACGGAGAACGGGAATCAATACGGTCGCGGTCTTCTAGTCGTGCCGTTTTGAGAAGATAAGTTCGAAGACGAGATCTACGAAGACGACGAGGATGAGGACGAGGACGAGGACGAGGACGAGGACGAGGACGAGGACGAGGACGAGGACGAGGATGAAGACGACTAAGACGACATTATCAGTAGAAAAGCGAGTTACATACGAGTGTAGTTTTAAAAGGACGAAACATGTGATATCTATAAGAGTAACCCTTCGTAAAAATTCCATCTCGATAACGAACAAAAAGGATTCCTGAAAGAGAAAATATTTCTTCATTTTCTTGACAATTTCTTCTTTTATTTCTTTTTCTTTTTCTTTTTTTTTTATTATTATTATTTTTTTATTTCTCCTTGTTTCTTTCTTTCTTTCTTTCTTTCTTTCTTTCTTTCTTCTTCCACCTTTTTTCTTTTCTTTTTTTTTTTCTTCTTTTGATATCTCACTCTTCGCTTGGTCACGATAAAACTCGTGTACTTGGACGATTTCTTTTTCTCTTTTTCTTTCCCTTAAATATACGTTCTTCAGTCCAACGAAATATCACGCTTGAGATATTTTTTGCGAAAGGAGAAACGCGACTGGGAAGATGTTCGGCATCGCTAGTTCGTTATTATAGGGAAGAACCTTTAATACTCCGACGTAATACTCGTGACGATTACTGTTCTTGCGAATGTCATCTCCTCGTTTACGTAGATCTTTCGTAAGAATTGAAAGGCTGAACGTAAGAAGAAAAAAGGAAAAGGAATTGAAATAATATCGAAATTATCGCGATATAAATGGTACACGTGTATCTACTTACATAGTAATAGTAATAGTGGTAATAGTAATAGCAATATGTACATCTACTTGCTCGGGATTCATTGCTCTTACTTTTAGACCACGTAAGAACAACTTTCCGAAGTAATCGCGTGTCTAAGAGAGGAGCGATATGAATGAAGTCGAGCGTGTCAGATACGCGAGTGTCGTTTATCGGAGTTAAGGACGAAAATATATAAATCAAGAGATTTCACAACTGCTTAGGGTAACGTTCGACGATTGAGAGTATAACACCGTTCTTTTTTATTCTTACACGTATAGTTACATACGTACGTACGATACAAAGACAAAGAAAGAAAGCAAAAAAGAAAAAGAAAAACGTATGGACTTTGAAAAAGGTGCTTAGGAACATGATCGTGCATAATATACGTACATACGTACAAATCCAACATCGCTTGGTTCACGACCTCACTTTTGTTAATCGCTTTTAATTACCACCTAATTGAGATTAATGGAAAGGCATGCGGGTATGTACGTAGTATGCACAACGGGTGATATCATTCTGTTACGCGAGACGAATTGAAGCTAAAACTTAAAGGAACCGTCATTGTCGTCATCATCATCATCATCGTCGTCGTCGTCGTGTTTGTTCTATCTTCGACGTAATATTTTCTATACATTTTATATATATATATATATATATATATATATATATATATAGATGTGTGTGTATATATATATATATATATATATATATATGTAAGGACACAAATATTATATATAAATATATATATATATACATACACGTACACACACATTACACAGTATATTGCTAAAGAAGGAAGTCGTTCACGCGAGAAAGTAGATTTAACGTTGCCTTGCGCGCGAGATCAATCGCGACGATAAAAGACATCGATAGACGTCTACGTACGACATACGTACGCGTTGGCAAAAGTACAAAAAGACGTGGCAGAGTCGCGTGTTCGATTTAAAGGGTCGACTCGATCGTGATATCGCTTGGAAATCGATCGTCTCTCGACAAGGAAGATACACGCATCTATATATATATATATATATATATATATATATATATATATATATATATGCCTGTGTATATATATATATTTATATATATACATATATATAAATAGAAATGTGTGTGTATGCGTATGTATGTATAGGTTGCAACGTGCTCGCCGCATGCCAGCGAAATTGCCCTATTATTACTTCATCTAGTCCGGGATGGTGCCGATCCGTGGGCTTAGAGGCGCGATCGTCCACGAAGAGGTCGTTTCCTCGGGTCGTTCAACCCTTTGTTGTATTTGCAGATGTGTAGAAGAGAACACGACGACCTACTATTCTCCTTATGTGACATTCCCTACGAAGTTCTTCGATGAAAAAAGAAAAGAGAAATATCGAAGCGAGATTTTTTTCGATACGAGTGGAAAACGAGATAATAGGTGGGTGGTAGATAAGAGGAGGAGAGGGACTGTACGTCGACCACGTGTTCGAAGAAGAGTTTTCATACAAGACGGCTGGCTGGTGCCGTGAAACAGCTGAGATGGAAGGTGCGACGAAGATGAACGTAATCTCATCAGGAAGGAAGAAGGAACACGAAGGGACGAAGGTAGGAAGGAAGGAGAGAAAAAGACGGAGAGAACGAGAAAGAAGAAGAGAGAGAGAGAGAGAGAGAGAGAAAGAGAGAGAACGAAGAGCATCGTTCTTCCCGCCAGAGTTACTGGTTGGTAGACTTCGTAAGAGAGAGAGAGAGAGAGAGAGAGAGAAGGATGAATAAGAAAAAGAGAGAAAGAGTATAAGAGAACTGGGTGTGCGGTGAACGGGTGCGAGGGAGCTAGCGAGGGAGCTAGCTCAGCTAAAAGGTGGGGGAAGCTTGAGCGAGTGAGATAGAGTGGGAGGACCTTACGAAGAAGAGAATAAGAGAGAGAAAGAGAGAGAGAGGAGCGTATCGCGCGGCGCGATCGGCGTGCCGAGCGAACGAACGGCGAGTTGGTCGTTTCTCAGTGTCGCCGCGGCGTTCGTGCTAGTTGTTTCTCGTCGGATCTTATTTTTCGCGCTGCCGGTTAAAATCGTGCATCCTTCTCAACTTCCGATTTGTCGTTCGTTCATTTTAATCGATCATCGAAAACTGATACACACGTGCTTCTATATACTGATATATGTATATATATGTATATAATTTGTAAGTATATGTATTTATGTATATATATATATATTATGTGAATATATATATATATATATATATATATATATATATATATACATATGTATATTTATATATAGAAATTTACGTACATCTTCTCGTATCGAAGTTTTCCTTTAAAGTTTTCGTCGTGTAGTTGCGGTTTGTTCGAGCGTGTCCCACCATCGATTTGGGAGTCACGAGATCGCCTTCTGTTTTTGCGGTTACGTCGAGCGTGTCTCCTCCTCGTGCGGATTCGTCGGTAATCGCGACACGAGATCGAAGGTGTCGTTTGGAATTCGAAAGGTATCGGGGGGAAAAGGAGAGTGCGTCGAACTCGAACGGGACCCGTTCGAATTTGGCGCCAAATCGATCATCGTCCGAAGAACGACCAGCATATACCTATATGAATACATAAATACATAAATCGGACATATATATATATATATATATATATATATATATATATATATATCGCGTGTTGTTCTATTGTTGTTTACAGTGCGATTTTTAATGTTATGTACGGTACGAAAAAAGTGACGTAGTGTTTTCTTCTCTTTTTTTACAATATATCTGAGTGCATTTGCTTTGAAAAGAAAAAAGAAAAACAAAAAACAGGAACAAGACGACTTTTCTGTGTCTATCTGTCTCTCTATTTGTTTATCTCTATCTATTTCTCTCTTTCTCTCCCTCTCTCTCTCTCTTTCTGTTTTCCTTTCTCTCTCTCTTTCTCTCTCTCGAAAGCTCGTCGTCTCTCTGATGCTTCGACATTCACGCACGTCGCTTCTCCTGCCACTGGATTATTCGACTCGTCGTCGTGGGCGAGCACGTGGACGCTCGCTATCCTTCTCCTTCTCTTCTTCAACTTTGTTTTCATATTGGGATCTTCCGCGAGGATTGGCCGATTCGCCGGAAAAGAAGCTTTCTGCGATATTTGGGTAAGTTATCTTCATTTATTTTTCTTTTATCCATTTTGCATATATACATACATACATACGTATATATATATATATATTATTAAATATATATACTATTAGAAAAAAAATATATATATTAGATTCAGAATATATATTTAGATAAAAAATATCTATGTATATAAACTATTACCCAGGTAGATTAAAAATTTTTTATTTACATTAAAAGTTTTTTATTTACATTCTTAAAAACTACGAATATTCTTCGTAGTGTGTTCTATCGACGTAGGAATTTACTTTTTGTTTTTCTTTTCGTTTTATTATTTTTTATTTTCTTTCCTTCTTTTTTTTCTTTTTTTTTTTTTTTTTTTTTAACGTTCGTAACTCATAAGAAATGTAAACACCACCTGTATTTTGCTCCGATTATTATTTATCATCGTCTTCAGGGACGCATCGCTTATCAATAAGAACGAAGGATCGATCTCGTCTCTTCTTGTTGCGTTTTGCGCGTGTGTACGTTCTTACTATGCAATATAAATATTCCATGGGCCGATTGCCGTGTTTCACCATTCGCTTCGTTCGTCGCTCCTTCGTTCTGAACCGAAAGACCCGGCCGAGTTTTTCGAGATTCTTTGTATTCTTTTCTTCCTTTCTCTTTCCGAGAAACGGTCATTGCAATGTTTTCGGTCGGGGAAGGCTAAAGAAGGGATTTGCGTGCATCGAAGATATATCTATACTATAGTATATATATAAATATACAGGGTGAAACATTTACTTGTAATAGTTATATCGTGATTTTCTTATTCGTATTTAAAATGAAAAAAAAAAAAAGAAAAAGAAATTTGTTTACCAGGAAGCATCGTCATTTAATATAAGCTATTACTAATCTATTGTTATAACGCTTTTCTCGTGTTAGACTATCTGAGAAAATTGTAAGCTTGCCGATAAGGTATTACTGTTATTAGAGAAGCGTTAACTCCGTTAGCAATAAGTTTCTATTATCGTGAAAGTAACGTGCGAAAGTGCGAAGGAACATAAGGTTAACTGCTTTACTATCTCACGAGAGGGATATAAGTTACGGCTCTCGTCCATCTTGAATCATTATAGTTTGACAAGAACCACTCGTCGAGACTTTTCTAAACGAACAGAGATAACGACGATCTCTGTTGACAATTTCGTATCGAACATCGGGGTCGTACGAGGCGAGTCTCTGAAAGAAATGGCAAGAAATCTTTTTTTCTTCTTCTTCTTTTTTTTCAGTATTTATACAAGAAAATCGAACTCGAAATTTCGTTTTTATTTCTTCATTCGTCGACAAGACATTCGTTGAAAGAGCGATGCACATATCGATCGATCGAACAACAGAGATATCTAAGTTCTTCGAAAAGAGAGAGAGAGAGAGAGGTAGGAATTTTCAAATACAAATTCCTGATTAGGATTCTACGGAGTGTTCTATAGTCGATGACGTCATCGAGGAGGATCATCATCCTCTTGGAATTCCCTATCGATTAAAATCTTTCTTCTACTAGTCACGCTTCTTCGCACGTTTCCTGACTTGTACGCAGCCGAGACGTGTATGTCCGGAAATAAAATGAAAATAATACTTTCGATCAAGATAAAAAAAATATATATATACTCTAAGAGAGTGTAAAAATCATTTGATATCAGTTAGAATTAGACAATAAAGTCTTACGAAGAGATTAAATGGTATCAGAAAAATAAGAAAACATTCTTCGAGAGACTAATGGCACTACGGCAACGAGATGTGCGTGTAGAAGCAGCAAGGTATTTATAACTTTATATCGATTAACCTTTCAGAGGAGGAAGGCGTATGCACATTGCGTTTATGCGTGCTGCGTCTACCTACTGCTCGTTCGCATTCGTCATGGCTATGCCGTCGTTGTAAACCATTGTCTCTTACTATTCTTCCTTGTCTTGCATCCCATAAAGCTTGTCTTCGATTAAGTTCTAATTTTCTTTTTTAATCTTCTTTATACATACATACATACCATACATACGTGTGTGTGTGTGTGTGTAAAACTATCCTGAATGTATCCTACGTGCTCGAAAGCACGTAAGCATTTCCAGTGAGAGATGGTCAGTCTCAATGTTATTTGGACGGAATATCTCTCTCTCTCTCTTTCTCTCTCTCTCTCTCTCTCTCTCTCTCTCTCTCTCTCTTTCTTTCTGTCTCTTTCTCTTTCTCTCTCGTGTCCGGTAAATCTAGTCAGGAGTCACGAAGTGTCGAGGAAAATAGAGTCCACGATACACTACTATGGAATAGAGGACGGTTCCGGTATCTTACGGACCTCGTTCCTCTATTGTCCCTTACATTCCTAGTATTTATCTGTCGCCTAGTAGCGTTCTCCGAGTGGTAGCTCTCTACTAGTGGAGCGAATTGCTTCTCAAGAGTCACTGCTCCGATTGCGAAATTTTCAAATCGAATAAGAGAAAGAAAGAGAGAGAGAAAGCACACGGACTCCTTAATTCAAGCCGGGAGAGCAAGTTATTTCTGCGAGTTCGTCTCTCGGTGAGAGGCCTCGTTGCTGTTTTTAGCAGGATAAAGGCATCTTTTTGTCTCTTATATATTTCTAACAATCGATTAAACTAATCGAAATTCGGATATTTCGAATGCATTGAATTCTCCCTTGAAATGATAGACTTTAGCATTCCTCTTATGAATGGACTTTCCTTCGAAGCTATTATCAAGCGCACGATTAAACAGAACGATTACGTGTTCCGAAAACGTAAAAAAGATAGACAGACAGATACCTGATTGTGCTAATATGCACGGTTCGAGGTCCACGGTAGTGTTGTGTGGATGAAGATAAGATTGTCTCTTTGATTTGTCGAAGCTGGACGTGTATTGTCAACGAGTATACTCATTCATCGTTCAAAACTATGTGCTTGTCGTTAGATAAAACGCGATTAAAACTAACATTCTTATATCTTTGTCATATATATATATATATATCGTTGTCTTATATATATATATGTGTGTGTGTGTGTGTGTGTGTATGTATATATTTCTTGTTGTAAAAACAATTTAATCGATCGAATAAGAGAAGGACTAGATAAGAAAGAAGAGAAGAAGATTTCGGTGGAAAGCAAGTTGCCGATACGGAAATTAGATAGAAATCATCGATTTAAATCACCCCTTCTAATCGTACCTTTTATCTAAACTACCAGTTACAAGCACGCTGCCGTCATCGATTGAGACATTGAACGTAATCTAAAGCGAGTTAGTTCTATGCTAGGGCCGTTAGTTCGTTCGTTCGTTCGTTCGTTCGTTCGTTCGTTCCTACGTTCTTACTAACGTACATTCGTACGTACATTAATTACTCTGTCCGTTCTATCACGAAAGTAATTACAATATCGAACGATTACTTTTCTAAACGTAACAAATTACGAATTATTCGTAGGAATTATTTTTCAAACGATTAACGTCCCATCGAATTTATTATACATTCGCATCGTCGAAAAGAAATAAAAATTATTTTCCTTTCCTCTATTCTTTTATCTTTCTTTTGACATTTCGACTTGGAACTAACGATATCCATTTATTCGAAGAGGATCGTCGTCGTAGAGATGGCAATAGATGGGAATATCCGTTCCACGCGAAAGAAATGGCGTTGATGGTTTATAAGTCGGATCCTTCGGCGTACCTTCGGTCCTGCATTCTTTTATTCCCTGGCCGGTCTTTACACGGCTCGCCAACGTCCCTCCATGTGATTTACATCCCGCATTTATGACGCAACGTAAAATCGTGCAAAACTTTGCGCTCGTGCGCGCGTGTGCGCTTGCGCGCTAGCTGACTGACTCGCGCGAGTCTAACTCTTCTCGTTGAGACGCCGGGAGCCGTTAAAGACGACGTTCTGTCTCTTCCCAGAGAGATCTTTCTTTCTCCTTTTCTCTTTTTTTCCTTCTCTCTCTCTCTCTCTCTCTCTCTCTCTCTCTCTCTCTCTCTCTATTTCTTTCTCTTTCTTTCTCTTTCTCTTTCTCTTCTTACGTACTTTCCACGCTTTTAAACGCCTGTATATCTCGTTGGACGATGTATGAGATATTTATGTATGAGATGTATGAGGTATTACGATCCGGCTTTTATTCCTCGTACGTACCTCGTACGTACCTACGTACATACGTTGCCACTTCGAATAGTTTTCCCGACGACATTTTTCTCATCTTCGAACCTTCGAAGCTTATACCGATATTCTCCATCTTTTTCTCTTTTGTTTTCTTCTTTTTCGACTATTTTTTTTTGTTTACTAAACGCGTGTATTGTGTGTTTTGTGTGTGTGTATGTGCGTGTATGTGGGTGGATGTGTGTGTAGATACATAGAGTTATACATGTGGTATGTTTGCTTCGTACGATACGTTACGTGCGTTCTGTAGCGTGTCGACGAGTGCATGGATAGTGAGACAAATATAGCTTAGGCATTGTCGCATTGAAAGGAGGAAGGAGAGAATGAGATAGTGAGAAAGAGAAAAGGATAAGAGAGAGAGAGAGAGAGAGAGAGAGAGAGAGAGAGAGCTCCACAAGCTCTCGCACTTTCTTTCACGTAATTTATTATTCCGCGTGGCGAATATTCGCAGTCAATCAAGGAGAGACCGAGTCCAGTACGGCTTAGAAAGTCCTTCGCGGTGTACTATTAAGCTCGCGTATCAGAAATAACGATTAGAATAGGCGGAATTAACGAGGGCAGGAACGACGTTAGCTTCGTAGCTATTCCGCGTCCGTTTCGCCGCGTCTAGTCTCTCTCTCTCTCTCTCTCTCTCTCTCTTTCTCTATCGCGGAAAATTCTTTAGATCGTCATACACACACGCATACACTCACACACATACATATCTACGTATGTGTACACACGTAAGAGAGCTTTAAACTCTGCGCACTTTCACGATCAGAATTATACACTCTGGCGAACGAGTTTATCCGCGAGTCTTTCTTTGCGTTGCTCGATACACGGCAAAGTTTAAATTCCAAGTTCCAAGAGAGAAAGAGCAAAAGGGTGGAGAAAGACGAACAGGAGGTGGAGGTGAAGGAGGTAGGGACAAGGAATCGACGAACGTTGCTCGGACAAACGTCTCGCTCCCTTTAGGGCATCGTTATAAAAGCGAGAGACACGCGCGTGGACGACGCGTATAATCCTTTGCCGAATGCCTCGATAACGACGTAAATTCTCTTGCTGAGCTGTTGCGCCTTACTATCCTCGAGGCTACGATCGTTTACGTTAAAGCGAACGATTTATTTCCTCATTAGGAACAATGTGCCAGGCTGGAAATAGACGACAACGACGACAACGACGACATCGACGACATTGACGTTGACGACGACGACGACGACGAAAAAATTCTTGCTTTTTATTTCTCCTCACCGGAAGTACGAGCAACCGAAAGGAAGGAAACGAGTTAAAGAAGAAAATATTTTTGTTTGGGACATATGTGTCTTATTTAATTCGTACTTATTTATTGTTAGCTTCGTTTAATTTACTTTCTTTTTCTTTTCTTATATTTTTAATATATTCCGAATGTTTCGAAATATTTAAAGATGATTGCTAAATGATTAGAAATTATTATTTACAGCAATACTGTATATGTAGTTTCTGACAAGAGTTATGAAAGAAGGTAATCGTTCGTCTTTTTTAACACGCATTATGAGATAGCACGATGTATGCGATATTATCTCGTTTTGTTATATTTAGTTTCAATCTATGTATTTCGGAAGATAAAGAATATATAAAAATGGGCGTACGATTACTTCGTTTATTTAATTCTATTGGTAAGTTTAGGTACACGCTTACATAAATTTTCAAGACGTTTTTCAAATTTATTTGATAATATCGATATACCTATAAAATATATTATATGCCTGTATATCTGTGGATAATATATTCGTGTGATTTATTAATATTGTCGAATAAATTTGAGAGATATATCTATTGAAATTTTCATTAGGAATAATTCAAAAGTTTTCGAACAAGCCGAATAAAATTCTTGTCTTTCTTCGAAAGAATATATATATATATATACACACACACACAAAAATCTTTGAGTTTTCCGAAAGCAATTTTTCTTTTTCTCGTTTGGAAAGCACCACGGGAGGGTAAACGATAGAAGAAGAAGCGATAACAGGGGGGTCTTTTTTCGGTCTTAAAAAAGAGGGAAGAAGCCCCAGGTAGTTGGCGTAAAGATGGCAAGCTTGAAGCCAACATTTTTTATGTTTTTCCTTTTCTCTTCTTACATACTTATTTTTTGATTTTAATACCTCGTTTTAACCAAATTCTCTCTCTCTCTCTCTCTCTCTCTCTCTCTCTCTCTATTTTTTATTCTTTCTTTCTCTCTCTCTCTCTCTTTCTATTTTTCGTTTTCTCTGTTATTCGATTCAACAGAGTACACATAAACTATACGTGAAAGCTGTGCCTGATTCTCAGCATACATAAGTTCGGCTAAACGATGATATTGCAAGATATCGAGATAAAAGAGTAACCTCCTCTTGGAATCCTCTCACGGATGGTAAACGACGATGATGACGTATGAGAAGCAAGAAAGCAATTACGATCGATTAAATGGTAAAGAGCTATTGTCACCGAGGACTTTCATAATAAGAAAGAGAGATAGAGATAGAGAGAAAGAAAGAGAAAGAGAGAGAGAGAGAGAGAGAGAAAGATAAGAATCCTAATACCTCTCGTCGTTCGTGCGTGAAATTGAGCGAAAAGGCGAACGGATAGGGTGGAGGTGGTAGAAAGGAAGAGAAGAAAGAAGAAAAAGAAAAAGAAAAAGAAAAAGAAGATGAGATAGTCTTTGTCGACGATTGCAACGTGAAAATATCTATATTTCCGCGATGTCCTCGAAGGCCGGAAACTGCCAACATGGAAATCGTGGGCGTCCTTCCGTCGATAGTTTACGACGAAATCTCGAAATCTTCTTCATCAACGGCATCCTCGACGATGTAACGGATAAAAGAAAAAGATAAAGAGAGAGAGAGAGAGAGAGAGAGAGATAAAAAGAGAGAAAGAGAGAGAGAGAGAGAGAAAGAGAGATGGCCGCTAGATTTCATCGGCATTCGCAAAATGCTAAAAGGTTATTGCATTTTTCTTCCATTGAGAGATCCCCTTCTCCTTCTTACTTTCTTATATACATATGTGTATATATATATATAAATAAATAAGTATATATATATATAAATATATATATGTACGCATACGTATATACATATCTACATACATCGATGTATACACATATCGTTGGCTCTTCGACGGTTCTTCGAATGCTGTTAATTATAGTGTGTGTCCATCAGGATGGAGTAACGGTCGTTGTAAAGCTGCGTACCAACCTTCTTCGCGGATCCGATCGCCAAAGCCGATCGCGAAGCGAGATAAACGAACCACCGAACGTAATTTTGATCTTCGATCCGGTCAAACATATCTATATTTCGATTTTCGTTGGAACGAGCACGCGAACCATTTGAAAGATTTCAATTTCCCCGTTGTTAAATTAAAAATCCTTCAACTTCGATAAAGACGATCCCTGCCGTTTAAATTTCTCATTCCGATAGATCAATCGATCGATCGATCGATCGATCGAACGATCGATCGATTCGATTGAATCAATCCTATCGAGTCAAATCGACGAAAGTTCTTACGTCGAAGGATCGTCGAAATTCTATAGGGAAGGAACGAAATGGTTTTGTCGATCGATCCGAGGGGATCGTTAATGAAATCCGATGCTTTCGATCGGACA
Source organism: Vespula vulgaris (assembly GCF_905475345.1). Classification (NCBI taxonomy): domain Eukaryota; kingdom Metazoa; phylum Arthropoda; class Insecta; order Hymenoptera; family Vespidae; genus Vespula; species Vespula vulgaris. The sequence goes on along the minus strand of NC_066590.1, from coordinate 7,909,640 downwards.
AATCGGCCCTCTTTGGAACAGAGGAGGACGGCACGTCGTTAAAGATCGCGGATATTCTCTCTCTATCTCGCGCCATTATACGCCTCGGAATCGGTCGCGCGTAAAACCAGTTCTACGACTCTGGAGAGTCGCGAGAAGGAGGAGGAGGAGGAGGAGGAGGAGGAGGAAGAAGAAGAAGAAGAAGGGTAAGCGAGAAGATACGGAGTTGAGGAGGGTAGAGAGGACAGAGAAAGAAAAGAGTCCTCTCTCTGTCTCTCTCTCTCTCTCTCTCTCTTTCTCTCTCTCTCTCTCTTTATCTTTATGTTTCTCCGTGTTTCTCTTCTTACCTACCAGAAAATGGTTCACTCCGATCACGCTTCATTGTACGTATCTACTTTTTCCAAGGAACGTTTATCCGATTCTCGTACGATCTGGCGAGGATCTCGAAGAAAGAACGTTAGGTACGTACTCGGTAATCCGTGATCCGCATTCGATCGATACTCGCTTGCACGATGGCCGATGGTCGTTTCGAATACGTTTGTATATATGTATGTATGTATGTATGTATGTATGTATGTATGTATGTATGTATGTATGTATGTATGTATGTACGTAGACAATACTCGCGATTGATCTCGATCGATGTTCTTGTCGCTTCATTCGAATTACATTTCTTTCTTTCTTTTTTCCTTTTTTGATTCGTTTCGTTTGATTTCTTTTCTTTTTTCTTCTTTTGCTTTTCTCTTTTCTTCTTCTTTTCTTTTATTATTATTATTATTATTATTTTTTTTTTTTTTTTCTTAAATCGGAAATAGAGATTACGACTATCCCGTTCGTTCGTTATTGTTATTACAGTAGAATGCACGTCATGTGAACTCGAACTCGACTTGAAGGGTTCGAAAACGATGTATATACCTATGCGTATAGGTATCTAAATGGAAAGAAAGGATTCGAATACGAATTTAATTTTGAGCTTTGGAATTTCTAGTCGACTCATGATACCCGCCTCTTCGCTATCTCATGAATCTTCTCTTCTCCGTGAGACGACCTAAACAAACATCTCTCGTCTAAAGCCGACTTGTAGCACGTTTCCCCGTTCCTTCGGTTTTTTTTTTCCTTTCTTTATGTATGTATATATACATGTATGTACGTACGTATATATGTATGTATATATGTATGTATGTATGTATATATGTATGTATATATGTATGTATGTACGTACGTACGATGCACGCTTACCGATGGGTGCAAAGCGACGCGCTGTTTATTTAAATCGAATCGACCGACGGATTCAGCTATGATCTAAATATTTTCAAGCGACCTTTTGCATGACGCCTTCTGCCTGCTTTTTTTTCCTTTTTTTTTTCTTTTCCCTCTCTCTCTCTCTCTCTCTCTCTCTCTTTCTCTCTTTTCTTAAACTCTTACGAAAGTGGAAGCAAGCTTTCTTCGCGGTTGACGAGCTATGCAAATTTCATCGAGGATACGTTGCAAAATCGCTCAACTTCAAAATTAATGTAAAAAGAAAGATAGAGATAGAGAGAGTGGAAAAGAGAAAAAGAAAAAGAGAGAGAGATAGAGAGAAAGAGAGAGATTACCAAATAATCCGAGTATTTATGCAAATATATTCTCATCATCGTGGATATTACCGAGAAAATTTATTCGCCGATTTCGAAGATTTGGTCGTAATCGCTTAACGTTATCTGTTCCATGCAATAAATAAAAATAAACTGTGAAAGAAGAAATTAAAAAAAAAAGAAGAAAGAAAAAAAGGGGAAAAGGAAAGGTAGATAGGTATCGACTCGTTGAAAGTACATAAGACCGTCGACGTTAACGTTGTTTCATCGTTCTCTCTCTCTCTCTCTCTCTCTCTCTCTCTCTCTCTCTCTCTCTCTCTCTGTCTTCTCTCTTTCTCTCTCACACTTGCCAATTAACTATCTCCGCAAACACATCCTAAGATAAGATACTACTCCCTCCTCTATCCTCATAGATACCTTGACTTTCTGCTTGTTTCGATTCGAACGTTTCCGCGATAAAAAGCGATCGAACGCGATCCTCGTCGCATGGCGCGTAGGTACTTGACATATGTCAGAGATTAAATCGTCCTGATAAAGAGCGTCACATCGTCGACATCTTCCGTCAATTGCACCGTTCTAATTAGAAAGCCAATTAACGTCGCTTGCGCGATCAGCACGTTTTGTATTCTTCTTTAGTAGAAACGTCATCTCTTGTTCTTCATCTTCGAGATAGAAAGAAAAGATAAATTGATAGATGGATAGATAGATAGATGGATGGATGGATGGATAGATAGATAGGTAGATAGATAGATAGATAGATAGATAGATAGATAGATAAATAGATAGATAGACAGAGAAAGAGCTTTACCGTAGAACGGAAAATTACAAGAGTTCTTAGTACAATTGCTAGATCCAACCAATGTATATATATATATATATATATATATATATATATATATATATACATAGATATACATACGTACTTACGTACATACATACATATGTATGTTTCTAGAGATGAAGGAGCGCTTTAACGTAACATGAATCACTCTTTCTCGGTGGCCTTACATCGCTACGTAGAAAGAATTCGCATATAATCATCATCGATATATCTAAGATTACGATTCGTTTAAGAAAATGTTAGAGAAACAAATTCTCTCGTCGTTTTGTTTGTAACTATCACGATACTTTCAAATCACTTTCTTATAACGTTCGAAATCGTACGTAACTGTAGACGAATTAATTTTCTAACGATAATATCTCGTTTAATGATATTTGAAATGGTTAAGCGAATTCGTAAAACGTTCGCGATAACTCCTGTCACGCAACCTTCGTGATCGCATAATAAATTTTTTTTTCTCTCTTTTTCTTTTATTTCTTTTTCTCTTGCACGATATTCTCTTGCACGGACTAGAACGTCCGAGAAGAATGATAATACTCGTCAATAAATCAGTGTACTTGGATATAAAAAGAATATAAAGCGTTCGTGCTTTCGTGGTGGCTATTTTCCACGTGCCTCGTAGATACTACCGGAATGTATAAATCAGTAACATATATCACGTAACATTGCGAATAATTATTACCCTGTCACGAATGTTGCTCATATCGAAGTGCTCGTATTATGCGTTTTGTCTATGATGTAAAAAAAAAACGAGATCATGGTGAGGGAGGGTAAGTGGAAGGTGAAGAGAGGAAGGAGTGGAGAAGGTTATTCAATTAGTGTAAGAAACGTATCATTTCTTGTATTTTTTTCATACAATTTTTTTATGTGATTTATGAATCATAAGAACCTTAACTATTTATCATTTACGTAACGTATAGTCTTAGAGACAAAGAATAATTTCTTTTCTTCTTTTTCTCTCTCTCTCTCTCTCTCTTTCTTTCTCTTTCTTTTAAAGTTACAATGTAATACGATTCGCAGAGAAAGCATGGAACGTCGTCTAGCAGGTTGGCCACGCTGTTACGCAGACTCGCGAGCGGTTCGTAGACCTCGCTAAGATAGGTAACCTTGCAAGGCCTCCTGTGAGAGGTTCTCTCTCGCTTGCAAAGGAACGAATCCGCTAGAAGGCATTCAATAGAAGGAGTCGACGAGCGGTACGAGGAGTTGGCCGAGCAGGACGCCTGGATGCCCGCGGTGTTTAGCGCTCGCTAAACGACTCTAACACCCGTATCTCTAGAGAGTCTTGCGTCCATGGTGTTTCTCTTTTTATCATTAATAGACCTAACCAAGATCATAACTCGATAGAAATTTACGATCAAATTTCATGTTACAATCATTAGAAATTGAATGATTTTTTTTTTTACTTTTCTTCCTTCCTTTCTTTCTTTTAAACTTTGACTTTGATATCCTTCGAAGATTACCCTGCATATCGCTCTTGGTAATTTCTTTTTTTCTTTCTTTTTTCTTCTTCTTTTTATATCAGTCCTTCTCTCTCATCGACGATCATAAATAATTATTATGGTTGTTGTTGTTGTTCTTGGCTTTTTCTTTTTTCTTTTGCTTTTCTCTTAAGGAATAATACAAAATGACGTGTCGACGAGAAAGATTTCTTTCGTTAGGTAATACAAGACGTTATTCCCAACTTTGCTCCCACGTAACTGCAATATCGCAATTATCTTATCGCCGAGAGTACAACTCCGATGATGTGGATTTTAACTAGAAACACAACCAGTCTCAACTCTTTTCCGAGTGATTCACATCGACGCTTCGTTTCATCGATCGATGAACGTTTTGAGAACTTACGAAAGGCTTTTAATAACGTGTTTCGTTTACGATTAGAAAGGGTCCAGTTTACCTTCGGTAAGTCGAAAGAAACACCAATGAAATGGATATATCGTGTATTCCTAATTACCGTCGTTATCACTAAAAAGAAACATTAAGAGAAAGAGAGAAAGCGGATGATCGCGTTTAATTCCAATTAGCTTCAACGATCGAAAACCAGTTTCGTAATAGCGAGGGATCCATCGGTGGTGATCTATTCTTCTTCTTCTTCTTTTTCGTTTTCTTTTGCTGCTTCTTCTTCTTCTTCGTTTTCTTTTGCTGTTTCTTCTTCTTCTTCTTCTTCTTCTTCTTCCAACTCTCATCGTCGATCTCGAGCGATCGCTTTCGAGGATCTTTTTCACGAAAGGTCTCATCTATCATTTTCTCGTTTAAACAATTTATCACGTGCGATAACGGGTACGCTTATCGATATGGTTCTTCTAACATGAATGTGACGCAAGCTTTGGAAAAATGATTAGACGTACACCGGCCAATGATTAATCGTTAAATCTTACTAGCAAACGTGTTAAAGTAATTCTTTGATTTTCTTGTTAACACGTTTCTACGAATCGCCCTTTAGAGATTTCGTGGATGTCGTATTTTCGATCTTTTCTTCGTCGTCTTCTCGTGAATGAAAAGAAAAAGTCAAAATCAAAATCAAATAAGAATAAACAAAAATAACAAAAAAAACAGAAATGAAGAACAAGAAGAAGAAGAAGAAGAAGAAAGAAAAAAAAAAGAAATTAAAAAAATAAGAAAAAAGACAATGAATCGCGAGCTCGCGTATTCTCGCCCGCGCAAACTCGTTTAAATAGCGTTTATGTAAGATTCTTATACACGCATACATACATATATCTATACATATAAGTCGAGTGAGAGTCCATAGGGACGCGAAACGATGGAAAAAGGGCGTTCGCGTTTGCCTTGCCGTAAACCGTGTTATTCGTCTTAATGTACACGAACGTTTAACGAGTGTTAAAGCCATAAAAGCCGCGCTGACACCACAAATTGACGCCTCTGCCTCGAGACACGTGGTATTCCGTTACGACTTTCGCAGTCCGGACCGAGAAGACCGGATTCGTCTTAAAGACCGAAATATAAGAGTGTTGGTAGTAGTAGAGAGAGAGAAAGAGAGATAATTATGGCAAATAGACTTCGTAAACGCAAGGAGACAAATTTTTGGTACCTCTTTTGCCTCTCTCATTTGCACCTACGATCCGAAGAATCGAAGTTTATTGATAATAAGATGTGTACACTCTCGAGCAAAAGTTCCAATTATTGCTACAGTGCATACATATGTGTATAATAGATATACACGTTTTATAGGGTGTTGTCTATATGCAAACATTATCACGAATTAACGAAGATATTATTGCGATAGTAACACAAAAAAAAAAGAAAAAGAAAAGAAAAATGATTCCTTTTTAAAATTCGTTTGATATCGCGAAGATTAACTCGAAGGTTTTTCTCAGATATCTCTATATACTATATTGGTTACGTTTTAATGCGTTCCACTTTAACGTCATTCTCTATGTTCGCATTATCTTCTCTCTGTTTTATTATTGTTTTTCTCATGGTCGAATATGATATTTATTTTCCTTCGTTTATTTTTTTTCTTCTTTTTCTTTCGTTTTTTACTCGGAGGAAGGAAAAACTATACGCATTTATAATCTTTTTTCTGTTCTCTCTCTCTCTCTCTCTCTGTTTATTTTTTTTGCGTTTATTAAGTCGTAAACTCGAACGAAACATCGTGTGACTTCGTTAGGGTGACTCATGCACCGTGTTGTCACGCGAAGAATTAGCATGACATTAGGCGTACTCTCGTCGGATTAACGAACGGACGTTTTAATCAAATAATGGTGGCCATGGGATTGGGGGAGAGGTACAGAAAGAGACAGAGAGAAGATCAACGTTATTTTCGACGTCGAAACAACGTACGAATTGTACGTATGTAAGATCCTAAAGTACGATAAGATTCATCGATGGTATGTGTGTCGGTCGCATAAGCGGCCAAATTGCATTTGTACGTTTCCATTTGAACGTTTGCATTTGAACTCGTCGACTATCACTTCGATTACGTACGTATGTACATACATTTATACGTACGTACATACGTGCGTACATATATACGTACGTATATACATATGTAACTACATTCATACAATACTTCAGATCTCGTTTGCATCGAGAAACTCGACGAATCCAGCCGAGAGCGTTCCGCGATCTTTTATCATAATAGGCTCGCGTGCAAATAATATTTTCATTGTGCAAGCACGAATCTCTTTCTCTCTCTCTCTCTCTCTCTGTTCGTTTGTCTGTCTATCCATCCGTCTCTATTGCTCTTACGATCGTAACTCGCAAGGCGTCGCGTTAGGAAATTGGAAGGAAAGAAGGGAGAAGTTCTCTCTTCGAGAAAAAGAGAGAGCAAGAGAGAAGGCGGATTGCTTGCGTGCTCTCACTCATTCATCGATCATTTAACACGTTCGCCAGGATTTATCGTAAAGATTTTTTTTACCCAAGGTAAACTCTATCATTCTCTATCATCGATCGCGTAGGCTTAGAAAGGGCGTTGTACGTACGGCGCGTTGTCCACCGTATTGAGTAAGCGGTTCTCTTACTCGCCTTCGAATAATTTGTTTTGCAAACGAGCCTTAAGGTGGCCGATAAGCAGCACATGATTGCTCGATGACGCGTGTTATTCAACTTCTTCCTGCTTCGAACGTAACTCCGATGTCTTCGTTTATCCTCTCTCTCTCTCTCTCTCACTTTTTTATTCGAACGTTGTAACGCCGCTTCCGTTTTTGTTCTTCTCTGTGACCGGATATACACGTCCATGTTGTATGCTAACACACGTTTAAATATTAACCTGTTGAATTCGAGAGCAGTTCCTTTTTAAACGGCAACTTGGCGAACATATAAGTCAAACAAGACGATACGTTACGATACGATACGATACGATAGGATACGATCGATCGATCGATCGATCGATCTTAGTTCACAGAAACGTTCATCGTGTAAATTGATTTCTGTTTTCTTTTCTCCTTCTCTTCTTTTTCTTTTTCTTTCGAAAATGTTCTCCCTCGAACAATTTTACGAAAGAGTCTCTTTACTCTTACGTTACATAAGATTGCCTCGCAAAAGAAATATGGTGTTTTCATCTACGATAAGCTTAAGTAGGTAATTAACTCGTTCCGCATTAGTCAACGTTATCGTTGAATTTTTAATGTTTCTCCTCGTCGAATGCAGTTATCGCTTCGTTTTGCATATCCGTTCTTCGATGTAACGAACGAACTGTACTATGAAATTGTTTCCACCTAATGGGAAATATTCATTTTCTTTTCTTTTCTTTTCTTGTCAATGACAATGTACGAAAAAAAAAATAAAAAAAGAAAAATAGTCTTTTTTTTTTCTTTTCTTGTCAGTGACAATGTACGAAAAAAGAAAAGAAAAAGAGTTGTCTTTTTCTTTTCTTTTTTTTTTTTTCTTTAAGAATATCGCGAAAAATTGTCGAGCGAATTCCAACGAAGGTTCAACGACGACGATAACGATCGTCGTTCGAACGATGGAACGTGCGCACGTGCGCACGCACCGATGCGCTCTCGCGCTTGCGCGTTTTCTACACATACAAGCATCGAGCAACCGAGCTGGCAACTTGAACGACCGCAATTAACCTTACGTAACTCGGCGTTTCCTCGCGGCGGTGCCTCCTCTGAACTTTGCCGCGTGAACGAACTGCACACAATACGTCATACGGAAGGCAACCACTCCGTTTATGGTTAAAGACCATCAGCGAATGGGAAAGTTTCGAGATCGTCGATCGTACGTGCGAATTCGTCGATTCGTTTTGGCGAAAGTTCCACTGGATCTTTTCCTTTTTTTCTTTTCGTTCGATTTCATTTCCTTTCTTTCTTTCTTTCTTTCTTTCTTTCTTTCAATCTTTTTTAATCCTTGTTTCCTTTCGTATTTTTCTTCTCATCCTTTTTTCTTCTTCTTTTCAAACCGAAAGAAAAAGTGGAACGGAAACGTTCGCGATTCGTTTATCATTCGATTTTGTAAATATTAAGTTATGTTTCGTATCCTTCGATATTGTTTCATGGGAGTTCGCCGCAAACGCATGGAACGAGGATCGTATGGTATCTTTCGAGTATCTACTTATGTAGATACGCGATCTTGAAACTCGACCGGCTGGTCGTCAAGACTTTATCGAAGTGTTTGTCAAAACATTACGAACAAGAAAGTCCCAGCAATGATATGGCCTAGCGCCGATAAGTGCAATATTTGATATACCCTTTACACGCAATTTTATTATTATCGCTTAGCGACCGACCGAGAGAAACTAGTTTTTCTCGAAAGGCGTTGGAGTTCTATGTGGTCGTGTTGCAAATAGGCGTCGCCTATCCTTTTTTCTTTTCTTTTCTTTCGTTATTATTATTATTATTATTATTAATATTAATATTATTGTTATTATTATTATTATTATTATTATTATTATTATTATTATTATTATTATTATTATTATTAATATCGTTGTTATTGTCATATATTTCTCTTTATTATATCTCATATCGTTTGTAAAATATACCAAGTGTCGAAAGGTACTCGATACGATCTACTACAACTCTTTCGTTAGAAGCATTGTCTTTACTTTTATGGGGAGACGATTAATTTCACATCGATAATATCCAAGATAGTGTCCTTTAACGGCTATGAAGAAACGTGGGTCGTTCGTTTGAATATACGATCTCGAATTATTTCTTCCTTCCATTTTCTTTAGGAAATCTAATCTGCGAAATATAATTAGCCTCCCTAGTGACCAAACCGAACGACCAGCTAAATTTAGAGGAAATGTAATGGCTAACGGAGTAGGTGGTCGTTTTACCCTTTTCAAACGTTTGACAAGCAGGTATTATACTCTGACTACGAAATGCGAATCACGAGGACTAATAATGCATTATAAAAAGGAGAAAAATGTATACGTCCTCTTGGAAATCTATTAATTCCTCTGAGTTTCTTTTTTTTTTTTTACCAATCCACCCTTTCTTTTCTTTTTTTTTCCTTTTTTTGGTAGGATCAAATTAAAATTAATATTTTCGAATGGTAGAATAATTGATAATGAAGGAAGAAAGTAATTCTGATAGCGAACGTATTTCGTGATCGTTGATGTATAAGTAGCCAAGTTGGTACTACTTGGAATCTTAAGACATCTTGTTCCGGTTGCAGGTGCACGAGAAAATGCGCGTAAGGTCAAGGTGACGGCGGAGCATGGAGACCATGGAAGACAGTGGTGGGCAGCAGGTCGATGCCTCGAGAGGGAACATCGCACCTGGCTTACCGGTAGCGAGGAAGAATTGTTTGAAAATCGTCGAGGCTGGTATCGATGTTGACACGGTTAAGCAGGAGGAGAGGAGAACCACCGTCGAGATGGATCCATACAAGGAACTCGAGCTGTACCTCGCAAGAGTAAACGTGAGTGGAATCAGTATATAACGATCGATAGATCGATAGATAGATGGATAGATGGATAGATGGATAGATGGATAGATAGATCGTTCCATCGATCGATCGATCGATCGATCATTCATTGATCATACGTACGTACATTTATTCGCCGTGTTTACTTCGTTAAAGCGATAATTCGATCCAGGATGATCAAACTGATCGTTTGGTAAGGGTCATTTTTCTTCGTAACGACGTTCACTTAGCAGCCATAATGCTATTCCATAGACAAAATACTTAAGAAGGACTATCTCCGAGACACTGTTATATGTCAGAGGATCCGTATATGGTACGAGAGGGGTCTCAATCTGATCGACCGTTTATGACCCCACGAGAAACCTTTTGCGTGAGTCATCCGATCGACTTGCCTTCGGACAGTTCTGAGAGCTCTATCTTTGGTGATCTATCGGATAATGAGAAATATTACGCTTCGAAAGAAGCAGTTCTTGGTGACTTGAACTCTTCTTCTTCTTCTTCTTCTTCTTCTTCTACTACTTCTACTTCTTCCTTCGTTTTCGTTATTTTCGCGAAGGAGATCGTGAGGATCGATCATCGAGTTTATCGATCGTTTCGTCGATCGTCCGTTCTTGCGGTCTAGCGCCCGCAACAAATTGAACGTGACGCCACGATTCCGGTGCAAGATTCCAAAACACGTTTCACTCGGTCGAGAGTTCGGTCTTCTCCTTTTCTTCCTTCTCTTCTTCACTTTTCCCTTATAATTTTTTTTTTCTTTTTCTTTCTTCCTTTTTCTCTCGTCGTTCACCCTTATCCCGCTTCACCTACGTCGCTACATCTGTTTTAGATGCTCCGGCAACGGACTAAACGCCTCGAATGGCACCCGAAAGCACGAGACCGGTTTTTTATCCGCGAATTCGATCCTTATACGAGTCCTACGTTATTTTCCTCCTTCTCTTCTTCTTCTTCTTCTTCTTCTTCTTCTTTACTGTCGATCGACACTGCGGTCCGCATCTGTTCTACCTCAGCTCGTCGACGTCGTTGCACCGAGCAGTTGCATCGATGCACGTTCGACTAGAAGAGTCGATATTCTCGCGTTAGAAACAAGAGGATTCCAAGCCGACGAGGTACGTTTTACCGCAGGTAACGCTCGATGCTCGCCTTTGCGGCGGGAACTCGGGAAGCTTCTCCTCATTTTCTTCTTCTTCTTCTTCTTCTTCTTCTTCTTCTTCTTCTTCTTCTTCTTCTTCTTCTTCTCTTGCTGCTTCCTTCAGAAACGCCATTTCTAAGATTGCTTCCGCGAACGCGACGACCAACGATGCGTTTTCTTCGGGAAATGATGAAAGAAATTCGTAGAATTCTAAATTTGGCTTACGGGAATATACCTTCCGCCTTTTAGATGCTTCCTGAGAAAAATAGATAGATTGATAGGGAGAGAGAAAGAAAGAAAGAAAAAGAAAGAGAGAGTGAAAAAGATATATACACATACATACATACATACATACATACATACATACATATATATAGTATAAAGAAAGAGAGAGAGAGAGAGAGAGAGAGAGAGAGAGAGAGAGAGAGAGAGAGAGAGAGAGAAGATAGACATAGAAGGGAGAGAGATAGATATAGTTTATTGGTCGTAAATCGTGAGACTAACATAAACGGTATTTCTTCCAAGGCCATTTCTCTGGTGGGAGCTCAAGATTATACGCGATCCTCCTACCACATACATATTTTTTTTCTTTCCTTATCTTCCTCCTCCTCCTCTTCTTCTTCTTCTTCTTCTTCCTCTCTTTCTTCTTCTTCTTTCTATTTTTTCTCTCTTTTAGTTAGACCAGGACCGTGATACGGTCCGCCGAATTTAACCTTCGATAAATTCACAGTCTTCTTCCCATCTCCTCTTCGCCGATGACGACGTTCGAGTATCGTTAAGTGGTCGACGTCTCTCAGCTCCCTCGATACACCAAAAGTAGATATACAGGGGAAAGAGAACGATGATGACGATGACGACGAAGAGGAAGAAGAAGTGCAGGAGGATAAGAGCATAAGGGATAGAGAAAAGGAGAGTCAGAGATCAGAGACACAAAGAATATAAACGATCGAACGAGACTTTGGTCGGTCTCTTTTTCCGTGTCTTTTACTCGTACGTCGACGTGTTTTCTATCCACTGTATATCTTCTCTCGTTCACACGCTTCGACTTAACAGAAACACATGTCGGTTCTTTGGCAAAGAAAAAGAAAAAACATCGAGAAAGACTCTCCCTCTTTCTCTCTCCCTCTCTCTCCTTTTTTTTTCTTTTTTTTTCCTTTTTTTTTTGATGAGAATCTTCGGAAGAAGTTGCGTTTGTTTTTCACGAAGATTTTATATTCTCACCCCGAACTCATAAAATATCAATCGAACGTTTCTGTTTTACCACTGCTACTGCTGATGTTGCTGGTATGGTGCTGTTGCAAGAAACTGCAAATAAACCTTCTTAATCCGTACAACATAACATAAACATACGTGCATTCTATATCAACGTAATAGACTAACAAAGTTTATGAAGTTAACGAGAATCGTATCTCGTTCGTTACGATCTTTCTCTCTCTCTCTCTCTCTCTCTCTCTCTCTTTCTTTTTCTCTTTCACTTTCTCTTTCTTTCCTTCTCTGTCTTACGTGAGAGTCGATCTTTCGTGGCAGATTAGATCGATTCGAGCATCTACGAAGACGATCAGAGGCGTTCGAAGAACAGGTCTGCTTCGTCTTCTTTCGCTTCCTTGCGTTCACAGATTCTTCGGCACGATAGAGGGATCGTCGATCGTACCGGATGGTCTCTCTTCTCTCGTACGAGAGAATGAAAGAGAATGAGAAAGAAAGAAAGAAAGAAAGAAAGAAAGAAAGAAAGAATGAAAGAAAGAATGAAAGAAAGAAAAGGAAGAGATATGAGAAGGAAAAGGAAGAGAAGACGCTTGAGACCGATGTCAAAATCGTTCGATGATAATCCGAATGACAGGTTGTTACATCGAATACCACCTCCGACGCATAATTTAGTTACGCGTATATCATTACACGCCGCCATCTAAGAGACCAAGTCGAAGGTAAGACGGTAACTTTGTACTTCACCCTACCATAACCACGACCTCCCTTCTCTTCTTTCTTCTTTTCTTCTTTTCTTCTTTTCTTCTTCTTCTTCTTCTTCTTCTTTGCCTTTTTTTTCTTCCTCTTCTTCTTGTTTTCTTCTTCTTTTCGTCGTCATCGTCATCGTCATCGTCATCATTATCATTATCATTCTTATTCGCGACGAATACATACCACACGATTTTTCGTTCAAACGATTGCTGTGTCATTCGTGAACATTCGAACGAAAGTATTTTCACTTTCGACATTCTCATTCTGTTTCCTTTCGTCATACGAAACGTATATGTTATTAATAGCGTAAGGATATCGATATTCGGTAACTCTGATACCTACTATCACTTATACCATAAGTAATTTAATCTTATTAGATTATTTTTCTCGCAAATTATACTTCGTTTATTTCAATTTGTTATTAACCCTACCGACAGATAAAATTTCATTAATTTTCTTCGAATTGGTTCGAATAAAACTTACGAATTCGCTTGAATTGCGCGAGAACGACACGTGCAGAAACAGAGACACAGAGAAAGAGAGAAAACGATCGAAAAGATAGTTTAGTTGGAAAGACACATTCGTAGATACATACATGTATCGCCAAGATTAATAGATAGCTATGTAGATAGAGAGCCTCCGAGTGTAGCGCAGTCAGCATTCGCGTTTACGCTCGAGGTCGTTCCGTTCCGTTCTGATTATTATCCGTAACCTCAAGCACGAATAGAACTTGTTGTATCGCATCCACCAAAGTCTTTACTTACTTACTTACTGATATTCGAACGTGAAAAAATTTATTTCCATTATACGAATCGAGTATCTGAAAAAGGGAAGGAAAAAGATAAGAAGAGAAAAACAAGGAAGAATGAAAAAAATATTTTAATATTTTATCGACGAAGATGAGCACTCTCTTTCTCTCTCTATCTCTCTCTTTCTTTATCAATCTCTCTCTCTATCTCTTTCCTTTTCTTTTACTTTATCTGACGTTAAATACAATCTGTTTGTAAGTGAACGGCTTTAACCGAACACTTTAACCGAGCAATCGTGAAAGATCTCTTCCATCTTTCTCAAGAGACGATCTTACGATCTCGTGGATGCTGCGAGTAATCGATTTTCACATCGTCTTCTACCAAACGCAGATAAGATCGCGTTCCACCGCGTGACGCATCTCCTTTCCTCCCTTCTTCCGTATTTCCCTTTAGATTCGTATATACATACATATATACATACGTACATACACATCAATACGAAACAACATATGTATTTACACGGCTACAAGAAACGAGCAAACCGATCGATCGATCGGTCGGTCGATCAGTCGTTCGATCGATCTTACGAGTCATTTTTCGAAGATAATTATCAAGGTCGTTAGAGTGTCGAGACGATGATAATCAGCCTGGCCTTGCCACAATCCGTGAAATTCCAACACGTACGATGACCATAACGTTGGTCAGTTAAAGTTCTTTCGAATTCGTCAATGACTTCGAGTTTGTTTCTCTCTTTATTTAGTAAGTACTTTCACTCTTGTCTCTCTTCTGTCGAGGCGGTCGTCGGTCTCCAGCAAAATACATATGCACAGAGACGAACGAGAGAGAAAGAAAGAGAGACAGAGAGACAGAAAGAGAGAGAGAGAGAGAGAGAGAGAGAGAGAGAGAGAGAGAGAGAGAGAGAGAGAGAGAGAGAGAGAGAGAGAGAGAGAGAGAGAGAGAGAGAGAGAGATAGAAGTTGACGATGCATCGCGTTGCGTATGCAACGTGCGCGCGCGTGCCTCTCCTCGGCCTTCGAGTTTCCTTCTCTTCCTTCTCTTCGTACCTTCGCTCCTGCCAACGGTTTACGCGCGTGGAAGCAAATATGTTCGCGTGTGGGTGGAAGTGTAGGACTGCTGTATATCCGGTTGGGTGTGTCGGATGTGTTCGACGTTCAGAAGCGTTGCTTTTTGGACTCGTTAAACCGTGTTCTCTCTCTCTTTTTCTCTTATGTGTGTGTGTGTGTGTGTGTGTGTGTGTGTGTGTGTATGTACATAAATGTGTTGGATATATGTATATATGCACACATATGCATATTTTTGTTTTCTTTCGTTCTACTTGTCCTTTAAATCTTATTTTCGTTTAAACCTTATTTGCTTTATTTATTTATCTTCAAGTACTTGCGACCTACGTCGCAAGGAGAATTTCAATATCGCGTTCGTGAATGAAATCGCGAATGAATCTAAAATACGATTTAATTCCAAAAGTAAGAGAGAGAGAGAGAGAAAGAGAGAGAGAGAGAGAGAGAGAGAGAGAGAGAGAGAGAAAGTAAGAAAGAAGATTGAGAGAAAGAGAGACTGAATTATACACAGACGTTTAGGCGTCGCGACGGTAGGCGTTCCGTTTTCGATGAGAAACGAGAGGTTTGTCGTTTGATTATCGAGTATGACGCGAGTTAATTAGAATCGTGCCTCGAACGCGTAATACTGAGAAGTCGAACGAGTATTCTCTCTCTCTCTCTCTCTCTCTCTCTCTCTCTCTCTCTCTCTCTCTCTCTCTCTCTCTCTCTCTCTCTCTCTCTCTTTCTGCTTTGCTCGAGATCGTAAAGTCAGCATTACGATAGGAGAACCGCTCGCGTCGTCTCGACTTTATGAATGAAGAAACCGAGGCGTCGGTGAACTCGTGACTCCTCCAACCCGTACCGTTTCTCAGAACCACATTGATACGTGTATTCATATCGTATATGTGTACGTACTACATATATACCTATATACTTTGGTACTTATATACATACATACATACATACATACGTAGATATATAGGTAGCTAAGTATGTACGTATACGTACGTCCACCTACCCATTTACCTTCTTCTAGAGCGAATGCACTTGAAGTGTACGCGAGCGCATATATTATATACGCTTTTGACTTTACTAGAATCCACCTTCGGGCGTTCCCTCATTTGCATTGTGGAATAAACGGAGATAAACTATCCGTAAGAATCACTCGCAAATCCTTCCTGCTTCTCTTCATCTTTCTGTTACAGAAGCTTACTGATGTTTCCTTTAACAGATCGCTTCTTGTTGGGATATCCGATTTGAAAGAAACCAAATGTTTTCTTTCGTTAGACGAAACGAGCTCGTTTTTTTCTTGCGTTTCTTGTTTTTTCTTTTTCCCTTCTTTTTCTTCTTTTTCTTCTTTTTTTTGCTTGTTTTTTTTCTTCCTTCATTTACACTCGAACTTTCTTTAATTTTCAATCGACAGAATCGTTTTACATCGATTTTGCACGGATCGATGTATTTGTAACTTTTTGAAGATAATAATGTATTAATGACGTTTGTTGTATGTTTTATTCAGAGATTTTACTCTTATTAAGATGTATAAGTCTAGATATTTATGCGTTACGCAAAAGAAATCTTAAAAGTTTGTAAAATTTAATGACGATTATTGTTTATCCTAAACGTACATACTTACATATAACTCGTTAAAAAAGGATGAAGTAGGATAGTTTTGCATGAAAACGATACTAGGAATTGTTTGTTACGTTTTATTAAAAATTCAAGAGTTACATATTCTAAGTGATCGCGACATGTATTTAATATAATGGACAAAAATTAATATATATGATTAATATACGTAATTAATAAGACATACGAATAGAGAGAGAAAAAGAAATAGAGTATCCATAATATAATTACTATTTATATATAAAATTAACTATTACAAAATTTCACGAACTATTATATATTATCGACAATATTCCATTGATTTATAAACATTTTCATAAAACGGTATAAGTGTAAGAAAAAAAAAGAATATTTACATTCCGCAAATAACGAAAAAGGAAGAAAAGAAAGAAAGAAAGAAAGAAAGAAAGAAAAGAAAAACGTAACACGAAGCAAAGCAATTTCCAATCCGGTCGTTCTTTCGATGCACTTTCATTTAAATCATTATTATCGAAAAAGGGTAGATAGAATCTCGAAAATCGGAACGCGGAAATCGATCGATGTGGGCGCGTTCGAGCTTCTCGAACTCGTTTCGTCGGCTACGTTCTCGCAGCTGGTTAAAAGGATTTCACGGTGCAAGGAAAAAGGACGAAAAGTTGTTGGGTCTCGTAAAAAGAGAATAAGGAGTAAGGAGTAAGAAGAAGAAGAAGAAGAAGAAAAAAGGAGAAATAAAAGAGAAAAAAGAAGATGAAGAAGATGAAGATGATGAAGATGAAGAAGAAGAAGAAGAAGAAGAAGAAGAAGAAGAAAGGAAGATGGTGAAGAAGGAGAAAGAAGAAAAGACAAAAAAAGATGAAGATGAAGAAGAAGAAAGGGAGGAAGATGGTGAAGAAGGAGGAAGAAAAAAAAGAAGAAAAAAGAGTGATAGAAGAAGGAGAAGGGATGCGCTCGCGTACGTTGCTTTCGTCGGACCGCCATGTCGGCGAAGCTGATTATGTCGCCGGACGGGACGACTTACAAATCCGCTGGAGTATTTCCATCTTATCAGCATTGCAAATTGAAAATGCGCGAGACTATATCCTTCTCTCTTTCTCTCTTTCTCTCTTTCTCTCTTTCGTTTTGTTTGGCTCTTTGTCTCTCTCTTTCTCTCCGTCGTTGTCCCTTTTTTATTTTTTGTCCTTTTCTTTTCTTTGGAAAGAGGGAGCTCGTTCGATCGCCAAGTTCACGGACAAAAAAGTATTTTATTCATTCGACGAACGAACGAAACCTTTTTCCGATGGCGAATGATCAGCCGAGAATTTTATTCCGATTGGGATCTATCGTGGTATCCGATTTTAGCAATGACGTCGTCGAAAGTTTGCCGAACACGAAACGTCTTCATTTTTTTTCCATTTTGAGCTCTCCACCCTCTACACCCTGTCCACCCACCTCCCTCTCGTTCTTTTTCTCTTTGTCTCTCTTTTTCTCTCTCTTTCGAATTTATTATCGATTTTTTACCGGATGACATTGATATCCTCGAAATGTCTTCATCCTTTCGTTTTCTCGAATTCATGAAAAGGTTAGCGAGTATATTCTTTTTTGCTCCTTTCTTTACCTTTTTCTTTTCTTTTTTTCTTGTAGCGTGAATACGTTTATAAATTTTTATATCCTGATGGTTTCTTTTTTCTTTTCTTCTTTTCTTTTTTCTCTTTCTCTCTCTCTCTTTTTTTTTTCTTCTTTCTTTTTTTTTTTTTGTTTTGTTTCGGCGATGCAATATGTTTGTGAATGTTAGGAGAAAATTATTTGAGAGAAAATATTTCAGATATATATGCATATACATTTCATTTCTATACATGTAAATATTAGAAATTGAAGTGTGTATATACGTCTTCATTACTATATATGTATATATACATAATTAATAACATATACATAATATATTATTACAACTAATATACATAATATTATACACAATATATACATAACTTCTAATTATATATATTATGTGTTCTAATTATATATATATATATATGTGTGTATGTATATGTGTATATAATTTCTAATTGACTGACATCAGACGATTCAATTTCAAAGTAAATATTAGGATAATTATGAAAATATTTTTGTTTGATGTGAACGACCTCCTGTCTAGCATGCTTCGAAATGAATTCTCTCTTTCTCACTTAGGTCGTTTTCTATAGCACAGTAGAGACGTCTCTCCTTTTCCTGTTTTCTCTTTTTCTAGGAGGCAGCTGTTGCACTCTCGCTCGCTCGCTCGTTCGTTCGTTCGTTCCTTCCTTCCTTCATTCGTTCGTTCGTTCATTCGTTGGTTCGTTCGTTGGTTCACTCGCTCGCTTGCTACGAGAACGCACACGCCTAGGCGGATGCGCGTTTAACGCGTGTTACCCTCCTCATTCTCTCTTTCTCTCTTTCTCTTGGCGAGCAGTTATCTCGGAATTGCATTCGTTTTGCGTTAGTAGTTGGCTTCCCGCGATATTAACGTCCGTTCGAAAGGCAAACAAAATCGCGTGCTCGTTGGAACGAGCTAATTTCGACCGGTAATTTGCGTCGCCTCGTGAAAGCAAAAGAGATACTACCGTGAACTGTTCTTTCTTTTTTCTCTTTTTTTTTTCTCTTTCTCTCTCTCTCTCTCTCTCTTTTATTTTTCTCGTTCTGTTAAAAACTATTCTATTCTCAAGAACGAACGGAACAAAAACATTTTTTTGCATTGATACGTTTCGATCAACTTATTCGATACGGACAAAACGTTACATGGGAATCATATTATATACTTTCTAAGTAATCGATCGATCGTAATCGATATATTTTCTTACAAGGATAAAATATATCATTTTTATTTAAACGTAACGTTATGAACGTTGAAAAGAAAATGTGTAATAAATGTTATTGATTTTCTTATTCGATTGTATTTTAATGCTTCTTTGAATATTGATACTATTTTATTGTATATGGTAATAGTAATGATTGAGACAATGCAAACGAAAATGTATTGTACGATTCAGAGGATGACGCATATTCTCATAATAAACATTTCACATTAATACGCGATGAAACAACGTAAATAATATAAATAAATACGTATGAGTAATGTTAAATTGTTTCATATACAATAGTACATCGATGTGTCATTATTACGTTCTCGTTATTATTGTTCGCAAATTGTAAATCTTTTTTGCGATCGCTTTATTTATTTCCTCGTACGCTTCATTCATTCTATTTTAAATATAACAAGTCGTTTAACCTTGGTTCTTATCGTCGTTCTTACCTATGAAAATTTCTAAACAAAAATACGTGACGCATCGATACATTGGGTCAAAACGCATGACCTCTATCAGTCTTATTCCGACCGTCGAACGAGTAAGTAAAACTTCCGAGTATGTCCGGGACGAAATAGTATAATATTATTTTTACACATTTTTACGTTATAATAAGTCGTTTAATCTTGCTTCTTATCATCGATACCTGTGAAAATTTCTAAACAAAAATATGTGAAGTGTCGAAACGCCGAATCAAAACGAGTGATCTCTATCAGTCATCCTCCGATCGTCGAACGAGTAAGTAAAACTTCTGAGTAAGTCCAAAAGGTAATAGTATTAAAATACAATATCATTTTTACACGTTTTTACGTTCTATTTTTAATTGAATCGTAATTTTTCATTAACGTTAATATCGCAAATCAATATCCATACCCATTGTGCTCGAATAATTGATAGTAACGACGTCCACGAGGTTATCAATCGTAACAATTAACCTCTATAACGATCTGCGTAGTTTGAAAATCACATAGTATCATATACGTACGTTTATCATATACGTATATTATAATTAATTATTAATTCGAATCTGCTGTTTTCAACGTTCTTTAAATCCTAAGGTTATATCATATAACTTATATTTCACATCGATATGATATTTTTCTCTACGAATACAAAAATAGGACAAAGAATTCTTCGTAATTAGCAACATATATATATTTATATACACATATTATACACATATTATACACACACATATATATACACATACACACGCGCGCGCATATATATATATATATATATATATATATATATATATATTCGATACAAACGTTATCAGCATTTAGTTATTTATAAAAATTTATAAAAACGTAGAACGATTAGTTCGGTCAATTAGTTAAAGTAAAGACGAAGAAGAAGAAGCAGAAGAAGAAGAAGCAGAAGAAAAAGAAGGAGAAGAAGAAGAAGAGTAGCCACGAATTTGCGTTTATAAAGTTTGTTGCGACCATGCAAAAGCATGAACGTACGCGTGGGCGATTATAAGGTGTCGGTCTAGTGGTAATGTTATGTCACCGCTATAGGCGCTCCAACATCTCGTTTCATACCGTTACGTTACGTTTCCCTCGGCGTAGAGCTAATTTGCGTTACTCGCATGGCGTTCTCTGTACGTCGTTTGTTCTTCCTTGCCTTCGGCATGCTCGTGTTCCGTAATCGACGTCGAATACACCTCCACCACCTCCACGATAATCTCAGTCTTCTCAGCCTCCGTCTTCGGCTTCCTTATCGTCGCGTGCCAACTTCCAACGTTCTACGTTAATAGCGAAAGAAAGTAAGATATAGGATTTTCATATTTCGTGTATAAAAAATATTGTTACAGTCGGATTATGTTTTATGGTCAATTTTGCTTTTCCTTTTTATTTTATTTTTCTTTTTGTTTATCGAAAGTAAAAATTAGCTTCAGGAGTGCTCGGACGATGAAACGAACGTAGAAAAATAGAGTCGAAATAACGTACGTTTTTTTATTTAGATAAATATAGAAAGGTATTTAGTATATAATATTTGTTTATAATATATATGATATATAATGTTATTTTATCGATATATCATTTTATCGAAGATTAAATCTTTCTATGATATAAATTGATCGTTTCTATTCGTGAAATTATCTTCGATTGTCTGACAATTTTGGATCTATCTTGTATAAGGGATCACGTTGATCGTGCATCGTCTTTTGCAATAGCTAATTAAACGGCGTATGATTCTAAAGGAGATTTAAACTCTCGAGAAGTTGCAATCAACAACCTCCCACACGATCGTTAGACAACGTCTTCCATTTTATTTCGCAATATCAATTTGAGTATAGCACTCGTATCTCGTGGATCGTTTTTCCTCTCTCTCTCTCTCTCTCTCTCTCTCTCTCTCTCTCTCTCTCTCTCTCTCTCTCTCTCTTTTCCTCTCTCTGTCTGTCTGTCTGTCTGTCTTTGTCTCCATCTCTGTCTCTCTATCTTTAATTTAAAGCTCCAACGATCGCCAACTTTCCGTCGTTCTATTCGTGTCAAGCGCGCGAACTCTGTAAGCCTCGCTTTCAGTCGTTTTCAAATTATTTCGGTCGGCCTCGATCGTCTTTAAGAGTCGCACGACTGGCCTCGAGGCTTTTCCATCGCATAAAGAAAGATAATAGAAGGTAAAAGTTTGTGGCTTGACCTAGGTCACGGTGACCCGTTAACCCGAGGAAACGAAATAGCTATCAAATTAACGAAAAAAAAAGTAAATACGCTGGCGCACATTGATGCTTTAGGCGTAGTATATATAATTATTTAGACGTATATATTTATCATTTAAATTACATTATCTTTCCTATTATTCGTTCGATCATTTTTAATTAAGAAGAGGAAGTAACGTTTACGATATTTTCTATTATACTGATATATTTATATTCACAGATAAAACACTTTTCATTGATATAATCAAATGCATTTTGATTAAATATTGAAAATCGATGATTAATATAGTACAGACTATTTCGTTGATATTAATTAAACTTTACTAAATAATTATTAATAAACGATTTTTATGAAATAATTATTAAATTAATAATAGAAGTATTGCATTGTGATTAACGCATTCTCCGACAAAGTATATTTCATTTAACTTGATAGCTATTCGTGCCATAAATAAGTTATAGATCTTTTATTAAAAAAAAAAACCAAAAAAAAAAAATATATATTTGTACATATACAGGTATTGTCCTATACTAAACTATACTAACATAAGGCATTATATACGAACATCTGCTATTAATAATCACACAAGTCATACTTCTTTAATATATAAATAATTGCCTATACATTACACGCATATTAATTATAGTCAACAATGTCGGCCATCGGTGATCGACGAGGCGTAAACGGGCCGTTCGATGTCGGTCATTGGTGACCATCCTAGCGGTAAATGTTTTAATAGAAAAAAAAAAAAAAAAAAAAAAAAAAAAAAAAAATAGAAAAGAATTCAAATACGAATGATTCGTAGATTCGAAGACTCATCGATATTATTATCGACTTTATTTGAATCGTTAGACTATTCGAACCAAACTGCAGGGGTTCTGGCAAGGACGACCAGTTATCTCTCTCTCTCTCTCTTTCTCTCTTTCTCTTTCTCTCTCTCTTTCTTTCTCTCTTATTCTTCATCAAAACCGATCATCAAGAGATAGCGGTAGAGACTGAAAGAGAGAGAGAGAGAGAGAAAGAGAAGGTACACCTTTCTCCAAGGTGGTATATCGTAAGCATCAAAGAGATAAAACAGTAAATGAAAGGAGAGAAGATTCTCAAGAGGTACGCATAACGTTTCTCGATGGGCCGCGAGCTCTTTACCGTTTGATTTAACAAGCCGATAAACGTATTATTTTCGATCGGCCTTCAGTATCGATAATGATCGACGTAACGCGTCGATCGAAAAGTTATACGTAGATTTACATTGTCACTATGTATTTCCAACATTATCTCTTTTCAATAATAATATGTCATACGTTATTTTTCTTTATTACGTGTATACACATATATAATACGTATGTATTTAATGAAAACAAAAAAGGAACATGTAATCGCAAAATTACATTCTTAATTCTTCGTATCGTACGTTCCTTGTCGAGAATAGAATCAACAGAAAAGTTAAAAGTTCAAGAAGAAAAAAAAACGAGTAAATAAAACGAACCTTAGAAATGCGGAGTTTGTTGATAAGATCGTATGTATATATACATATATACGTATACGTATATGTATGGTTACTCCATTACTTTAAACTCCGTTTAAAAGACCAGTTCTAATCGATCTCTCTCTCTCTCTCTCTGTCTCATTTCTTCGTATTATCGTTGCAACGCAACGCTCTTTCTCGTATTATTGGTTCGGCAATTTTTTAAAAGATAACAGAGACTATCCACGGCTAAGAAAGACTCGAGTTGAACGCTGCCCACCTGTTTGCTCTATCGAAATCGGAAAGAGCGATCCACTTCCAAGCACGTATCCGACGTATTTCACGAGAAGTTAGGGGACACAGGATATACGCACTTCTTCCTATAGAAGAATCGCTTACGAAGAGAAAGAGAAAGAAGGAGAGAGTGCGAGAAAGAGAAAAAGAAAGAAAGAGCAAAAATGCGATTGCAGTACCGCGAGACTACCTGTACGTATTATCAGCTACGAAGGTTTTATCGGCTTCCTCGCTGAGTAACGACGTCCATGTGTTTCGCGAATTCATGGAAGAGTCGAGACGAGAGGGGCAGAAGCAAAGCGTCGTCCACCGTTTCTCGAGGAGTTCGTACGATAGGCCTCGTACACGGAGAGAGAAACACGACCGAGTCTCCTGATAACCGGACGACACTCGGTACGACTTGGCGATAAACGTAAAAAGTAAATCACTCGTGTCTTGCTTTTCTCGCATCGGAGAGAATGAGAAAGAGAATGAGAGAAAGAGAGAGAGAGATAGAATAAGAGAGAAAGAGAAGAGAAGAAGAAGAAGAAGAAATATAATTTTTCTTGTCTCTTTCTTTCTCTTACTTCGTGATCGATCGTATTCGTTTTGAAAAAGATCTTTTGGAGATTGTTATCTTTCTTTCTTTCTTTCTTTTTTTCTTTCTTTTTTCCTTTCTTAGTTATAATCTTCTTTCTCGTTTAATTTCGCTACCTTCGCTAACACTGGTGGTACTCATGTACCACCTTATTCCATTCTTATGTAGTCTTTCGATAGATATAAATCGTGGATCGTGCTGGATCGCGTTTGCGCTTAGTTGAGAGTACCTATAGTTCCAGCACGATCAAAGTCAGCACGTTTATCGTTACTTAAGTATCCGATAGGCGAGGTCACGTCGCTGCCTTTATAACGGCGTTGATCGGATCGTAACACGGTGAGAACGACGTGATCGAGTCTCGACCTGGCTGTCGCGAAAATCTTTGCTACCTGGATGATTCTATCCACTTTCGAGAGAGCGTAATACTCGAAGTCTCTCGAAATTCATATCGTATTAAATTCTTTTTAAACGTTCTATCGGATCTACGATATATTCTCGATCGTCCTCGAGCGATTCTTTGAAAAGTTTTGTAAAGATCTCGTCGTAATTTTGTTTCTTTTAGCGAATGCAATTTTCCTCGAGAAAGGAAAAAGAAAAAAGGGAGAACAAAAAAGAAAAGAGCGATTAATTTCGAAACGAACGCGAACGTTCTTTTCTCTCTCTCTCTCTCTACGAGAATTCTTATGGAAAAATTTCGTCGTGACTTTGAACTTGAAGAGAAAAAGAAGAGAAAGATAGAAAGGAAAAGAAAAAGAAGAAAGAACATTCCGAATAAATACATTTTGAGAATAGCAGATCAAACGTGTACGTTGGCTGTTGGATCGACCAAAGGGATCTCTCTTATGGCGGCTGGCATTTCTCATTAAACGAGAGCGGTCTTTCAGAGTAGGGAATGTCTCCGGGCATCCTCGTAACTTCTCGTCCGTAACTTTCCTTCCTTGTTCCGCGATAAATAACTCCTCGGCATGGTCGCGCCTCCACCTCTTCGTCCTCTTCGTCCTCTTCGTCCTCTTCGTCGTCGTCGTCGTCGTCGTCGTCGTCGTCGTTGTCGTTGTCGTTGCTCTAGTGATAGTGGTAGAGGAAACGAGACGTTGTATGTGTATAGAACGAAGAGAGAGAAGGAAAGAGTGGAAGAGAGAGAAGAGGAAGGATAAAACGGAGGACAGAACGGAGGACGTGGTATCACTCTATCACTCTTGCCTTCCTCTAGGGTAACCAGCTACGACGATGTGATCGGATTATGGCTCACGGACACGCTTAACGCTCGGCGAAAATTTATGCCAGCCTATCTCCGTAGCGTGCGGCATTTGCAAATAATTATACGGGTCACTCTCGAGATTATGTAAGCTGAACGTTTCTTCTCTCTTTCCTATACTTGTAAAACTCTCTCTCTTTCTCTTTCTCTCTTTTTCTTTTCTTTCTTTCTTTTTCTTTCTCTTTCTCTCTTTCTCTTTCTCTTTCTTTTACTTTTCGTCCCTCTTCGTATCCTAGTGTTAAACGCAGTACATTGTGACGAGCTCCACTTCCTTCGATCGAAAGGAGATAAATAATCGAGTCTTGTTCAACTTACTTCGATTAGTTTATCTCGATGTTTAGAAATCAGATACTTTGGATAAGTAAAACGAAATTGTTCCGACCTATTCTCGATTTGATTTTATTAGAATACGAGTTTTATTATTGATTTAACTCGTTTTATTGGATCATAAATTTCGTTTCGTAATCTCGGTTTGCTATATGTTCCATTTGCTTTGTTTAAATGGAAAAGGGAAAAGAAGAAGTAGAGAAAGAAAAAGAAGAAAGAAGAAGGAAAGGAAAGGAAGGAAGGGAAAAAAAAGTAGATTAAAAACGAGTACCGTTTATAAATCGACGAATTTATCTATCTTTCTCTTGGGGAATGTCGGAAGGAACACGTCTCTAGGAGGCTCTAATCCGTTTCTTTTTGGTTAGTGTCGACGGTACGCGTCAGCTGAGTCACTGGTACGTTATGCACCGATAAAGTGTCGCAATATACGGGCCCGCTTAGTTCGAGTTATCGCCGAGCATAGAGTATTTCTGACGTAGCCAACGATAATTACTCTCGAATCGGGCATCTGGCTAGCCAGATCGTTTTCGTCCGCATGAACGACTTCTAATTGGCGTTCTATTATCGATCCGTTCGTATAGGCACTTAGAAAAGTATATTCAACCTAGTACTTACTAACCCTCCTAATTCCATTGTCTTTTCTATCTCGATTAAAATCTAAGAACGCGTTAAATGCCTTTCTCGCGCGCGAGTTCGCGAGTTTCACGAATCGTTTATCGCCTCGCAAAGTGCCTATAAGTAATCGATATAAATTCTCGAAAATTAACGAGCCACCATCACTACCACTATCACGAGAAAATCAAAGATCACGAATAAACAATCATTGAAATTAAATTGTTTACGAGTTAACAATCTTATCGTCATTCTCAATACCATATTTCATAGAGATTTCACATCGATCGGATAAACGAGGTTCTCACGGATTCTTTTTTTACCCATCGACGTTCCGACTTTCCTTTTTATTCTTTTTTTATTTTATTTTTCTTTTCTTTTCTTTTCTTTTCTTTCTTTCTTTCTTTTTGTTTTTACTCTCTTCATCGTAGAATAAAAAGTTAACGGTAATGGCCGATTAATCGATACGACCATGTTACTCTCGCCGAAAAGGTAAAATTCTCCGACGAATAAATACGAGTTCGTATACGTGTAAATTACACAGTCGGATCGTTTCGATCGGTATCATAATTTATAGGTTGAAAAGAGTACGAAGTAAAGAGCGGTGGAAGTCGTAGCTCAAGCGTCGTTACATTGTCTCTCCCATCGAAATGTCCTCGGCTCTTATAATCGATCCTTATTTAATGAATTATTATGCCGACGCGAGTATAGTCGAGACGCCCTAAGCGGCGTACCTATATCGCTTAATAATCACGATGCAATATATTTCATCCTGCTTGTCTTTACGCGTTACGCTGTGGTGCTGTTCTCCTCCGGCTCGCCCGGCTTTTCTATCTGCATGGCCAGATTATTTTTCCTTTTTTTTCTTTTTATATATATATATATATATATATATATATATATATATATATAATTCATTTATTTTATTTTCTTTTTTTCTTTATCGATTGTAAGAAGGTACGGTGAAGTTGTGGCGTGCCCGGTGAGGAGTATCGATACTTATCGATAATTCTAATGGCTGTACCCACCCTGTGATTACGTTGGGGTCGACGATGAGTTATGTCTGTAGGCGCATTGAGAAAGGAGAGAGAGAGAGAGAGAGAGAGAGAGAGAGAGAGAGAGAGAGAGAGAGAGAGAGAGAGAGAGAGAGAGAGAGAGAGAGAGAGAGAGAGAGAAAAGATCGATGGTAGCTTTCTCTCTCTCTCTCTCTCTCTCTCTCTCTCTCTCTCTCTCTCTCTCTGTCTGTCTCTGTCTCTGTCTCTCTCTTTTCCTCTCCTTCTTTCTTTCTCTCTTTCTCTTTGGATGCAGCTTCCACTGGTTTCGTAACACGGTAACGCGCTAATCGTGCCGCAAATTGACCGATTGGAACTCGGCTAGCAGGTATATAACGGCCATTCGATCGATCTATCTATCGATCTCTCGATCGATAGATCGATCGAATACCAAGCTCGTGTGCGCGCACGTAACGCTAACGTTACGTTTTCAAGCTATACGTGCCAAGGTATGGACGCACCTGCGTGTTTGTTATTCGTAGCCATTGTAAGTACTTGTCAAAGATCGATGATCGAGTTGGTTGTAACGTTGCGTTAGTTTTCGTGGCTGTTAGAATGTGCGTAGGACAAAATAGAATCTCGATGACGTGTCCGAGAGAAATGGGATGGTTTATGAGAGCTCTCTTTGATAGCGTAGGCGAACTGAAAATATGAGAGAGAGAAAGAGAGATACTCTTGGCAGACGGAAGCAGATTTTCGATAATAAAATAGAGAATTTCTAGTTGGTCGAGGGACATGCTACTACTAATGTCGTTATTAACTCGTTGAGTTTCCTCTTAATCTGCTTGCTATGGTCACGCTGAGAAGACGTTGTTTGGAACCGTTAGTTCGGTGAAACACGCTCGTAATCACGTGTGCTTTGAAAGCAGCTGGGAGGAAAGGCACGCGACGATTAGATGCGAGTTCACTCTTACGTAGTTATATTTACGATAAAGATATTTTCTTTTCTTTCCTTCTTTTCTTTTTTCTTCTTTTTTTTTACGTAAGCGGATTTTTCACATATTTTTCTCTTTGTTTTATTCTTCTTTTTTTATTCTTCTTTATTCTTTGTTCAATCTCCAAAGAGAAGATAACAACCATTCCGTCGAAAATTCAAAATCTTTTTTTTTTCTTCTCTTCTTCTTTTTTTTCCTATTTCTTCTTTGTCTTCTTCTTCTTCGTGAATGGATTCGTTTGTTCGCATAGATCTTCCAGAGAAGATATTTCTAAGTAAGTAGTAAAGTTTTCTTTCAAGAAATCCTTGGGAAAGCTCGAACTCTCGAGCTTCGAAAGGTAGTAGCGTCCAAGACGAACTAGAGCGATCGCTGATCTCGATCGGCCGGATACCTGCGAACCCGTTATGCCATAAATAATTGGTCACGATCGTGGCGTACCACCGAATCCGTTTGGAATCGTAACTATCTTTAGTTCGCGATTACGAAGAATCTATTGTTTTTTTTTTTTCTTTTTTTTTTTTACCTTGCTAATGCTTTTCCCGTTAATTCAACGCATTATTACTGAACAATATAATTAACTGTTCGTTACAAACAAAAATATAAATCGAACATTGTACACGGTAGCGTAACAAACCATATAATTTTACGATGCGCACAAACAAAAACGTAAATTTACACGATGATTACGCGTTGCTTAAAACAATAAGTTAGAAAAGTAATTATTAAATCGATAACTCGATAATAATAATCGTGGAGGATAAATCAAATTTATTTATACAAAGCAAAAAGCAAATAAAATAAAACAGAATATAAAGAAGACCGCTTGAAGTTGACCTGACGTGAAAATATTTGAAAACGATAAAAAAAATGTTTGCCTTCTACGAAAAGATCGGTACCTTCGAATGCGTTTCGATTTTCAATTCTCATGTTGCTTATTTTTCAAAGAAGGTCGCGTACGAGAGAAGCATTGGCACGCGGCAGATAGGGAAGAAGAAAGAGACACGATGGTGCTGGTGATGGTGGTGGTGATGGTGATGGTGATGGTGATAGTGATGGTGGTGGTGATGATGTTGATCGTGATGATGATGATGATGATGATGGTGGTAGTAGTAGTAGTAGTAGTAGTAGCGATAATAGTAATAGTATTAGTAGTAGTAGTAGTAATAGTAGTAGTAGTAGTAATAGTAGTAGTAGTAGTAGTAGTAGTAGTAGTAACAGTATAGTAGTAGTGTAGTAGTAGTGGCGCGAAGACGAGGCTAACCTTGGCACGTAACGAGCAAAGGTGAAATCATGGTGCGCGTGCTTCGTCGTACGTAGGATTTCGCGTAAAGGCCGCGCGTGCTTCGTCGTATCAAGTGTTAAGAGAGGGTTTGGTATCTCTTCCTCTGTGAGAGGAAGAACTAACGAATAGATAGGATAGACGTTGGCAGGTTTGATCGGTTAACTCTGTAATTAGACCTAGGCAAGCTGATTGTTTCTCTCTTCGTATCGTTTTTCATTTTATTTCTTCTATCATGTTTATCTTCCGCTTATTATCTGTTTTACCTGATCAGATTCTTGCTTAGAAGGATATACCTATAGGTATTAATTATATCCCGAGTGGTAAACGAGTGTTATGCTTTTTTCTTTTCTAATTACAAGATCGATTCGATTAATCAGCAAGCACTTAATCACTAGAATTCATTATAGTCCGGTTTGAATTCTTCGTATCATTCTCTCTCTCTCTCTCTCTCTCTCTCTTTCTTGCTCTCTCGTTTATATATACGTATATACGAACGATTCTATAGGAATTATAAGAAAGAATTTGAACTCTTTGAGGCAGGAGAGAAGAAGACCGTCGAGAGGTTTCCATTCGCGCGTTCCGATAATCGACCAGTCGTAATCACTTTTCAAGGACGTTAGCTCATTATGCAGGCCTGCGGGAAGCTATGGATATCGCGTGGAGCTCATTTCGTTCGTTGCCGTTCGTTATGCAATTACCATCTTGCTCGTACCGATGCCGATTGTGAAGGAACTGTGCTACGTGTACCACGTATGAACCTAATCACGTATGCACTTACGTATTACATACAGACTACGTTGCCGAGTATAGAGCTCTACGCTTAGCAACTTACTCTCCTCTCTCTGTCTCTCTCTCTCTCTTTCTCTCTCTCTCTCTCTCTCTCTCTGTCTGTCTCTGTCTCTGTCTCTCTCTAACGAGAATTATTACGAATACTTGTTCGTAATCGAATCATTTCGTATGATAGGATTAGAATATGGTATGGTGGTTATCCTTTGTATTTACATTATTATACGATTATACTTTATCTTTATTTCTTTCTTTTTTTTTTCAGTTTTCTCTCTCTCTCACTTTTTCTTTCTCTCTCTCTCTCTCTCTGTTTTTTCTTTTGAAAAGACGAAAGAAAAAAAAAGAAGATTTTATTCGCAAACGCGACGGAGATTCGCTTCTCGAACCTTTGTACCGAGATACAGTTTGCGAGGTCTTCGTCATACTCCGAAATAGACGAGTCGATAAAAACTCTCGAGTCGGACGTGCAACGATGTGTACGACGTGACTCGAAAGGTCGAATATTATACGCCAAAATAATTTCAATTGGAATTTTCTCCGTTCTTTCTTTTGTTATCCATCTCTTTTTCTCTTTTTTTTCTCTTTTTTTAGATTAACGTTCATTAACGATTACAAGGGAATTAAAGGGAAATAGGACGATGGTAATACGTTCTTTGCTTTTCTATGTAGTTATGATCTTTGAACGGCTTCATTGTACAAGCGTAATCCAAATTTATGTCGATTACATAAGACCCGTCGGGTTCTAAGAACTAACATGCACGACTCGCGGGGATTATTAGAGGATTGAGAAGCTGCTTAAAATCGACTTAACTTCGTTTGATGGGATTAAATTTTTACACGGATCTTGTTATTTCACGCTCCTAGCATACATATCTCCGTCTTATACTTATAACGATTGCGTGTAAAAGAAAAAGAGAGAAAGAGAGAGAGAGAGGAGAGAGAAAAACGAAGTAATGAGAAAGGATCAGTTAAGATTAACTTGTTTAAGCAACTCTCTCTCTCTCTCTCTCTTTCTGTCTTTCTTTCTTTCTTTATTTTTTTCAATTGGTTTCTTTCTGTCTCTTTCTTTTGAAAACGTCGATAAGAATCGAGGGTGGAAAGGTCGAGGAGTATTTTCCAAGGAAATCAATCCACGTTAACACCGATGAATCGTGTTGAAATCGTCGAACATAAACTTCTCCGTTCGTTCAATCAATTCCGAAAGGTTCGAATCAAAGTTACTTTACTCTAACGTTTAGCACGGCTCGCGCGAATAGAAACGTTCGTCGCGTGGGATAATACGTCGGCCTCCCTCGACATCTTTATCCACCATTACGTAAGATTTATGAACTCTAACGCCTCTTGATTCACGATTCCAAAGGCAGGAAAGATTAGGCGCTAATTCCGTGCAATAGCTCAAGACGTCTAACAATTCTTTATCGTGAAACACGATACAACGAACGAGTTAGTTATCATTTTCAATCGTTAATCACGTTAATCGGTATTAACTGGAATATTAATTCTTAATTTTCTTTCCTTCCTTCTTTCTTTCTTTCTTTCTTTCTTTCTTCTTTTCTTTCCTTTTCTTTTTGAACATTTCCAACGCAATTAAATATACTCAAACGAATGTCAAAACGAATATTAAAAAACATATTAAACGTATATATTACATTGCAACATAATAAAAATTAATTAAATATATCATTTAGTTTAGCGTTAATTTGAGACGAATCGATTTCTCTTAAATCGTTGAATAATTGTAATTTTTTGCGTACGTTAACCGTTTGCTTTGAAAAAAGGAAAATACGAAAGAAACGAAGCTGATATATTCAAAAGAAGAAGAAGAGACAGAGAGAGAGAGAAAGAGAGAAAGAGAGACTACACTCCTCAAAGGCCTCGTAGCTCTCTGAAGGTACGCGAGAGATCTTGTCGGGATGCTCGTAAAGCGGAGCTTTACTGCGTTTTGCATGCAGTATTTAACCCTGAATTTATATCCCGTCAGAGCTCATTTATACCGGGCGTCGTCGCCGGCCGCCTTTAACGGCCTCTTCGTCGTTGGATTCAGTAATGCGCGCAATTAGATAGTAATTAACTTTGCCGCTTACGTTCTACTACCAAACCGATCGCTAAACTTTTCATTCTTCATTTTTCAATCGAACATTTTTCGAAAATAATCAATATTTCTACATGATTCATATTGGATAGTAGAAACGTATAGGTATATACGTATATCCTATGTAAAATATTGTACGATATTTATATCTATACGATATATTATCCATACATGCATATTATATAATTTACATAGTTTATCTAGAAAATATGACGTCGGTAACAGACGTTAAAGTATATATATATATATATGTATGTATACACACATCATACCTGGGAATTATGTAAAATATAGTGTGTGTGTATATTCGATACGAATGTATCGCACAACAAGTACGTGATAAACATGAAAACTAAAAAGAGAAAAGAGAAGAAAAAGAAGAAAAGGAAAGAAATATAATACAGGGTATATACATTATAGTTAAGTCCGTAGTATCCGAGGGTTGTCCTGGTTGAATCGACGAAAGGGTAAGGAGATGCAACGATCGTAAAACCGAATTAAAAAAAAAGAAAACGAAGAAGAAGAAGAAAAAGAAACAGAGAAGAAAAGAAAGAGAATGAAAAAGAGAGACACAAAAAAAAAAGAAAAAACGTCGACGTAATTTCACCGGTAGCGCTTGTTCCGGCGAGCCTTCAGGGCACTCTTGTCCCGGTTAGCCGAGTAGAGAGATGCGTTTCATCGTTCCTGCGGTCTCTCCTCTACGTAGAAACGTTGAACGGAGGAGATGGAAGGAGGAACGAGGAGGTGGAATACCATGTATGGTTCAGGTACAACGAGACCACGCGGAAGGAGCCTTTTAATACAGCCGCGTTAAGCATCTCGCGGCTTCTTTGCGTGCTTCCGACCGATTCCAAGCGAAATTGGGTCGCTCGTGGTGTGAAACGAGTGAGAAAGAGAAAGAGAAAGAGAGAAAGAAAAGAGAAGGAGAAAGAGAGAAAGAGAGAGAGAGAAAAAGGTGTCTTCCAACGTCGACAAGAACGTCCATGGCGATAGCGAGAGATTTATGCTAGCCATGTTCGTTCTTCTTGAACGAAGAAGAAGAAGAAGAAGAAGAAGAAGAAGAGTAGGAGGAGGAGGAGGAGGAGGAGGAGGAGGAGGAGGTGGTGGTGGTGGTGGTGGTGGTGGTGGAAGAGAGAGAGAAAGATTCTCTCTTCTCCTTCTCTTTCCTCTTAAATTGGAGTAAAACCTACTGCCTTCGTTTCCCCGTTACCGCTAGAAATTCTTCTCTCGGTCGTTCTCCAAAGTATCGATGAATCACTCTCCATTGGAAAAATGATCGTAAAACCTGTTTAATCGTTCCTATCCTTCTTCTTATATACTCTTCTTCATTTCTCTGACGTAATCGATCGGGAGAAGAGTCATCGTGTCGTCGTTCGATGAGAGAAGAAATTCGTTTTCCATCGTAGTAAACAGTTCGCACGGGCGCTTTCTCATTCTCATGTAAACTTTAGTTTCCTTGTTTGTAATAGGTGAAAACGAGTGTATGCGTTTCGAAAACTTTTCATTCGGTTGATTTTTCTCAAGCCTATCGTACTCGTTAACGACGTTAACGATCTTCCTTTCGTCAGAATCTCTCTCTCTCTCTCTCTCTCTCTCTCTTCTTTAATTATTACAAATGTGTCGTTTATTAACCAAGCAGGCTGTTAATCATCAGCAATAACTACCCGCATAACTAGACGAGATGGGAGAAAGCATGTAAAGGTCGACTCGTAGAATCCTTGCATACACATAACTTTAGTTTTTCATAATGGTTTTCTTTCGGGGATTATTACTGCCATGAATGAGCACTTAATTACATCAATGTGAGAAACTTATTTACCTATTTATTCCTCTCTCAGACTAACAGACCTTCGTACCTTACTTAACTTATTTGATTTATCACAAAATTGATTACGTTTATAAAATAATTCGCAAGAAAATCGTCTGTTAAATTAATATACGTCACACGTGTAACTACGTACGCACGTATCTATTATTATTTATTTACTTGTTTTCCTTCTTCGATGTTCAATAACACTTGTTCCTTTTCTGGCGGGAAAATTCGAAATTCAAATTTAGAATCGCTCGACGCTCGCGATTCGATATCTCGAGCTTAGATCCGAAACTACCGTATAGATCGTGCCCTACCCCTACTCTCAGCCCTCCCCTCCCCTCCCCTCTCCCATTCCTCGCCCCAAGAGATGCGTTACGCGACTCTTCCTCTATTGCGTCCGACGCACTATGTGTGTTCACCATTGGCCTGTTGGAAGAGGAGGGTCATCGACCAGCCAAAGCGTGTGTGTATGTGTGTATTTGTGCGTGTTCGCGCGCTCGCGAACGCATACAAGCGCTCGTACAAGTACATCCACACGACGTGTTTGTCACCGATTTCTTATTTAAATCACGGCCATCCTCACAAATCATTCCTATCGTTCGATCCTATTACACGACGGTGATCTAATAAGAGTCTACCGTGTACCATCGGGTTCAATGGACATCGTCGAGAGCGTGAACGATAAACGATGAGAGCCTCTCACCGACAATGTTTATTCCTTTTCTTTTTTCTTCTTTTTTTTTCTCTCAATTCTTTTTTTCTTTCTTTTTTTTTTTTGTCTATTTACCTTCGTCCTCGTTGTTTCTGATTTCGTAGTTAAATATTAACTCTATCGTTCATTTAACTCGAGTACTTTTCAAGTAACTCCGATGTATTTAACGGAGTATTACGTGGGTACCATTTGTATTTATGAAAATATTGAATTTTTCAGATATTATCTCGAAAATTAAAAAGGTTATCGATCGCTTTTTTTTTCTTTCTCTTTCTCTCTCTCTCTCTTTCTTTTTTTTTTGAGAGCATTGAACTCACTCGAGATATTGAATAATAATCCAGACTGCTTTTTATTCTTCTTTCTTTTTCTTTTTTTTTTTTAAGCGATCTTACGCGCCTATTTACGAGTTTCTCTTTAAATTTGAAGAAGCTCGGAAACAGAAAAAGTATTCGCGGTTTGGTATAGATGTACGCAAGGTAAGAAATTGAGTACTTAAGCAACTCAAGAGATCTCATCTTGGCCGCCTGTGATCTTGTTCCATTTTATAACTCGTTACCGTTTTGTGGAAGCAAGGAAACGAAAGACGGCGGCGCGGGCGAAGGGTCAGCAGCCGCGGGTGCTGCGCAGAAAGGAAGGCAATATGATCCTTTCACGGTGGATCCTGCAATGTAATCTTGTCGTGATCCTGCACAGGATGAGAGAGATCCTCCCGCGGCGATCTTGAATCCTCTTTCTGAGTGTTGTTATTGTTATTTTTTCTTTTTATTTTTCTGTTTATTTTTCTTTTTCTTTTTCTTTTCTTCTTTCTCTCGTTTTTCTCTGAGAGAAAGACGCTGTCTTTTCTCTCTGTCTCTCTCTCTCTTTTTTTCTTTTCATCTCCTTTCGATCTTTCTTTCTCTATCTCTTTTGTACATCTTTTAACCGGCTCGTTAAACGCAATACGCCTACGTTTCGATCGTTATTGTTATATTCTTTCTCTCTTTTTCTTTCTTTTTATTTTTCTTCTTTTCTTTCTTTTTTTTATTTCGTTTTCTTCGCAACACTCTCGTTGCGCAATGATTTTGGCGCCACTGAAAATTGTACTGTACTTATGTAGACAGTTAAGAGATAAATACACCGGATATTTTGACATTCTCTCTCTCTCTCTCTCTCTCTCTCTCTCTCTCTCTCTCTCTGTTTCTGTCTCTCTCTCTACTTTTTTCTTTTTCCTTTTTCCTTCGTGCTCTCAAAATGCCTCAACAACGAAGAAGAAGACCCCAGTGTCGTGCACGTTCGTGACCCGGCGATAAGATAATTCTGAATCTGGATCGCCATCCGGAATTCTCTCGTGTTCTTCTTACGGTACCTTCGAAAGATTTTTCTCTATTTTTATTTATTGATTTGTTTATTTATCAGTTTATTTTTATCTTGCTTTTATTTCGGCTACCACGTGTTTGTGCGTTTTTCTTTCTTCCTTTTCTTCTTTTCTACCTTGTAAAAATATACCACGAATATCGATTTATATTTATTAATAGCAACGTTTCGTTATTTATTGCGTTCTATTCTCGGTGCTCGATGAATTAATCTTCTTTTTATTTTCTTTTTTTTTTTTTAAATTATTTTGTATTTTTAAGCGAGTAGCAACCAGATCGACGGAGAGAAGCATTCTCGAACGTCTTCCAACAGATGGCGAGACAGCCACCATAGTCGCTTGGAAAAGCTTTCGTCGATCACGTTGAGATCTACCCAGAATGATCTCGATGATCCAAAAGAGGGAGAGAAAGAGAAAGGGAGAGAAAGAGCAAGAAACAAATGTGATATCGATTCGATACGATTCTTTCTTTTTTTCTTGTTTTCCATTTTATTTTATTTTGATACCAATATTCAAAAAATATAATAATCAGTAAATGTTCGTGAATATATATTTATTTGTTATTGTTATTGCTATCAACGTCAGTTATTTCAGCAACGTGCACTTCAAAAATGTTTCCTTGCTGAATAAATTTCATATTGATGGATCTCAGTCGAAGAGATATATAAGAAAGATCGTTTTACATAGGTCGACAGGTCGAACCGGTGATTTACGAGTTCCCGATCCGATACGAACTCTTTTTCCCTTGGTCGATCACTCTCACTTTTCAGTCGAACGTAGAACGACGACGGACGTGAAACGCATTGACCGTAGGAGCTTTTTGCTCTGGGATACCGCGAAGGTTGAAACGGGCTACCGTTCACTCTCATTAAGTCTCGATTTATATTGTGATATGCAAGCAGGCCGTATTATTTTTCCTCCTATACGATTACATCAATTATTTTCTGCGTCCGTACGTGTTTTAATGGAATCAACTATTACGATCCGTAAAAAAGATTTTGATTATATTTTCTAAAGAGAAATTTGACAGTAGCTTGAACAGTAAATCCTTTCTAAAAGTTTTCAATAGTATACCGAACACGACGTATGTAGGATTTATCATAATTGAAATCATTTTCTTTATTGTCTTCTCGTTCTCCTCGAAAAATCTCCTTTAAGAATTGTAATATCTCTCTTTCTCTTTCTACTTTAGTTTGTCGCGAGTCTCGGTACGTTTCTTGCCAGAAGCCGAGAAACGACAAGTTGCCGTATTAGGACAAGCAGCGGCGCTACCATCGTCAATAGAATTCCCAATGAGCTTATGGTGAACCTCTTGAGCTCTCTCAGGTCCGTTGCTATGTTATGAAACCTGCGTCTCGCTTTGCTGTCGTCGCTCCTGTCTCCTTGGCAGCTTTGGCTCTTTATACGAGCCGAGAGCCTTGCTTACCACTCGTTCGTTCGTCGTTAAATTCCAAAGAGGACAAGAAAAATGAATGAAAAATTTATCGAGTTACGAGTTCGCGGAAATGTTCGGAAACGTCGTCGTCGTCGTCGTCGTCGTCGTCGTCGTCGTTATTGTTGTTATTGTTTAGATAGCACGATACGCAATATATCTATCGGTCGACACGTATCGTATCGTCTTAGCAACGTGCAACGTTTTATTCGCGAAGGGCGTCGATCGGTTTCGATATAAGTTTTCCGACATCGTCTGTCGAGAGGAAAGAGTTTCGTCGGTCACGTACATCCGTGTACGTGAGAATCGGGAGTAAAGAGTAGGATGAGGAGAATAACTTAGAAGAGAGAAAGAGAGAAAGAGAAAGAGAGGAAACTCTCGATGCAGTTCACGCAATCCGTCTTTCATTTTTGCACCTTGCTCTCGACGTACGTAGTTACGTACGTACGATACGTGTTTCATTCTTACACTCGATGTGCCATCGACAGGAAATAACAAGAAATCGAAAGAAAATAATGGATTATCGCTGATCGCGTTATTCGAGAGCGAGAGAAAGAATTAACAACAACAGCAACTACAACAACGATAAAAAAGAAAACCCACCCACGAAGAACGTACGCGTTCTGGCATTTTCGAGGTGGAGAGAAGTAAGCTCGTTCCTTTTTCGTCGACATAAAAATGGCAATAAAATTCGTATCCTCCGTGCTGCGATTCCGCGGACGCGTCTACACCGATAGTATCTCGAGTTTGGATCGCATGCTCTGGCCCCGAACTCTCTCGAAATTTAGCACCGTGACTCGAGTTATACCCGCGGAATCGAGAGGAACAACGAGAGAGAAAGAAACAGAAAGAGAGAGAGAGAGAGAGAGAGAGAAACAGAGAAAGATGAAAAAAAGAAGATGGGCTCAGCGTGGGGGCCAATGGAATATGGCCATTATTCGCCTTTCCTCTCCTTGTCCACTGCTATTGCCGTGCATTATTTATCGTCCCTCGGTGTATTGTTTCTTCGAACGCGGGGATCTTTGCTATACGATTCTTCGAGCTTCTTCGTATTCTCCAGAGAAGTATTATACTTATAACGAGAAAGAAAGAAAGAAAAAAAAAAGAAACAGACAGAGGAAAAAAAATCAGTCGAATTCTATATCGAGTATTCCCAAAGGATCGATCGATGCTTCGATTTGGAAAGAAACTAGACCTTTCGATCCTTCGATAACTTCGAAGCTTCGAACCACTACCTTCGGTGACGTAATAATTGCACCGAAAAAGAAAAGAAGGAAAATTGTAAATTCGCGCGCGAGGCTGAGAGAGCAGACCGTTCCGTGCATTTGCAGAAAATGTCGAAACGATACGGTCACGATCCTTGGCGACTTCAATGCTCCCGCGAACCGCCTCATAAATAAACATTATCGGCCGAGAGAACCGATGCCGAAGAGTTCTCTCTCTCTCTCTCTCTCTCTCTCTCTCTCTCTCTCTCTCTCTCTCTATCTTTCTTTCTTTCTTTCTTTCTTTCTTTCTCTTTCTCTGTGTGTCTCTTGATCGCTGTACTCGCTCTCTGAAAACTGAATTTACGTGTCCGAGAATACTGCATCGAGATAAACTAGCGATATTTCGCGGTCCTTATCGTCTTAAAGAAGAAGACGCTCGTACCAATGTCGACCTCGCGACAATGCCAATAAACGTGAGGAGCGATGCTCGATCCCTTCATAGATTTTATCAGGATAACGTGAATCTCGAGAAATAAACGAGATTCGATCGTACGATTTATCATATTTCTCTCTTTCATTTTCTTTTCTCTCTGTCTCTCTTTCTCTGTTTCTTTCTTTCCTATCTTTTCTCTTTTTCTTTCCTTTTTTTTGTTATACGTGCACTACTTTTAATATTTATAGTTAATAATCAAATATTTGTTTGTTAGACGATTGATAAAGGTAGTTTAGAGAGATAGAAACGTTATCTGCGTGATTCTATAATAAAAATTATCTATCGATAATCGTCGATTGTGAAAAAATATGAATGACTCTCTTATCTTGTTAACCGTCGAAAGATATTAGAAACGTTTAATAGCGTTTAGACTCGATACAATTGAGACACAGTTCGTCGAGCATCCGCGATTTCCATTTTCCTTTTTCTTTTTTTTTTTTTTCTTTTTTTCTTTCTATGATTTTTTTTCTTTTTTTCTACGAGAGAACGTACGCGAAACTATTCGTGGCACGGGGTTAACGCGTATCGATATCGCATCGAATCAAGGTCGCAAAGTCTGGTTTATTCTACGAAAGGCGAACATCCGTGGAACGAAGCAGCGAGCGTTCGTTTAAGAGCTATTTTCCTCCTTCGTTTCTCAAAGTTCTTAACTCGTTTTCGCCCGTACTTGGTAAGCGCGTGTCGGACTTGTCGTTCGTTATTATGTCGTCAGGACTCGTTGAAAAGGACGCGTCCATGTCTTTCTGTATATCATATATATATATATAAAAGAAGAAAGAAACAAAAAGAAATAAAATATCAAAATACTTTTTTACGAGAATATCTTACAAATTTTCCAAGAAATTTACATGCAAAATAAAATTTGGTTAACTTTTATTATTATGTTTCCATGTACGAACTCGTTTCGCTGCTACAAAGGAAAGGAAAAAAATCATATCGAGGCTTTCAAAACAATTTTGTTTTATTATCCTTACGTTACGTAAAAAGAAATAAAAAGAGAGAAAAGAAAAGAAGAGAAAAGAAGGAAAGTGAAAAACAAAGAAGATATAAGAGAAAAAATAGAAAACGTTTTTTATCGATTATCCATCTTAGGTACAGCGACTTTTTGTTCTCCATCTCTTGAAATTACGTAGACTCGTCCTTTCACGATTATTACAAGCGAGAAGTTAATTACAATGATCCAACGTTACTTTCACCGCGTGCGATTCACCACCTCTGATCTAGCGCGTGTCTAGACGACCATAGTTTTCCTCGATCTTTCTCGCCTGCCTAACAATTATTCCTCACATTGCTTTTCTTTGTCCTTAAACAAAAAAAAAAAAGAAAAAGAAGAAAAAAAGAAAAGAGATGTAGAGACGTGATTACTTTTTTAAGCAATCATTTATTTCTTCCTTTTCTCTTACGTTATACGAATCGAAATGTTATGTAAAATTGATGGCAAAGAAGTATTTAAAATACAACAACAACAACAACAACAACAACATAGTGTATAAGATAAACTCGATCGAGTTTGCAAGTAGCAGTTAGAAACATTATCGTGGATGATCAGCGCATTTAAGATATCGCCGTCGTGACTCGGCAATACTCTCATCGGTCATCGAATTGTCTTATCGATTACAACGATCCGTGAAATCGGTCTCTAATCGGTAACACCGCGGTCGGCACGAGTCTAACGAGTAGGTACTTACCTTTAACTTTTCTCATGTTCGTTCATTGCTGCCACGGTCGATCGGTTAATGATAATTCACATGGCATAAGGTAAATTTTTTTCTTATACAAGTGGGCGAACCAGTGTTGCGTTTCCGCTCCCACGCACGCACTCACGCAAACGATTCTCTTCTTACGTATATACATAAATATATAAGTTGTTATATAGCTAAGTAGAATTATTGAGATCAATCGAGTCCTGAGAATTCTTATGAACTTATTTTATCGTCTTTATCGCCGAGGAGATCTCCTTTGAGAAGTGAAATTCAAAAAAAAAAAAAAATAAATAAATAAATAAAAGAAAAAAAAAGATTACGCTTCTCGCGTGCGCTCGATCATTAATAACCTAATGCGTTCTAACGGATCTAACGGTTTCGATATCTCAAAAAAAAAAAAAAGAAAAAGAAGTGACGTTATAATATGTCTCATCTTTATTTCGATCATTTTCAACGCCTTTCGCGCGATCTTTCGACGTAAACTTTCGTGTACGTATGAAAAAATCTTTCGTGTAGATCTGTTCGAATGTGATTAACGTGAGACTGATTGTAACGCACGAAAAAAAATCATCTTTCATTCTAAATCATTCATTATCATTCTCTCTTGCTTTTAATTCCGAACGGTAAGAAAGATGGATGGACGGTATAGACTTTTCTCACGAACGATCGATCTCTTGTTATATGTACATACATATGTGTATATATATATATATACACACTATGTAAACACTTACATACGTGTACTACATACATTCACGGTCTCTAGACGATCACACGGCCGAAACTTTCAACGATAACGAGTCGCGTTCTAATACTTTCACTGGGATATCTAGAAAATTTTCATTGTTCGATAATTGGATTCGTGACAAGGTGCTCGATGTATTCTCAATAATCTTCAACGATTTTACGCTGGCATCATTCTTCTCGAAATCGATTCGAAAACGTTTAAACCATAATGGGTCAACGCTTTCGATCTTTATTTATTATTATTTTTTTTTTTTTGTTAAAAAAATGTAAAAAGAAAAAATACTTTCTCATGTAAGTACTTGCTATTAATCCGAGATTAGCGATATACGTATGCAACAAATGCCTGAACGAATTCCTTGATATCTCACCGTTAATTTAGTTGTTACGAAACGTTACATTAGGTTTTATTTGTCGGGTTATCGATTGGTTGAAGTAGAAAGGCGTTGGTCGATTCCTATTCCGATCTGTATCTAATTCATACTTCCGGCAGCAGATCCCACCACGTATTAATGATAATACTCTATACACCTACGAATAATCCTTGTCGCTCGTACGAACTCTCTCTCTCTCTCTCTTTAGTCCGGACATTCAAATGAATAAAAAAAAACGAACGAATAATATCATTTAACTAATTCCATCGCTGTTCTGTGGAAAGCAGAGCGGTCGGGAATAAATTCCGCGGATTCGATATTCCCGAGAT
Organism: Vespula vulgaris; assembly: GCF_905475345.1. Lineage (NCBI taxonomy): Eukaryota > Metazoa > Arthropoda > Insecta > Hymenoptera > Vespidae > Vespula > Vespula vulgaris. The sequence goes on along the minus strand of NC_066590.1, from coordinate 7,867,106 downwards.
TACTTTTGTGCGTTATGTACAATTCGTATCATCCGCAAACGTGATCCCGTTGAATTCGAATTAATTAGTTCTATGGTGTAGCGAAGCGTGTATCGAGGTGCGTGTTAATGTTGAATTTAACCTCGTTTCAGTATTAATAAAAAAGAGGAAAAAATGAGAGAAAAATGTATTGTTTGTTTAAAGTCGAATGAGATCGAAAGAAAAAGAGAAAAAAGAAAGAAAGAAAGAGAAGGAAAAAGAGAGAGAAAGAGAGATTCAAACAAATTCACTGTTGCCGTTTATTTTTCATAAAATACGCAAAAAGATATACATACGGTATAAATGATCGAGTTGGAAAAACAAGGGAGCCTCTGTTTCCCATTGTAGGTTACGCGTATCATTTTCTGTCTCTTTCGTTTCCCTCGTTCGAAATAGGGAAGAGAAAGAGAGAGAGAGAGAGAGAAAGAGAGAGATGAACGAAGAGAGAAGCAGAAGCTGTTGCATGCCTCCGTCTCTCTCTCTCTCTCTCTCTCTCTCTCTCTCTCTCTCTCTCTCTCTCTCTCTCTCTCTCTCTCTGTCTCTCTTTCTCTTTCTTTATGGCCATGAAGGCTCGTGGCGATATAACCGACATGTCAGTCACTCAATAACGAGAGACAGCGTGCAGTGTTAGAGAAATGTGAACGTGTGTACGTGCAAGCTCGATTTACATCCACATACGTACGTCCGTTTCCGTGTGCGTGAGTTCTCGATCGACACGGTATACAGTGGAAATGCACGCGCTTCCGATTTCAGTACGCGCTCTTTCCACTTCTTGCTAACTCGTTTTCTCGTCAAATATTTCGATAATGGAGTAGCGCGTTTGAACGATCGTCGAACTTGTCCCACGATTATTTTTTTATTCCTCGTACGTACCCACGTACGTTCGATATCGATCGATAGACGTTGTTGTTCCGTCGTCCGATAAAATTTATGAGTCCCCGTTAAAGAATCGTTGAATCATACTTTTTTTATCTCTTTGATATTTTCAAGAAAAATCCTTTAGTGACTTAACCAATAGGTGTGTATACATGTAAGAAAATTTATCGGATAAACGTTCTTCATTATTTAACATTAATTTTGTAATAATATTTTTTTAGACAGTAATAATATATACTTATATATATATATATATATGTATGTGCGCGCGTGCGCACGATTTTATCGATCTCTCGAACGATTATAAATAAAAACGAGTCGTTAGAAAAATCGACAAGACGATAATAAAAATCATTAACCGAAAGTTATCAAAAGTGTCGTAAGAAATAATAAACGAAGGACAAAAGACTTGTGCCAGCATTGAAATGAATCGTTAAAAGCTAATCATTGATTTATAAAAATCAAACGAAATTCTTCCTCGTACCTAGAAACGTAGGATTCATGGAACCTCAACAACGATGGCCTTGTTTATTTTTCTTTCTTTTTTTTCACGGCTCTGATGTCAGTCGACGTTTCGATCACTGTCGTAAGCAAGTTATTAGGAGTTTAGTACGATATATAGGGATAATAACGAAAGGAGAAACATTTTTCTGTGATCACGATCGTCCAGCATATTATTCAGGTTGACCGGTCGTCCAACGAGGAGGCAGTGGTCCTTGAATGAGCCAACAGCGACCGTGCGTGAACGTTCGAACGAATGCGCGACGATCGTGGCACGCACTTGCGTCTCGATCGTCGAAGATCGCATTGCCGCGAACCTCCTTTCCGCGAACGGATCGACGCTCTCATACGGATTCACTAATTGTGAGTGCGTGTTACGTTTATCAGTGCCTAATTACTGTTGTGTCGTTAATTATCAATGCGACGTTGATTTCATTGGGAACGAGGTTGAACTTCATTTTTCTTTTTTTTCTCTTTCTTTTCTTTTCTTTTTTTTTCTTTATTTCACATTTGTTCTCGTTTTTTTTTTTTTTGGTTATTAAAAACGATCGAGGATGATCGATCGAAAGATCTTACGTTATATAGAGAAAAAAAGATCGATACGAAGTAGAATCGAATTTAGATCATTTTTGTACGAATTGAAAATTCAAATGTTTGCGTTTATCTGTTGTATAAGATGAATCATTTGAATGGAGAGGGGCAAAGAAAAGAAACGAAAAAGAAATCGTTCTTATACAGAAGGATTATTTTTTATATCTTATATCGCTTATTTCTCTCTCTCTCTCTTTTTAAATGCTATAAATTTTTATATGGGAAGCTTCTTTGTACGTCTGCAAACTGATCTTATACGTTATAAATATATATTTACGCGATCTCTATTGAAATGATTCACCCTGTATGGTTCGTACACGTGATGTTTTCTTCGCGAATTTACACTCGAGCTATGATTTAATGCTGGCAAATCCGATTGCGCATGATTCGAAATGAAAGACTCGCACGATTTCTTTTCATGATATCTGCATATGTTCTCTTTCTTTATTGAAAACACTATATATATATATATATATATATATATATATATATATATATATATATATATATATAACACGTTATATTAAAGGTTTAAAGATAATTATAAATCTCAAAGAAACCTTTTTGAAAAATTATTATCAATATAATTAATATTCGAATTTAAGATTGACTAATTTAAGAACGAATTTTGTATTTAGATCGATCGAATCAAACTTAGACAGATCCGATCGTTAAAGTTCTCTAGGCCGGTTTCTCTCTCTCTCTTCCTCTCTCTTTCTCTCTTTCTCTCTTTCTCTATCTATCTATCTATCTATCTCTATCTCTCTTTGATTCGCGCGCGTCGTTAATCGAGCTCTCCACGGGCTCGAGAAACGCTTCACGGCCAATTAAAGGTGAGCATCGGTTTAACCGCGGTTCACTTCAGACGCGCTTGTCACAGAGCCGAGCGACATAAATCTCGTCCTTCGTGGTTCCAGTTTCTCGAAAGCGAATAGAACAACGCAAAACCACCGTCTCTCTCAATTCTTATCCTATCAATTCTTCGGTCGATTTAACATATTCGCGCTTCCACTAAACACGTCATTTCCACCCTCCCTATTTTACAAACGTACCTTCCTTATGTCTTGTTCTTCTTATTTTATTTTCTCTCCTCTCGGTTGGACGGTCTATCTGTCTGCTCGAGCGATCTTATTATAGACGATTAATTTGATCGATCCCATCGAACGCACGATCGTCGTCGGTGGTAGCTGATGATTTCATTACTTATCGAGTTCTTCTTAAACGGTCTCAACGCGTTCTATTCGTTTGGATGAACAAAACGATTTCTATATTTTTTTATATTTTTATTTTTTTTTATATTTTTTCATTTTCTTTATATATACGCGTGTATATATATATATATATATGTGCGTATGTGTGTATATATGTATTCTCGTATCTTTTGAAAATACGTTTAAAATTCTAACGATAGATTCTACGAGAAAATTTTAAGTTAACGAGAATGAAAGGAAGTTGAATAATTTTATCGATTAGTAAATAAATGTCTCATGATTTTTTTCATTCGAATAAATCGTCAATCGTAATCTATTGTACTTTGATAATACGTTATTCGAAACGATAGAGTATTTGGAAACAACATTTCGAAAGTTCATACTCCGTTGGAACTTTACTCGAACGACGTCGAGTTCGATTAAATCGCAGCTTTACGTCTCGCTGATCGAATTATCGTTTAAATTCATAGACGATCGTACAGTGACTCGATCGTAAGTTTAATCACGATGGACTTCATTTAATTAGCGTGCTATTAAAGAAGTTTTTACATCGAGACTATCATCGAAACGATACAACGAATGCATTATATCGATTAATGTCGTTTGACCTTGAGCTACTAGTTAACCAAGCTGCTATTAGAATTACTCGTAATGTTTTACGTAAAGTCCTATCCTAGATTTTCTTCGTTATGTTACTTGGATAATAATGAGGTAACGTCGAGTGATAAAAAGAAAAAGAAAAAGAAAAGACACAAGAAAAAAGAAAAAGAACGATGAGAAATCTTAATACGAGGTGTGCGTGTGAGTTACGTGAGCGAAGGAAAGTTCGATCGATAAAGGAGAAGGGACCCTTAAAATTGGCCGCGTGTACGTTGTACGTGATCGGAGAGCTATATAAGTAATGTAAAGAAAAACAGAAAAGATCGATCCATCGATCGATTCGATCGCAACTCCGACATATTTCTCTTAAAATTCTTCAATTTCGTAACTTTACACACATGGTTCGGATAATTTTACGTGTAGGTTGTAATACACGTAGGTGGACGAAGTTTAATAGAAGATAGATAGATAGATAGATCATATATCTATCTGTCTATACATATATATAAATATATCATGTTCATAGAAATTTCAAAAACGCTCGATCGCCTATAAACTCTCTCGCATCAGCACGTCGTTGCTTTTGTAAATCTATTCCGTTAGAACGTCGCGATTTATCGAGTTTATTACTGAAGGAAGATTCTTGTCCATGGGTGACGTCAACACGTGAATTTTTTCGTCTGGTACCGAATAATCTTCTTTTTCTTCTTCTTATTTTTTCCTCTTTCTTTCCTTTTTTTTCTCTCTCTCTCTCTCTCTCTCTCTCTCAGGGAATGACGTCGAACACACAGACACTCTTTTCGTATAAAGACGAAAGAAATTTTAAAGAATCGTGAGAGAAAAAAGGCTCGTAGTAACAGTAGATTATCAAAGAGCACGTCATTTTGTATTCTCTCGCTAGGAGAGAATCCCTATATAATTTATTCGAGCACAATCACCACGCGAACGACCACAACAACATCGGCATCGGCATCGCCATTACCATCGCCATCGCTATCGCCATCACCATTAGCTATGGCCACCGACGCGTGACGTAAGGTCCCATGTGAAAGCGTCTTAACGAGGAACATTGTTTCACACGCAAAGATGTTCTCGTCGAGCACGCATTCGAATTGAATCGAATCGAATCGAATCGAATCGAATCTGATCGGATCGGATCGGATCGAACGGGTCCCTCTTTTGGTTTCGACATAACATTTGTAGTAGGAACCGGTGGCCTTTTCTTCTCCCACGCACGTTATATACACATACGTATATACTTACATATACGTACTTACGAGTAGTAACATAAAATCCGACATTTCATCGGGTCTATTAATACGGTTCGAATAAATAAAGGGACGAGATACGTGTTCTCCCTTTATCATCGACACGTTGACAATACCAAAGACAAAAGCGTATAACCTTGAATGCAAACAATACTTTGTTTCATCGTATTATTATTACAGTCGATATCGAATAATAGGATTTTACTAAACAATAAAGTACGGATGATTTTAAATCGCTTCAACGATCCTACGAATGATCGATTTATATTCAATGATATTGATAATCAAAGAGGAGAATATATATATATATATACATATACATATGCGTATGTATATATATATATATAAAATCGATATTTCTCGTTCGATTATTGCGTTATTACGAAGCATGCGAGATAAGCGAAACTTCGAATTGGATTGTACGACGAGTGAAACTCGTTAACCACGTTCTCGCTTAACTCTAAAGAAAGATTTCGAATTCAGCGCGATTTAAGTGCTATCGTAGCTGGTAATTTGCGTCTATAGATCGATAGATCGCATTTCATTTGGACTAGCTCGAACAACGAACTTGGACCGTTCTATTCCGACGTAACGTTACTAGATTGTAGCTTAATTAATCGTATCGATCGGTAATTAACGGGAATCGACGCCTGTTCTCGATCGAAATTCTTATTCGTTATCAAGATCGTCATTCTTGCGTAACGAGACGCGATCGTTTTACGGAACTTGCTTTCGTTTTGTCGAACTTTTTCATTTTTTCCAATAGTTTTCTTCTATACTATCGTTCATGAGTTATTATACATATATATATTTTTTTTTTCTAGAAAATAATTATACATTCTTTCTTATATTCTATTCTTATTTAACTAAATACATTTTTAATAAATGTCAAACGTAACTCCGTTCTCATTTTCAATCGAATTTTATTCACGTTAAATGTAATAAATAATTACTAAAATAAATCACACATATGTGAGCGTAAAGAAATTCCAAAATGCATATGCAAAATCTTGTCCGTCGTTATTTATTACGCCATAGATAATTTTGATTTAAAAGATGGCTTGTTAAACGAGAGATTCTTATTATCTCACAATTTCATATCCAATCAAAAGACTTACGGAACAATAAGACCGAGCGATAACTTATGAACGATCTACCCGAAATCTTTTATATAAATGCGAATGCATCCTCTCGAAACTCTTTTATCTTTTTCTTCTAATGTATTCGATAGAAAGAGAAAAAGAGAAAGAGAGGAAGAAAGAAAGAGTAGATAATTCGAAAGGGCCGAAATAAATCCGTCTTTATTACCAGGCATCGTCCATTACGCTCGTATAAATAAATAACAGAGAGTAGGCAGAAGATGATTCAGTGTAGATCGCGTAGAGAGAACGATCAAGCGAGCCGATAAAAGCAGAGAATGAGAGAGAGAGAGAGAGAGAGAGAGAGAGAGAGAGAGAGAGAGAGAGAGAGAAAGAGGAAGAGAGTGAGAAAAAGAAAGAAAGAGAGAAAAAGAGAAAGAGAGAGAGAGAGGTCTTAAACATCCAGTCTTTCTCTCTCAGCCCGATGATATCCAGTCGAGCTATCGATCATAAGCGTGGAGCTTCCCCATTGTTCTTCCAACGCCGTTACATCGTGCACCATGGCGCGTTGAATAGGCGCCTTATGTGGGATATAACTCTGTTGAAAGTGTCGACCGGATTATTATCGCGAACGATCTCTCTTAACAGCGGCTGCCTCGCGACGTTTCCCAATCCGTCAAACAAATCCGCCACCCATCGATTTTCTCTTCTCTCTTCTTCCTTCTCTACCTACCTCTGTCTCTATCTCTTTCTCTTTCTCTTTCTCTTTCTTTCTTTTTCTTCTCTTCTGCTCTCGTAATAGATGAGATACGATCGTCGTTCGATTACTTCCGCACGAGGGATCAACCTCGATCCCTTCGAAGAAGCTCCGTTCCCAAAATTAAAGTCCCTTTGTATGTTAAATCAATTTAACTCGAATTATTTACGGAGATTAAATTCGCAACGCGACGATTCGTCACGCGATTTCGGTGCAAGAATGATGAATATAATTTTGATTTATGTTAATCTAATTTGTTGTTGGGAGTCACGGAGAGAAGAAATCGGGATTTGTGATGTTGTTGGCGAGTTGTTGCTTCGAAATGGAATAAAAGCTGAATGGAATATGAAAGAAAATCAAGAGGGAGAAATGAATGTTTCGTTTATTAGAGGAGACACTATAATGAATTTGCAAAAATAAGCAAGTCGTTTGTTAAGAATTGAACGAATTAGATAACGAAATTGGAGATATGAAATGATAGAACGATGTGAAAGGAAAATCAATCGCGCGGATAAAATTGTCTAGAATCTTTTTTTGCTCTTTCTTTTCTTCCTTTCTTTTCTATCTTTTCTTTTTGCCGATTTAATTTTATTCGACCCGCGTCAAATAACGCGAAATATTGGATGCTACATATCTCATATCATGTGCCATTTCATTACGTGACGCTATAAATACTCTCCACATCGTTATCCACATTTCTCCCTTCTCGCAACGCGTACGTATTATCTACGTGGGCTACGCATGCGTCGCCATTGTTATTCCTCTCCTGTCGTCCCTTCCTGTTCTGTCCCCCCGTCGTTGTCGCGTTGTTGCTATTCGTTGATGTTGTTATTGTCGTTCACGTAGGTAGAAGGTGAAACTCGACGAGTTTGCGTGCACTCTACTGACAAAGGTTACCGGTTATCGCGCTTCGAGGATTCTTGTAACCACCCCTTTCCTCGCCCTCCCCCACCCACCTCATATTTTCCTTTGAAGATCAATAAAAGTGTTTGAAGTCGACGTCCCTCTTGTATGTATTTTAACGTATAATACGTGCTTAATGTCGCGCATGTTGTATTTGGAATTTATTTTCCCTTACATCCGAGTACGCACTCTTAACCATTCATGTGACCGTTCATTCATTCATACTTACATACATAAATACGTACGTGAATACGTATATATACGTATATACATATTTATACGTAGACGATACCGTGATATATACGAATGAAATAAAGAAGTATTTAAAACGTTGCAGGAAGAGATCGGTGAGATCATCGAGTCGGCACCGTCTACTCCATTACGTGTCATCGAGGAACCGAAATATCCGAAGCAACAAGAGGTAACAACAACAGCCGTCAAGGTAGGGACCTCGAGTTCGGAAGATTCGACGTACGCTTCGAGATGTTTGCCAACGAGAAATACTCGAGTACCGAAGCGACAGAATTCTCTGCCACGGGGGAATAACAAGACGATTATCGGGGATGATATTGGCGAGTGGTCGAACAGTATACTCGCTGAATTCAATAGCATAATTGCGAACGAGATAAACGAGTTAACCAAAGAAAAATCGATAAATTATTCGGAGAGACGAAATACGACGAGAAAGGAGAAGGAAGAGCCGAGAACGATCAAGTACAAAGAATTGTTGAGCGAGTTCGGTTTATCCGATAGCGAAAATTCCGAGGGTAGTTATTGCGAGATCAACAGGGACAACGTCAAAAATAATAAATATTGGTGTAACAGAGGGGAGACTTACGTCGACGAAGTCGACGTTCGTTCTCTTTTAAACTCTGATTACGAATCGGTGCCGAATGAGAAAGAGATTTCACGACGTAAAAGCGGCAGTCTACCGGACAATCTCGGTGTCGTTATCGATCAACATAGATATCGATTGGTCAATGACGATCGTCAGAGCAACGAGTTCTTATCGAGGAACGTAAAAAATCATTCTGCCTCGTGGAATAATAGAAACGTATCTAGTCTACCAACGAGAATCAATCGAGCCGTCGAGGACGTTAGCAGCGAGCCAAAGAAAATTGTAGGGTTAAGAAGCGTGTCCGACGATGTACCGGTCGTCTTACCTCCATCCTCCTCTTCCTCATCTTCTTCCTCATCTTCTTCCTCGTCATCTTCTTCTTCCTCTTCCTCATCCTCTTCCTCTTCCTCTTCTTCCTCGTCGTCTTCTTCGTCTACGTCTACGTCTACGTCTTCTTCAAGAATAATCACAGTGGAAGAATCGAAAAGCAAACTTCCGCCTCGTCAACGAACGGATTCCCAGAGGAAACACAGTCTTCCTGTTATTCCAACGAATCAGAAACGCCGTAGAGATTGCCAGCCAAGGTTTCAAAGATTTAAACGTACTCAGGACGATCAAGACGTCGGTATGGATCCAGATTACGACGACGTGTTCAAAAAGAACGACGATCACGTTATAGCTGGTAGATCAAAATCGTTGGACAACAACGTACCGAAATCGGCACCGGTGACGCCAACCGAAGAGAAAAAACCACCATTTGGGAAGTTTCTTAAAAGAAGACAGACGCCTGTCTTTCATGAAAACTCGAACGACGTTGTACTCGTCAGAGTATCCTCCTTACCCGATCAGGATCTTTTACATTTGGGAAATCGAACGAAGGACGGTACGTCCTCGAAAAAACGTGCCGTTTCTCCTTTCACTTTACGTTCTGATATCTCGGCGAAGAGACTATCTGAATCCGATAGAGACGTAAGAGAGACCAGTCCGGTAGACCTGAAGAAATTTTCAATTTCGAGATCGAGGGGCAACGACGTGGCGGTCGAATGTGACTTGCCTGAAGATAGAAACGATTCGGTTTGTGAAAACGTTAGGATTGAAAATGGCGAGGTGAAGAGGATCGTCGAGGAACAAAATGCTAGATCGGGATCGGTAAGAACAATAGAGTAGTATAACGAAAAAAAAAAAAAAGGGAGAAAGAGAGAACAATCAAATATAAATTTATTAATACGTTTCATCGAATCATTGAAACCAATCGTTCGTTAATTCCAGTTGCCAATCTCTCTACACTCTCTTTTATCGAGAATCAGAAGTGGTTCAGGCTCCTGTTGTCCCAACAGTCCGCCAATGGAATCCTTTACTTGTTCGGACATAGCCACACAAACTTCACCTCCCATTTCAAGAAGTTCTAGCTTTACTTGGGTCAGCGAATGCGAGTCTCCACGAGGTAAGCCTTGTGACAACTCCCTCCTTTCTTCCTTCCTTCCTTTCTTTCTTTCTTTCTTTCTTTCTTACTACATCCTTTCTATCATCGAAAGAATACATAGATAAGAATTTGACACGCAGTAGTAGTGGCGTCGATTCGTCGCTTACCAGCTTGGTTCGCTTTGGCGTTTATAGCGGAATCGCAATTGGATTCGCAGTCGCTGCAAGACGAGAGCACTCTAGACCCACCATCGCCTCAAGACACCGTAGACGACGACAACAGATCTTCCTCTTCCTCCCAAGATCTTTTGCAGAGCATGGATGAGATCTCATCAGGTAGCTTGTCACCGGATGCTACGGATAGAGCTTCCCCTCTCGAGAGTGGAATCGGCACGGCGAGCCCACCTAGAAGCACGGATCGACGATTAACCAAACGTAAGCGAAAAGTTTTTACATGTTGTGGAAAATAAAAGAGATAGGAAGAGAAAGAGAGAGAGAGAGAGAAAGAGAAATAAGGAAGTAAGTACTTAGCTACGACAAAACGATTCCCATTGGTTTTTTCTTTTTCTTTCTTTTTTTTCATTTATTTTCCCTCTTAAAGCGCCGACCTCGAACAAGTGTCACAGAAAGGAGACCTGGGAAAGGATTCGCCGGAGACCATCTAAGCTGAGCTCGCGTAATGACAAGAACAATCAAGACGTTTGGATCAAACGGGAGAGCGTTCACACGCAAACGAAAGATCACGAGGATCGATATCTGCAAGAAGCTGTTGACAGTAGCAGTGGATTGGACGATTCCTTACCTCGTGTTAAACCACCTAGACCTACGAATTTACCGCTCTGTGAGTTTGCTTTTTTTAATCGTAATTTTATTTGTCCCCTACCTTTTTTTTTTTTTTTAATTAGATAATCGCAGAATTTATCAGAAGCTTTTATAAGTTCGAAGAGAGGAAAGAACAAAAAAAAAAGAGAAAGAACGGTTGTATGGAGTAATGTCGTGGTCAAATTCTCATTGAAATAAGTTATACGATACGTAGGTCTGTCAACGACAGTCAGTTCGCTGAGCTCCGGTGAATTATTGGAGACTCCACCTCGAGCACCCTCCTCACCATCGGCAGCGAGTCTGCAGTTGAAGCCAGAACCGTTGACAGTAGAAATGGGCGGAAAGAGCAGTAGCGCGCCGTTGTTGGAAAACAACGACGTTGAAAAGAACGCAGGGAAGAACTCGGTGAGTCGAATGTTTCTTTTATTTTTTCTCTCTTTTTTTATTATTTTCTTTTTTTTTTTTTTAATTTCTTTCTTTTCCTTTTTTTTTTTTTTCGACGATGAACCAGCTTTCGACAAGTAATTAAAAAGGAAATAATAACTCTCGCAGTAGATTCTCTGTTAATAGCGCACTTACTTAGCTTTCGCATTGTAACATCAATCATATACGCGTTGAAGCTCGCATGGCATTCGAGATATCGAGATTATCCCGTTGAGATAGACCTCTTTGACCGTTAGTTCGTTTGGTGATCCACACTTATGGCGAATCATTAGTCTCTGCCCACGCAAGCCGTGTACTGCATCGAGCATCGAGAACACGGCTATTTGTATTTTTCTTCTTCGACCATTTCTTCGTACCATTCGCAGACTTCGTACCTTCAGCATCCGTACCTTGATCGCCGAAAGGGTATGAAACGAAAAAAAAAAAAAAAGAAGAAACAGAAAAAAGAGTAGAAACCTCGAGCTTTAATTTCCCTTTCACTCGCGGCATCTCTTTCAACACCTGTTTCTATCGAACGAGAACGAAAGAATGCATTCTGTTTTTTTTTTTTCTTTTTATCTCTCTCTCTCTCTCTCTCTCTCTATCTATCTATCTATCTCTCTCTTCAATACGTGTTTATTTATTTTCTTATTGAAAGTCTCGATAACGAAGTACGATCCGATAAAAAAGGAAAAAGAAAAAGCTAAGAAATATCTAGGCGACGGCGCAACGTTTTGTATCTATAATATTTCTTTGCCTTGTTTCTTTTTCTTTTTTTTTTTTGTTGTTGTTCCTCTCTTCCTCGTTTCATTTTTCTCTTTTTCTTTTCTTCCTTCCTATCTTTTCTCCCTCTTGACTTTCGAACATAGTAAGATCGAGACGCGATCGTGCCTGAATGGAGCCTTAATTTTCCTTTCACATGGACGGCAATACTCGATTAAGTTTGTATTAGCTTCCAAATACATACCGAAGATTTCGCATAGCAGAGAGTTGCTTTTTTAGATATGGGTAATCGTTCGAGATAACGATCGATTCTTCTTCGAGTTTATATTACGTTTCGTAGAAATTTATTTTATATCGTAATTTTCTCTCTCTCTCTCTCTCTCTCACACACACACAGAAATGCATATATGCTTAAAGTTACATTTAGAAACACACTGCAACGTGCACGCGAAGTGATTATTTTTAAAAGCATAGTCAGTAGAGATAGTAGGGATGGGCATTAGATCGGAGAACGGGTTCACATAATTCATCGACATTGGACGGACACACGACGATCATCGTAGAGGCATAGTATTTCAAGGTCACTCGTCGATGCTTTGATACCAAAAGCATACTTCGCTCGAATGCATAAACGTAGTGCTTGTGTTCCGTTTACCTAAAACAACTATCGATCGATGCAGGTTTAAAGGGATAAATTTTCAATGCTCTTCAATGCATCGCGTTGCAATTTAATTTCCGTATTAATTTTCTAAAGACGATTGAAAGCACGTTTAAATATCAACGATTTTTCATGTTTTACGTCTCTCAACAAGCAAATCTTATCATTGTACGTCCTTCTTCTGGTAAGAAAAGTAAAATAAAAAAGAAAGAAAGTAAAATGAAATAGAATGACATACAAAAAGGAGAGTAATATAAAATAGAAGGAAATAAAGAAATAAAAAGAAAAAATAAATACATCGGAAAGAAGAGAAACGATTAGCGCGTGATAAGTAAAATATGTGTTTTATCTATATCAAATAATCCGCGAGTTTCTTATCAATTAAATAGAAACAGAGAGACAGATAGACAGAGAAAGAAAGACAGAGAGAGAGAGAGAGAGAGAGAGAGAGAGAAAGAGAGTCAATATTTCCCAACGGAAATTAATATTTACTCGTACGATTCGTCTCGTAAAAAAGAAAAGGAATTAAACTCGTAATTGTAGGAGTAAGAGTACAACAACGAAAGATTTTGCTTTGTTTTTTGTTTTCTTCTTCTCTTTTTCGTTGTATAAATCAGTCTTTTTTTTTTCTTTTTCTTTTTCTTTTTTCTTTTTTTTTTTCGTGTATTTCTAACCGCGCTTACAAATTATCAATGAAGTGTCAGCACACAAAGTGGTGGTTTACGCACGAGCGAGCATTTCTCTCGGACAAATGTGTGTTTTCGCGGTATACACGGATGCGCCTACTAATACAGAGAAAAATATTACTAACACAAGGGAAGGAGAATAAACGTGTATCAGTGAATGATCAAAGCTAATGGAGCAGCGAGCCGTGTTGGCAACGTATTAGTCGGTTGGCATCCCTCGACCCTCGAATAAACGTAGCCTCTCTTCGAGTATACCCTCTTTCCTTCGTTTCTTTTCTATTTTGCAAAGGAAAAATAAAATAAAATTCAGAAAAAAAGGAAAAGAAAAGAAAAGAAGAAGGAGAAGATAAAAAAAAATAAAGAGGACAATTAACTCGGATCGTTCATTCTAAATTCTTGGAAAATTATTTTCAAAAAAATAAAAAAATAAAATAATCGTCTTACGCAAGGAAGAATCGATTGATCTTTAATATATCATCTTTCACATTTCTTTCTTTTCCTTTTTTCTTTTCTTTTTTGATAGATCGTTAACTGGTTCGTCCCACTTCTTTACTTACCTTACTATTTTGTATGTCATCCTACCATCCGGAAGTTGAATTTATTTCGACAAAAAGCTTTGTTATTAATGATCCAACATGTGGCTTTTTTACATTTATGCAGTTAGACGGATATCCGTTTTACGAATTCATCGCGATATAACGAAAAGGTCAAGGTCAGCGGTTTGTTTCGAGGTCGTGTCAGCATAATCCTGCAAGTGGGTCGTGCTTTACGAACGGCAAATAGTCGTTTAAAAAATGTGAAGAAAAATAAGAGAGGATATTATCCTAGTCGCGTATCGTATCCTTTCGTTATCATCCTTTCGCGAATCCGTTCGAGACTCATCCATTTAAATTAACGACATGTTGCGTCAGACAGCTTCGAACTTTCTGTTCTATCTTGACTGACCTTAATTGAAATTAATCCTTTGACGTTTGTAACTAGGTTAAGAAAAAATATTTTCTTTCTTTTTTTTTTTTTTTTTTTTTTTTTTTTTTATACAGAGAAAAATAATTTATCGTTAACAATGTTTAAGTCTAATAATAAGAAGAGATATTTTGTGATAGATTTATTTTTAATTTTTACGCTACTTGCTACGTTCAAAGTACTGCGAGTATAAAAAAAAAAAAAACATCGAAAAAGATATACACATATATAGATACGTGTTGTAGTTACGTTACGCATGAGAGTGTAACGTAAGAGACTTAAATAACTATCGATTGTTATAATAAAAACGTATCATATCGTCGAGACCAAAGTATCCGTTGACCTAGTCCAATAGTAACAAAAGTACTTATACGTTCCCTCGACGATTGTTGTCAAGGTTATAACGCACAAAGAAATATCAAACGAACGTAAACATTGTTTCGTTTCTGAAGAATATATTTGTTTCGTAAAGCGTTGTAAAGTTCAGTTCATTAAAGAGTCTCTGTCAAGGTAAAACGTTAGGCAGGTCGTTAAGGAACGACTATCTCTAGATAAGAAATTTAAATCCTTTTATCTATTCCTTTGTTTTATTTAATCTCTAATATTTGTCTTCTATCAGTACAGTTATATTTATTCGAACGTAATAAATTTGTTTGTACGATCGAATAATAAAGATAACTCTAGCTTTCAAAATTTTTTATTAAATGATACGCGTATATATAAAATTTTGTATCGTTTATTCAACAATATTCTTAAGATTTTCACATAGGAAATATTAATCGTATCGAAGACAAAAAATATATTCTATTAAATATCATATTTATTAACATTATTTTCAATATGAGCAATGATCTTGTTAGAAACAGAGGATAACGTTTATTTAGTATTAAATTTATACAAAAATATTACTTCTCCGTTTATTAATTCATACTTCTCTTTTTATCAAAGATTAATTCGAGAATACGAGGAAATGAGAATTATCTGACATAGCGAATCGTTTACATGTAATTTTCCACAATAAATTCGACGAATATTACGTCAGGTGCAATATCAATTAATGAAAAAAAAAAAAAAAAGAAAAAAAAAGAAAAAATTCTTTTCATACGGATAGGTAGTATGTAAATGCGATAACAATGTTCCGTCTTGTTTCAGTCGCTGCAGCAGCCACGTTCGCAATCGGAACGACAATTATCAGGTGAGTCTTATCTCTCTAACGCATATAACGTAAAATAATATCCAACGTTATTACGTTTTCACTATCTTTATCGTTACAATTGCTGCCAGCTTTGGTGTAACTATACGAGTATGTATTTCTTCAACGTGTCGAACTTTCTAATGATAATTCTCTTTCAATTTGTATATTCTTATATATGTGTGTGTATGCATGTATATGTATATATGTATGTATGTATGTATGTACGTACATACATATGTATTCGATGTTACAAGTCGAAAAAGTTATCGTCGGAATAATTTCTTAGTCATAGCAATACAAACGTGAAAGAAAGAAAGAACTGTGTGCTCTTGTCCTTCGAAAAGAATTTACATGTTTATTCTCATGTAAGCAAAACGTAAAGACACGGAATGTTCTAAGCCGTTAGAATCATTGAAGTTTGAGAGTTAACGGTTTATTTCGTGGTTTTCAAGGAGAGAAAGAAAAAAAAAGAAAAAAGACAGAAACATTACTCATTGCTTTGCACATATCTATGTATATAATATGTATATACAAACGTATCTAGATATCCATATGTATGTACATAGAAGAAAGAGTTATGTATAGTGAAGTTTAGCGGTATGTCAAACTCTTTCGAGATGTGCTCGTTCGATCGAAAATCCGATTTAACTCGTCGTTCATACATCACGAACGAACTTGCTACGAAAACGAACGCTTCTAAGCAGGTCGAGGACAGATACGACGTATGTTTCGTCGATCGTTTTGAGCTTTTGCTTGGTAGAATTTTATAGAGAAAAAAAGAAAAAAATATATGTATTTTATATCTTTATATCTTTTTAATGATAATGTATATCTTTATCTGTATATATACATATCTGTATATATATATTTTTTTATTTTTATTTTATATCTATATATTTTTTTAGTGATTATATATATATTTATATATTTTTATATCTATATATTTTTTTTACTGATAATATATATATATATATATATATAGAGAGAGAGAGAGAGATGAAGTTATCTCGTACGTCGATAAAAGCAAATTAGAAGAAGATAAAAAGCATAGGAGAGGAAAATTGAAACGTCAGGAGTAGCAGTAAGATTACTTTGTCGTTTTCAAGCTTGGTAATATCTAATTTTCCGAATCACCGAATTCGATACATCATTCTTCGTTATTCTTTTTTTCTCTTCCGCCTGATTTCTTTCCACTTTCTCGAAACGATCCTTGGAGATATCGAAACGATTTGTCGGCCTAAGGGTTGTAAGTACGATGGAAAGTAGTCGCTGGGAGGCTACATTTGCGTAGCTCGCGTGGCTGATTTAATTCTTAATTTTAGCCTCGGGTCAGCACGCCTGCACCGGAAGCTTTAATCACCGCACGGTCCGCGATGCTTCGAATCTCACATTGGCGACTTAGCCGTGTGCACGTAGCCTCCTACCTCGAGAAAGCAATTAGCGCGTGTTCACGTGAGCGTCGATAATTAATTAAACTTTCGCGATCGATTGTAGTAGTACCGTTGCTTACTCGACTACAATGTTTCATTGTCTTTCCTGTGACTCTTCTTGGTACCTAATTCTATATACATGCGTATGTGTATATACGTATATCTATATAAATATTCGTATAACGTCAACGTATGTATATATAAGAGAAATTTCGATCGACCCTTTTGAGAAGGTTCATTTAGTTAATTTGGAAGAGGATGGAAATAGTGTGCGTTTTCGATCGTGAAATAAACATCGTCATTGAATATTTTTAGTCGGTTATTTTGGAAGAGGCCGAAGGTGGGCGCTTTTTATAAAAACGCCTCGAAAACTTATGCGAGCCGGTGATATTCAAGGTAATAATATAAATGAACGTGTTTCTTTCTGTATATATATGCACATGTATACATATATGCATGTATGTACGTATGTATGTATATGTACGTGTTCTTTTTTATTTCTTTCTCATTAAAGGTCTCTTCATCATTGATATTTTTGCCTCAACTCGAGTAGGTATTCTTAATGGGAACTCGAATGCAACGGAGATACAAGAAGCTGCAAATTAGGTTTACGCGTGTCGCACCTTCGTGTTCTCAGTTAAGAGAAATTAATTACGGGCCTGGCATCATTATCATGCGCGTGTGAACGTTGTTAGGGAGCAACCATTATCGATCGTGTGTTTGGTTCATGTTGCGAGATAGATAGGTAGATAAATAGAGAGAGGGAGAGAGAGAGAAAGAGAGAGAGAGAGAGAGAGAGAGAGAGAGAGAGGGTGGGTGTTCTCGATAAGACAATTATCTTTCGAATCGACCGAACTTGTGTACCTTTTAACCCGGTAAAGAGAAAGGGTTCGTGAGCGTAGAACTATCGTAGATCATTCAGCGGCAATTGTCAAACAGAAACAGAAAAAAAAAGAAAGAAAAAAACTAATAACAAAATCGTTTAGAAATTATTAATAAGTAACGTCAAGCGATCTCGCCTTCGAGGCACGCACGAAAAGGATTTGTAAATGTTTCACCGACGCAACTAATTGCTGGCTTTCAGGCTACGTTCTACTTCGTCGACTATCTCCAATAGGACAAAGAACTCGTAATTACTTGATTACGTGCGGTACATATACAATAATCGGCAACGTGAATCGACCGATTTTAGGAAATATTATTTCGACTTGAACGCTCGACGCGTATACCTTTATTCGTTATTAAACATAATCTTAACAACGTATAATAATAATAATAATAATAATAATCACCATCATCCTCATCATCATCGTCGTCGTCGTCATTATAATAACAATCATAATTATAATCATGATGATATCAACAATAATAATAATAATAATAATAATAATAATAATAATAATAATCATCATCATCATCATTATCATCGCCATTGTCGTCGTTGTCATCATTATTATCAGTGAATACCTGTTAAGTTATTTCAGGTGGTAATAATTATTGACTCATCGTGCGTATAACGTAACAACGGTATATACTACGTTAACACGAGAAAGGTGATTTCCAGAGTAGAAAATCCGATTACGTGGAAGGGCTTAGACGAGTCTCGAGGATATGCTTGAGGGAAATATTCCTATAGTTGAACAAATCGAACAGAGACTGTTGGTATATTATAATGAAGAAGATTAAGACAAGGTAGATACAAATAGAAAGACAGACAGAGAAAGACGCAGAAAAAAGAGATAGAAAAAGAGGTCTACAGGTGACTCGATGAAGAAAAAGTAAGTAGGGACGCTTGCGCCGCGGCGTTAGGCGACGTCAGAGGCTAACGACGGTTTGCGTTGGTCCGTTGCGCCAATGGAAGTCGACGGCAGTCGTCGGTATCGTGGGCACCGCGGCGCTCGGCGCAGTTTACCGAGCGCCGTCCACGCGACTCGCGCGCTCGCGTCTCTTTAACGCTTCTGTTAGTCGCGCGTGTCTTCGTCCTGTCAAACGCACGCCAAATCCTTGAAGAATCCTTCAACGTGACATCGTCGGTTCCGTTTCGATCGTTAGATTGATCAGTAGGTTCGGGTTTCGTTCGTTCGTTCGTTCGGTCGTTCGTTCGTTCGTTCGTTCGTTCGACATTTTTCTTTCTCTCTTTCTCCCACCCCTCTTTCTTTATCTTCTTTTTTCGAGAGGGTTTTCCGTTCTTCTTTTTCTCGTATCTTCTTATTCTTTAGCGATTTGATTGATTGATTGATTGATTGATTGATTGATTTATTTATTTATTTTTGTTTCTTTTTTTCTTTTTTTCTTTCGAGCATATTTTCGTCGAAAGCCTCTCGAATTTTCTAATTTATAAAAGAAAGATTTATTACGGATCGTTTTCCTACCTTTCTTCTCATATCTTTTCTTTTCCTTTTCGGATTTTTCTTTCGTTCGAGTAGTTTTGTTTACAGCAATCGAAGGATACGCGACACTTTCACGAGTCTCGCCTTCGGTAATTATAACTTTCCTAGGATATTCTTTTTAACAACGGCGCGTAGTGCTTGCTTGTCGTAAATCACGATTCGAAAGTGTCGCCTTCCTCGAAAGGGGAGAAGGTGGAAGGGAGAGAGGAAGGGAGCGAGAGGGAGGGAGCGAGAGGAAGAGAAAATGAAAGAAAAAATTATCGTAAGACTTTCTTTCTGTCGGATATAAGGGGAAACGCGTTGTGTGTTTTCTTGGTTTGCGAGAGATCGACAGCGATCGGGGTTTTGGCTTTTAAAAGAAACGCTCATCCGTAGAATAGAAGAACGGTGGTGGTAATAGTTTGGCGATTAGGATTTCTAGAAATAGGAGAGAGAAAGAGAGAGAGAGAGACCAGTGACGGTCCATGAGTCAGCACAAAGCGTTTATCGGAGCGTGACATCGAATCGACCGCATAGATTTTTTTCATTTTTTCTATTTATTTCTTGCGTTTTACCTTTTTCATTTTTTCTCTATCCATCTGTCTATCTTTCTTTCTTTTTTTTAAGTTGAAATTTTTTCATTCATACATTCATTCATTCGTTCATTCATTCATACGATAGGTTTGTCTATGTCACTTTCTATCTTCGTTTTCTACTTCCTTGTCTTCTTAATTTCAAATATCTGGAGAACGTTTTCCGAAAGATCGTAAAAGGTCTCTCGAATCGGATTCCTTCCTCGATCGCGTTCAACTTCATTCATAATTCATAACGCATGGCGTCTCGTTGAATTCTATTCGCTACATTTCTTTTTTCTTTTTTTTGTTTTCTTTCTCTCCCTCCCTTTCTCCCTCTCTCTCTCCACACAAGTAACTTCCTGTATCGATAACAGAAAAGGTGTCACGCACGCGGAAATTCCTACGGTATCCTTCATCGTTACTCTCGAAACAATTCGCTTCGATTCCGTTGTCCCGTTGGAATATAAATCCATTGGCAAAGTTCAAAGGTGTTCGATGGTGGTCGAAGAGAAGAAGGAGGAGGAGGAGGAGGGGGAGGAGTAGAAACACACTTTCGTCGTGGTGATTTTTTCGCTTACACGTCCTTTTTTTTCCTTTATCTTTTTGTTCATTTTTTTGTCTTTTCTTTTTTCTTTTTTTTTTCTTTTTTTTCTTTGTGTCAATATAGGGCCCGAGGGCGTGACACGGATAGAACGAAGTATCTGTTAAGGCTTCGGAAGAGACTCGTAAATCAGGATGAATAAGGTCCGACCTCCTTCTTCTTTCCATTTCTTTTCTTCTTCTTCTTCTTCTTCTTCTTCTTTTTTTATTTGTCTATTTTATTCGAATTCGCGTAGGATTACATCGATCGAAAAAATCGCGGAAACGCATCGAGCTTCACTCCCATTTTGATTTCTTTCTTCTTTCTTCATTTCTATTCCTTTTATTCTTCTTCTCTGGTTCGGCTTGCCAATAGAGACAAGACTTTCACCCTTATGCAACTTGCGTTGAAATTAATTACTCGCAAGATCGATTCGATTCGATCGAGTCCGAAGCAGACGAAGTAGGAGAAGGAGGAAGGAGAAATAGAAGTAGAAAAAGGAAGAGGAGGAGAAGGAGGAAACGACGACGTTGTAACGACGATGTAAAGAGTTACGACGTGTGGACACACACAGCTCGCGTTATCTATCCGTGGTACGTTTCGTAACAATACCGAATTAAGATCGATCGATCGCGAATCGAACGTAAGTCGATTCTTAGGGGAGATAGGCGCCCTTATTGTTCGGCCAAAGCGTTTGATCTCGCTATGTTAGGCTCAGACAGTCTGTCTAACGTGTCTTTTCTTATTCGTTGTATTATCCTCTTCTCACGAACGAGGAAAGATCGTGTGTCTAACGAGCATCGGCTTTCCAAGAGAATTATCGTCCTATCGGATCATTCCTTGACAAACTACCGAAAGAGAAAGAGAGAGAATACTCGTTATCCAATCTATCGTCTATACAAACACGAACTTCACCCTATTATATTTCGAAGAGTTAGTTGTTTCTTCGGATATTCTCGAAAGTAGTCGTATCTCGCTAATTTTCTGAACTCGCTAATTTTACTTCGAGAAGAAGATCTTTCTTCCTCAAAATTCGTAAGATTACAACGATTTCGTGTTTAAGAAGTTCGTATCTGAGTTTGTGTTATCTATCCGACCTTCCATCAAGTTGCTTCATCTTTACGTATTTTCCCGTGTAAAACATCAAACATATAGAAATGAACTTTTCGGATCATAATTAAGAGAAGTTTCTTTATCTTTAAGAATGTTAATTAACATTGCCTTGATCTTACGAGAGGAAGTAATTAAATCGATATAGTCGGAACGTTCCTGACGACGTGTTACTCGGAGTAATTCCAAAGTTGTAACGTTTGAACAACACGGTAAACTATTTCCTTGGTCGTTAGCTTATAAATAATTTAAATTAAATTTATAACTTTGATTAACGAAGTGATCCTTTGAAGGAATGACAACGTATCACCTATTTAATCTCGTATAATAATTTCGTTATAATAGATTTCGTTGATATATTAAAGTTTAGTCTTTCCTTGAATTTATTCGTAAATCCAATAGCATTCGACGAGAAGCATTTCTCGATGAACTTCACAAGGTTCCCGTTTACTTTTTACTTCTATATTATACTTCTCTTCGAACCAGTCGACACTCGAAGCATTACAAATCGCTCGTTAGCCGACGTGATTACGGCTTTCCTTCGACAATACGGCTCCGAACCTCGTGCGATAAATCTTTCGACGGTTCATCGTCGAACGACCTTGAGGTGCGAACGTAAAACGAAGAATCGAACGAATACTCGTTGTCGACAACTCGAATCTGAACACTTGCGAAAATAACGAGAGGATTGAGAGCGCCGTTGTTTTCTGTGCTTTTTTTTTCTTCCTTTCTTTTTCTTTTTCCTTTTTCCTTTTCTTTCTTCTTTTTTTTTTTATCATTATTGATCTCTGACAAATCTTTATCGTGAGAATATAAGTTTCTCGGCTGCACGCTCCTTACGACGTTTTATTATTCAGCAATCAAACACGAGAAATGAGCGACGATCTCGCGTTTTTTTATTCCTTCTGCTTTTTAATTTTGTTTTATATCGAATCGTTCATATCAATGAAATCTTAATCCTTTTCGGTTCATTGTTTCATCTCGAATTACGAATTTCTTCTAGAATAGGAAACGACGAGAAGGAAGCGAAAGGATGTCTAGCAAAGTGTCATCATATTTAGTACCTGGCCCGATCGAAATCAATTATTTACTTACATAGTTACCTATCCATGTAACTTAAGATAGTTTCGCAAACTATTAATTTCGGTATAGTTAGAATTGTTTTTTGAACGGAGGAACAGTTACGTAAGTGCGCTACTAGTACCTGAATATCGATCCTGAATAATACCTATCGCTGTTATCATCGTTATTATTATAATTATTATTAACTAGTGTAGAACTAGATCTTCGATTTTCTAAGAAGATTGATTCGTTTCCATTCGTAATGACAAAATGAGAGTTACGAGATAGACGTCGACAAATCGATAAACTCGAAACGGTCGTAAATAATCGATAAGAGAAATCGATCGACGACGACGACGACGACGACGAGAGATCATCGACGATCAAAGACGAGTTTACGAGTTACTCCGGTTGAACGAATTCAACCATTTTATTTTATCGAATGAAACGGCAAGGAGTTTAGCTTGAAAGAAAGAAAATGGAAGAAGATCTTGGATTTTTCAAACGAACGGGATTTAAATCGATCTTTTTAAGATCGAACGAAAATTGGGCCGGTGTTATCAACGATCCCGCGTTTAAAATTATTTTAAAGGAAGAACAGTGATAAAGATTAATCGACTATCGACGAGAATAATGTCGACCGAGGAGAGCAGCGGTGATAAACCCGCAAATACTGCGGAAGAAACAGGAGTCCATCATACGGCAACAAGACGATTATCGAAGGAATATAAATTCTTTCGGAGTTTCAGTGCGAAGGTGGAGAACTGGCCGATGCGAAAGGCGGAAGCACTTTGGCGGCGAATGCGCGAGCGTAAAATTGCAGGTACGTTGAATCCGTCGGCAAAAAATATCGATAACTCTCTCTCTCCACCCTCCCCTCCTCCTCGTCCCTTCCACCCTCCTCCCTCCACCCTTCATACTCCTCCCCCGACAATACTTTTTTCCTCTCGAATTTTAATCGTGCACGAAAGTATTCTCTTTTCTCCCTCGTTTTTTAATTTTCTTTTCTCTTTTTTTCCTTTTCCTTCTTTTTTCCTCTAAAATCCCTTTTATCTCTTTCAATTAGATTCGTTCTCATTTTACTCTCGTCATCTTTTCCTCAGATATTAACAAAACGCACGACTGAATTCATTATCGCTATTATTTCGTTTGTATTTACGATTTAAATTACGTCATAAATTAATTCATGATTAATTGATCATAAAATTAATATTTATTCATGACGATTCCGATGAACATTGTTAACAATGGAACGATTAGAAACGATTAACAATTAAAGAAATAATATCTGACTTGACCGATTATCGGTCATTCTATTAATTTTCATAGGAATTTCGAAAGGAGAAGATACCGCAGTGTTATCGTTTTTGCTCTCCGCTTATGTTGTCGCGCTCGTTTTGAATAATCGCGAGAATTAATTATCAGGTTCGCCGAAGCGTGTGACCGTCGAAAGGCCACCGAATGTTTTAACGTATACTTACACACACACACACACACACAGAGACATATATACATATATCTTTCTCGCACGAGTGCGTAGACGTTGACGTGTTATTCTTCTCTGGTGTCGTCTAAACGCAACATGGCGCGTGTCACAACGTTGATTATTTCGGTCAACGTTGGACCGAAATAATCAACGTTGTTAGATACGATACAATAATGCGCAAAACTTTTTTCCATTTTCATTTTTATATCCGACTGGAACGTTCATCGTGCACGAGAATTTTATATTAAATTAAATATCAAATGTGATATATTACGTTGCACGGACGAACTTTAATATAAAGCTTTTAATATAAGCGAAGAAAAAGAATTTGATCGAAGAGAAAAGAAAAAGGAGAGAGATAGAAAATCTTATAGTCTCGATATTTCTCATCTCTCTCCCTCTCTCTTTCTCTCTCTCTCTCTCTCTCTCTCTCTCTCTTTCTATCTCTTTATCTCTCTTTTTCTCATATATCGTATAGGAATGAAATACATATAGTATATACGAGCGCATTCTCGGCTTAACCGCGAAGCAAATTTCGACATAGCGATCGACGATGGATGCAAAAATGACGATGAATCGTTGTGGTCGATGGGGAATGCTCGAATAATTTTTTTAAACTTTTGCAGTCTCATTCTCTCTCTCTCTCTCTCTCTCTCTCTTTTTTTCTCTCTTTCTCTTTCTCTCTCTGTCTCTCTCTCTCTCTCTCTCTCTCTCTCTCTCTCTCTCTCTCTCTCTCTCTCTCTCTCTCTCTCTCTCTCTCTCTCTCTCAATAACCGCAAAAGCGAGTAGAAAGAAAGCCCATGAGGTGAGATTTTATGATTAACGTTCGATCAATTCTTCTCACTTCGTTTCTCTTATGAAAATGAGAAAGAAAGAGAAACCTATACTCGAAGAGAGAAAATATGTCATTTGAACGGGGAAAAGGAAGTCGATTATACGGGAAGGTTAACGGGAACATCCTGCTGATTATAATAACATATCCTTGGCACGATTTTTTGACCAAGGAAGTTCTGTTATCGTCGTTTCGATGAAATCTTTTTTTCCCTCTTCTTTTTTCTTTTTTCTTTTTCTATTTTTTTTTTCTTTCTTCTCCTTTTTTTCTTTTTTTTTTTACAGGAAACTGCAAATTTCTTTTTACGAGCCTACTTTCACTGCGTAGCAATGGCGGATGAACAAGAGTTTAATTTTATGTTACTAACGCGCGCTCGATAATAAGTAGATGTATTTTTTTCGCGATTCTTATTCGCGTAACACGTAACACATTCCTATATAAAATTGAGAAAAACGAAGAAAGATAAAAAAAAGAGGAAAGAATGAATATAAGAAGAAAAGATGGAAAGACTTTGAAAGGTTAATAATGTTCCTTTAAAGACGATTAAACGTGAATGACCTTTCTCCAAAGAAATCTCGCGAGATAGAGATGCAAATGAGAGGTCTTTAAAGGATAATGACGACAATGATGATGATGATGATGATGATGATGATGATGATGATGATGATGATGACGAAATCCAAATAACAGAGAGAACCAAACGGTGCTCTCGATCCATTATTTCGTCAAGGTTTACCAAACGATACCTACGCCTTCGAGAAAGTTTACGAACGATTCGTCATATTTTTTTGTTACAATGATTTAAAAATTGTTTCAACGTAGCAACATTCTTTTTTACGTAGAAATAATATTTTCATGAGAAAAATATCTACATATAATTTTATGGATATATTTTATCCTTGTAAAACTAGGCTATCGAATGAATAAAGTGCACATGTACATTTAATTTATTACATTATATTAAGAAAATTACAAATCTCAAATGGAATCAGAATTTTTGATAAGATATAAATGATATCGTTTTTCGTCATACGTTCTTCAAAATCAATAAAAAAGTATTAACAACTCGTGATTCTTTTCATGATATTAAATGTAATTCGAAAATTATTAGGAAGGCAGGTAGCATAGAATCGATTTTCATTTCTTCAGACCAATATATATATATATATACATATCCGTTCACAATCTTGTCGGTCGATCACCGATAAGCTAGGATGCTCTCGAGACATCTTTACGAGACATGACGGTCATCAACGTTACCGTAAACTTTCGAGATCTTATCTAGTATGCTGACGATCGAGCTAAACGAGCTAACGCCAAAGAGATCTCCTTCTCATCTTTATTATTAATCACTCTCTGAGCCGATACGATCGCCAAGATTTTATTTTCGTTACATGACTACTAGCGGGTATGAATAATATGATAGAAAACTCGTAAAGAGTCGTGTCTTAATACGATAAGAGATAAAATGATTCAATGAGTGAGCCAGAATTGAAAGAGAAAGAGAAATAGAAAGAGAAAGAGAAAGAGAAAAAGAGAAAGAGAGAGAAATCATTATTAATATGTAGATACTAATATCTATCGTATGATAAGAACGTTTGATTTTTTTTTTATAATTAATTTTTTTTTAATTCTCTCTCTCTCTTTCTCAGAAAACTTCCAATATAATTCACAAATAATAGAATAGTTATTGAATGAGCTGTTACTTTTCTTTTATTTTTTATTTTTTAACTTTATATTTCTTTTTCTTTTTTTTTTTTTTTTAATTTTTCAGTCTGCAGAATCTCTCTCTCTCTCTCTTTTTCTTCGTCTCTTTTTTCTCGATGAATCGAAACTTACTATACATACATCTCTTCGTTATCTCCATACGTCCACACGAAGTCGTACTCATTAAAACGACTTCACGCGGATCTAGGTCAATTTAAATCGGCGTTATACTAGTTTTGTGTTCTTCACCTTACGCAACGCTCGCGCGATGTAATTATTCTTTGACAATGTTCGACGCTTCGCTGGCTTTTCCAATGGCATTTCCGTCGAACCTTCGTCCGGCTAGCTTAATTGGAAAGTATCGAATACTACTCGATTCTCTTTGTACGGTGAATACCACATGTCTCTCTTTCTCTTTCTCCGTTTCTCTCACTTTCCAGTTAAAAATAGATAGGACGAGAACGCGTATACACCTACAATCAGTATGTCCTTTTTAATCCTAATACACTTGTCCCACATATAGATACTTTTTCTTTTTTTTTATTCGTAATACCTGATGTCCTTGTATTATTGACAGTTGTTATCAAAAAATAATTTCAAATGGTCAACTTAATAACGTAACGGTTGCGAACAATCAATGTATATTATAATTAGATATAGAAAGTAATCTCGAAACGATTAAAACTCTTATCGTATCGCGAGAATAAATTGATGAGAACAAATTACTTTAACAGTTAGTACCTCGTAAGGTATATTACTATATAGAATATAAAAGGATTCAATGATAATCCGAAGAAAAGTGAAAAATAAAATTCAAATAAAATAAAACAAAAGGAAACAAAAGAAAATGAAATAAAATAAAATAAAATACGATATACCTACATCGAACCTTGGTCCATTAAGGATTAAAAATGTAATCGGCACAAGGGCGATTGTCTCTCAATGACGCACGCTTTTCGTCCCAATGGACGACAATTTATTATCGTTACGTCAGCGAAATAATTTATAGATACATCGTAGAGAGATTCTCGCGGTTCGGCTTCGACCGCGAAATCGCATCTTCACGTAGATGCAGTCTAACGCGTTAGACGCGCGAAAGTCACGTTCGTTCTTATTCGTTAAAAAGTTTTACTCGAACACTAGTTGTTCGGCTTTTATCATCCGTTCTTCTTTTCGATTCGTTCGGGACAAGATAAGAAATTATTCAAGGATGTCTCTTCCTACTTTTAATTTTACTCACCGGAGAAAAGAAGACGTCGTTGAAATGCCGGTTGAAAAAATGTAGGTCAATTAGATTTGGCGAACTATCGAGAACGCTTTACGTCTTTTCTTCCTTTCTCTTTATCAATGATATATTTTTCTTTGAAATTTTATCGGTCTTCTTTTATCTTCTCACTCTATTTATCTATCCTCGCGCTTGATGTGAAATCTTTTAATGTTAGGGCAATGGCGGCGCAAAACCATCACTTATATATCTGACGTCACTAAAATAATTTTAATTGTATAAGTAAACGAAAGGATAGTAATAATATATGATATTATCTTCTTCTTCTGAAAATAATAAAATATATATATATACATATAACCTTTTGAAATGTTATTATTATTACATATAGAATGTATATAAATTTCATGATTGATAGCTTCCTAGAATACTACTAGCGTACTAACGTAATAAATGTGATATGTACATGCATATATACATACATACATACATACATACATACATACATACACCTCTCTCTCTCTCTCTCTCTCTCTCTCTCTCTCTCTCTCTCTCTCTCTCTCTCTCTCTTCTTCTTCTTCTTCTTCTTCTTCTTCTATCTCTTTACGAGTTTTCTTTTTCGCTCTCTTTAGCAAAATCCTCTGTACCCCACTTTCTCAAGACAGGATCAAAGGATTATACCATGAAATCTCACACAAAGAAGACGGATACCCAGCATATCCAGTCTGTTTTCAACGTCGAAAGAGCGTCGAGCGTGTCGTTTTCGTTTGTATGACTCTCCTCGTTATTCTTTCTCGTCGTCCTCTCGACTTTCAACGAGATGAGGAGCGTGCACTAACTCGATGAAGAAAAATAATCTTTCGCGGAGAAAAAAAGTGAGAAAGAGAGAAACAGAAAGAGAGAGAGAGAGAGAGAGAGAGAGAGAGAGAGAGAGAGAGAGAGAGAGAAAGCTCAAAGGGTATCTTCGTATTTTTTTCCGACGGATATCGATCCCACTCCGACCATAAATCCGATCTTTTTATCGCCTCGTCCCTCGTCTTTGTTGGCCCATAAAGCCGCAAGACGTTTTTCTTTCGGTCTCGCATGCTTAATTATTTTACGATGCCGTCGAATAAATCCTACGCTCGCTCGCGTTCGAGAAAAATAAGGAAAAGTGAAAAAAGAGATTTTTTTTTCTTTTTCTTTCTTCTTCTTCTTTTTTTTTTTTTTTAAGGAAAAGCATCGGAAAGTACTATATAACGTCGTATCTCGTTCGAAGTGTTAGAGATTAAGGAAAAGAGAAAATAAAGATTCATATGTTATCTTTTAACACGGCAATTGGTACTGATTTTTATCGTTGATTGTTGATGCCGAAGATAACAGAGATATTTCGAGGTACGAGTTTCCGGTGGAATGTATCCTATGTGTCTATGGGATAGAGGGCAGGTAGTTTATGGGTTATGTTTTACATTCCGATGGTCTGGCGCCGTACTTATATATGTCTTAAAGATTTCCAGAATTAATAGGTTCGTAATATATCAAGGCAAGGGATAACTTTATTGTGGATTAATGCATCGTGCTCGGGGGTATTCGATTGGAGGAGATCGTTTTGCGGACCCCAAGGTTGCAGTTAATTTTCTTATGCACTCGGCCTCTATTATCGAATTAATTTCGAAATTCATACTGCTGCAAACTGTTGGACGATAGGGATGCTGTTCTACGAGAAAGAGAGAGATGGAGAAAGATGAAGAAAAGGTTAATTTAATTTCTCGTCTCATCCATCGTCGAGATTATTTATATGCAATAAATGTTCTCTCTCTCTCTCTCTCTCTCTCTCTCTCTATTTATCTCTCTCTCTCTCTCTCTTTTTCTCTTTCTCTCTTTCTTTCTGGCACGCACGCGTGTGCTCTTTACTACGAAGATACATAAGCGATTTTCGTTCGACGCGTCACCATACTCGTCCTTTCTTTTTCCACCTTTTTCTTTTTTTTTTTTTTTTTTTTTTTTACGTTGAAGAAACGGCTAACATCTGTGTCCCATACTTTCGGGATTCCTTTAAGCCACGCAATAGTTTGAAGTATTCGTACATACGCATATACACGAGGATGATGACGCGTACATCGTAGAAAGCAAAAGCCAGAAATAAGGACGCTAAGGAAAATTTGTTTCTCGCCAATTGACAAGTACCGATGATCGTTCAACATTTGATAAATAACTTATCTAACAGGTCGTTAAAAAGTTTTCGCTATTCGTACATCGAGGAGAAAAAAAAGAAAAAGAGAGAGAGAGAGAGAGAGAGAGAGAGAAGTGAAAGAAAAAAATAAAAAGGTATACATTGACTTTCGGCAATGTTTCATTCGAGATACCTTTTCCGAACGGAGTTGATTATAACGTCACATCGCATAAATACATTGCAGCGATCGATACGTCCATCCGTCTAATACCTTTTTTTTTTCTTCTTTACTTTTTCATCTTTTTTTTTTTTTCTTTTTGAAACATTTATCAGTATACGAAGATACGATAGAATTTTTCTATCCAACTTTTACGTCAGTTGTAATTGATAAATTTGAAATCGGTCTAAAATCGTAGATCGTAAAATGACGTATGACCAGTAAGGGTGGATGCAGCGAGTTAATTCGATATTTCTTTATCCTAAATCAAGTTTAACGATATCGGACTCGTTTTCTAAATCGATGAAACGTCGAAAAAGATTGAAAAAGCGATTTCGCGAGATACGACCGGCCGAACCAGGGGGATAAACGCGTGTGCCGGCCGACATACGGCGCACAGTGAATTTATTTGTGGAAGCTCGTGGGTCTTATAATAGATCACAATATAAACCAGGCGGCGAGGCACGATCGCGACGATGCCGTCGACGAGAGCTTGCACGGCTGGAGCTTACGGTCGTCGTCTCGGTTGTTTGCGATACGTGTAAAACGCGTGAAACGTGCCTCTGGTCACCTCTTAACTAGTCCTTGCTCCTCTAAGCTTGGATCATCATCATCGTCATCATCTCTCTCTCATTCTCTCTCTCTTTCTCTTTCTCTCTCAGTCACTCTCTCTTTTCGATCTTTCCTCGTCGATTCGACGAGTTTATTTTGGTCTTGTGAACTCTAAAAGACCTAGACGAAAAACACCATAACGACGTAAAACTCGCAAGCACGTGCTTGCCATAAGCTCGAGTGGCGTGCGAAACTTCAGCCAAGAGTTTTCTCTTATTCGAATTGACCGCGAGTGTGGATTAGACTCCGAGACGAATAGCTCGTTTTCGAGAGTTTAGAAAAATACGAAGGGGTAGGATATTTCTTTTTTCTCTCTCTCTTTTTTTTTTCTTTCTCTTTCTCTTTCTCTCTTTCTCTCTGTCTTGCAAAGTATATCCATCTGTCGGTGACGAAGGTGTGCATTTATACACCTGAGAATGTCCCGGCCTTCCAATAAAGGCCGAGACAATGGGAGAAACGGCATATTTCGAGTGCATTCGTGGGAATGCAGCTGTGTCGCGCGATATAGGTACGTAAATGCAAGAGACAACGAATGCCTTTGCGTGAAACTTTTGCCTTTCGTCGCCTCGTATAAAGGCTAACGAATCCTCATCTCCTTTGCTTTCTATTCATCTCTGTCTTTCTCTCTCTCTCTTTCACTTTCACGTTATCGTCATTTCTATCCAACGAGAAAAGCATACTGGCATTGTATATATCCATTTAACATGAACTCCATATAGAGAGTCACAAAGTTTTCAATTACGAGTAGACGATAGTAGTACATCTCACATTCGACCGAATTACAACAACTTATTAAGTTCTAATGTGAATAAATTAGAAGTACATGCGTTGATATCAAAGATATCATTATAGGGACGATTTTTAGCGTCTCTTCGTCGATCATACAAACACCGATCGATTATTATAGGTATATAGGTGGTAACGTCGTCTTGTATAGACCGTTGAAAGTGGAACGGGATGGAAGCTCATATCTCTCGTCTATAAAAAGATATTCCAAGATAAACTATGTTTTAAAAGGGAGACGAAAATAGAATAAGGCGAAAGGGATGGAGGAAGGGTAAGGTAGGGTAAGAGAGTATTGGAGGGGGAAAAGAAGAGAGGGAGGAAGAGACAGAGGGTGTATTTTGTGCCATGAACGAACGATTCCAATGTTTCTCTTTGCGCTATGATATTTTTCCAACGGCACCCCTCGTAATTCATATCCGATCTGCCGAGAAGAGCGATTTATAATTCCTCTGAAAATCGTAACGCTCACTTTCTACGGCAGAACGTTGTGTATTATACGCGCGGTCTCATGCAAATCGTCGGATTTATTATGGTATGGGACGAGTATGCATATGAGGGCACGAGTTTCGCGAGCGGATACACCCCGTTGATTGCACTTCCATCTACAGGTTCCGATCGTACCTTTCTCTTCTTCCTCCTCTTTCTTCTCCTTCTCCTCCTCCTCATTCTCCTCTGTCCTTCTCCTTTTTCTCCTCCTCCTCATCGTCCTCCTCCTCCTCCTCCTCCTTCTTCTTCTTCTTCTTCTCTCCTCCTTCTCTTCCTTATTACTCCTCCAACGCCTCCTTCTTTCTTTCCACCTTTAACGCACTTTGACTTTTGAATTTCACGCCATTGTTAACGTGGAAAGAGAGTATGTGTGACATTAAAAAAATTATAAAGAAAAAAGATATATATATATGTGTGTCTTATACGAACAGGAACTTGTACAGATACTATCCGTTTTTGAATGTTAAACAATTTTTAAATAATGAGTATGAGAGAAAAAAGGTAAAAGATCGAAGAACGAGATTAGAAACGTTTTCTACATTACGATTAGTTAATTGCTAAGAAGCTGATAAATCCGTCGGTCGAGTTAGAAACCGTCTGGGTCCTTGAATGGCTGCGGTATCCGGCTGCCTTTTCTCGGCTCGCTTAAGTCCGACAAAAGGACTACTTTCCGTAGACAGATCCTATCGCTGGTAATAGCTTATTTAGCAGTGAAACAAGCTCGCCTCGCAACTAAAGTTAAGTGACTTCGTCGTTCTCCTTACATAGTTTCGGTCTAGGCGTCTCATTGTGTCTTGAAACTTTTATCGTAAGTCATGAAAATCTTAGAAGACTTAAGGTACCTCAGGGTAGAGTATGTTTTCTATTATTAACAGTTTGTTGAAAGTGTCTTAAAAATGAAGACGGGTTAAAATAAAAGAAAACAAAAAAAAAAAAAAGAAAAGAAAGAAAAAGTTAAGAACGAAAGGAGAAAATGAGTTTCCTCGTGGAAGGATCTTTAAAAGAATCTTTTCACATTTTTTAAATTGTTCCTCCCAAGGGACTCGCTAGAGATAGATAAGTACTTAGACTTTACTTTCTTTGGAGCCCCTGGAAAGATGCAACACGGAAAACACAAGAGTACACGGTGGAAGCAGTATCGTAAGAGCTCGCTTATATGCCATACGAGTTTAGCTCGTAGGTAATACACCAGTTGTATAGCTCTATACTAGAACGCCGTCTGTTGGGTGAATTAGTTGGGAGAAAAGTGCGACACGAAAGGAGTAGGAAACAAAAATAAAAAAAGAGAAGGAAAAGAAAACAACAAGAAAATGAAAGAAAACAAACATAACGACGAAAAGAAACTTTCATATTTTATCGCAGAAAGTTATCATTCTTGAATCGTGTAAATAGAGTAACGATAAGAAACGTAGTAAACAAACGATATATAACGATAATTCGCAAATTATTCGAACGTTTAAGAAACTTAGAAAATGAGAAAGCAAAGGAGGAGCCGAGTTCTGAGTATACGGTTCTACGTTATAAGCTACTTAATTAATAGAAAATTTAAGAGAAGAATATACTAGTCTCACTTTCTTTCTGTCTGTCTCTCTTTCTCTTTCTCTTTCTATCTTTCCTTCTTCCTTTGATATTACACCGCGCGCAAAGTCGGATTAAAACCGCGCTCGTAACGGACAAACGCATATCCCATATATTTAACGCGTAATATGTCGAATAAAATAAGTTTGTTAAGTACGCTCGCACGCTATCGCGTTGGCACTCTGCGAAATAGCAGCGTGAATCCCATCTACATGTAGATTCGATCGAGCGAATTCATCGGATACAGTTCCATGATTTCACGTGATGAACGAACGCAATAAAACTTGCTGGTCCCTGGCGCCTCCGCTAAGGGAAAGGGAGATAGAGAGATAGAGAGAAAGAAAGAGAGAAAAAGAGACATTTACTCTCACTCTCACTCTCTGTCTCTCTCTCTCTCTCTCTCTCTCTCTCTTTCTCTCTATCTTTCTTCGCTCCTCTTCGTACTTTTGCATACGATCGAGTCGCATCGCGTGAATAACTTTAATCTACCTCTCGCGACCGGTTCCAAGAGCGATAGATTTGAAAAAAGCCCGCACATTCGTGGATATTTCCTTTCATTATTATTATTATGATTATTATCATTATTACTATTTTCATTATTGTTATTATTATTTTATTTTATCTTATTTTATTTTTTTTTTTAATAATAATAAACCTTAGAGCCAAGGCACCCTTTAATAAGAACTACGAAGAGTTATTTTATTTCTTCCTCTACGGGATAGATAGCTACATAAAGAGTTAGACTGAGAGAGAAAGAGAGAGAGAGAAAATTTGATTTAGTCGAGCTAGCAAAAGTTTCCTTTCATTAATTTCATTCCGTCAAACAGCAACAATTTCCATCAAAATATCGTATTACGTAATTCGCTCCCCTGTCGAGCGTTAAAGGGACGACCAGTTCGTCCTTCTCTCTTTCTCTTTCTCTCGTTCTCTCGTTTTATTCGTGGCCACAGGCGTCCTTTAACTCTTGACGGATATACTCGTCGTCCTCGCGAGAAAATCTCTTCGTCGATTACACCTGCGCGAGCAAGAGGCAATAAGGAAACGCATATATGAAATTTACGAAACGTCGATGTAACGGAACGCAACCTAAAGATAATGTCAGATGGAGACGAAGTTGTCTCCTTTCTTTTCTTTTCTTTTCTTTTCTTTTCTTTTCTTTCCTCTTTTTCTTCTCTTTTTTCTCCCCCTTAAAAACTCGCGTGTCCCCGAGGATGAGATCGCGAAATAAAAAATCTTGAAATACGAGGATCGTCGACAATAAGAACTTTGGTGAATAAATTCAATTACCATCGCTGATCGTACGGTGTTGTAAGTTAAATATTTTTACGCGTTAAACGTGAAACTTCACGCTTTCGCCTGTACGAAAAGAAAGAAAGACAGAAAAAAATGGCAACCTTTCTATTATATTTGTGCGAAGGGCAAAGCGAGTACTTACCACGTTCTTTTATGTTCCAGGTAAGCACCGGACGATTACGGATGAGCGTTCCAGTATAGTAGTCGCGAGTGAAACACTAAATCCGTTCGTAAGTATGTTCTACGTTTTAAGGCTCATCCAATCACCATAAAATAGTGTCCAAGGGCGCGTCGTTAAGGACAAGGTGAGAGGAAAGGCGTGAGGGAGGTAGAAAGGTAGAGAGGGGAGGGAAAGGAGAGGGTTGTGGAGGGCGAACGATTTACATTTTCATAGGGGAGTACCTACGGTTTATGTCGCTTCAAGGTGGACCGCATTTCGAACTCGTCTCGCGATGAAGATCGCGAAAAATTACGAGCGCAGGTGCGTTTTCGCTCGACATTCACTTTCGTTACCATGCATGGTATTATATTTACATCTGCGCGACCGTCGTAAAGGAACTTGAAGATCTTTTGTCGATAATATGTAATAGCAGGAGCAGGAGTAGCAGTAGTAGTAAACGATAATTGATAGAAAAATTTGATAAATAATGAAAAATCAAGATTAAACAGTCTGACGATTTATTTTATTATTGACAAGTTTTTACATGAAAATTGATTAGCATAAGAAAGATAAGGAAATTATATAGAGTTAGTCGTAAGATCTATGAAAAAAGAAAATCATTTATTTCGTGGTAAACTATCATCTTCGTTCATATATTACGATATATCCAGTTTCTTGTGATTCATCCTATACATACATACGTACATACATACATACATACATACATACATACATATATATATATGCGTGTATATGTATGTATGTATGTATATTTAACAACTAATAAACTATAGTAAATTATAAGATAAACTATAATATAAACAAGTATGATGTACATATACACAATATAAAGATCATGTACGATCGAGTTAACATTTTTCCATCGTATGGTAAAAACGAAAGAATGATCTAACTCAATCGAGGTTGGATTAATCGTCGCCATACACGACTTCGACGATCTCTCGATACTTCTAATCTCGTTCTAGCGCTCCTTTCAAAGTGACTATACGCGAATCGTAAACGCTATAAATACGATCCCTTCGAAGATCATTACGAGAATAACATCGTGGCGACCGTGAAAAACGATCGTAAAACTCTTCGTTCTCGAGGGTGTCCGAATCCAACGTTAGACGTTGCTCTTCTTTTCTTCTTTATTATTTTTATATACATACATACATACACACACACGCGCATATATACGGATATATATACTCCTATGTACACAGGTACATAGTTACACATATATCAGCGCGAACGAACAATCGAAACGCTTGTTACGTACGTTCTCGTCCAGTCGAACAAGGGAGTGAGAGACTTGCGTGAGTTACGAGTTGCACCAGATACGCTTTTACAGCCAGTTCGACCTTCCTTCGACATGAGAAGCCATAAGAGCTCGCAATAAAAGGCACATTCCTTCGAGTTACTTCTCTCGAGTACACCTCGTAGATCGTAAAGAGATCGGGTATCGTTTATACGAGGACGACTTTAAACGAGAGAATCTAGAGAGAGAAAGAGAGAGAGAGAGAGAGAAAGAGACAAAGAGAGAGAGAAAGAGACAGAGAAAATCGAGCTATCGGATTTGAAGACACCTGTAGTAGATGAGAACGAGCACGATGGAGGTTGTTGCGAGTATGGTATACGTTTCTTTCTTCTTTCAGATCATGGAACAAGTAGTAGAAGAGGTTGGACCGCGCTGATAGGGACCCATCGATTCAGCTACTACCGGCGTATTTATCCTGAGAGATATCTTTATCCGTAATAACGAACACGTCCGTACAATTATTCATCTCTTGAATCCCGCCGGCGATGTTTGTCCTCCTCTTCTTCGCGTCTCTCTCTCTCTCTTTTTCTCTCTCTTTATCTTTCTCTTTGTTCCTTTTTCTGAATTATCATTCGTCTTTCCTTGTCTTTCTCTTCGTCGTCGATCTTCTTGATAAAGCTTCCTTCTAACAGAAGGAAAGTGGGTATACATAATTTCGATATAGTATAATAAGAATTAATTGATACAGATTTTTTAATATATCTATGAAAGATCGTTTGGAATATTTGCATCTTAATACTACAAAATTTATGTTTGTATATATTATATATATATATATATATATATATATATATATATATATATAATATAATATATTTGAATAATATGAATTTTGTAATATTCCGGTGTAATTTTACATATATTAGGTGCGTGTGTATTTTATATTATATTATTCAAAAATATATATATATATATTCCTTTTCTATGGTAATCTCGTTTGAAGTTACGATCTTAAAATCAATATTTCCCATAAAAGTACGTTTGTAGCAAGCTATGTACACGCGCTTAATACGATATGATAATTTCATAGATCCTGATCTTTATTTCACACACGTAGAATGTTCTTAGAATTTAAATATACTCCTTCGGCTACGAATTAATTCTCACGTTTAGGCTTAAGTAAGCCGACTAACTTTCCTAAGATGAAAATAACATAACGAGTACGCTACAAGTTTCACTGGAGAAAACTGTTGAGCGTGCTGTTCAACGCGCATTTTCTGTCTCATTCTCTCTTCTCCATGGTATCACCATCCCACTTCCCTCCCCATCAACCTTTCCGTTTCTCTGATACACCCGCGCGCGTAATCAATGAGATTACTTAGGGACTTTGCGTCTTAAGCTTGTGTATAGTTAGCAGCGTACCGCCTTTACGCGAACATGTGCGTACGTGTTACAGTGAAGCAACCCCATAAAACCCGTGGACAGGCACTAATGGCGCAATAACCCGACCGAGGACGAGCGATCGCGCGTGCGACCCTCCCCTCTATTCGTCCTTATCCTCGTCCTCGTCCTCGTCCTCGTCCTCGTCCTCGTCTTGGTTCTTTTTTTCGTTCCTTTTCTGTTTTTTATTTTTCTTTTTTTCTTCTTTTTCTTTTTCGTTCGTTTCTTCCTTCCTTCGTCGTTGTCCTGACACACAACGTAAACAGGAATTCCCTAGACACTGGACTCCTCGCTCGTTAAACACTTTTCTTTCTCTCTCTCTCTCTCTCTCTCTCTCTTTCTCTCTCTCAATTTATCGCAAGCATAACAATGATTTTATGGAGATGTACAAACCATGCTCGAGTGCATTGCGTTTTATTGCACATCGAATGTTAAATGTATTTTGTGGTGATTCGAATTCTTACCTGTTTCTTATCGGTTTCATGAGAAATGTTGGTTGGTTGATCGGATTAAATTCGTTAAATTGTTACAAATCTTGGGATAATTTTGTTCTTCGGAAATTAGATATGTTTGATTTTAGGAATCATTTCTTATCGAAAAGATGGAAGATAGTCGGGTGTGTTTTATTGTAGGTGTTAATTAATTGAGAAAATATTAATCGATATTACAAATGCAATTTAGTTATATAATTATGTCATAGTTATATAACAGTTATATAATAACTATTAATTTTACGATAACTTTGCTTTTTTTTTATCTTTTTTTTTTGCCTCTATTTCGAAGCAAATATTGTTGCAATTATTAAAACTTTTTTTCTCTACCTCTACGTTCATCGAAATTACAAAATATTCGTTAATAAAAAAGAAAAAAAAAATAGAAAACTAATCGAAATTATCGAATGAGAGACTCGTTCGAATTTATTTTCTTTCGCTATAACTTTCTGGTTCGTTAAAAATTTGTTAATGGTCATAGAAATTTTGTGATGCTCGTATAATTCGAATTGTTTTCTTTTTCGATTAATAAAATCGAACGTATAAAAAGAGAAGAAAATCAGAAAGAAGAAGAAGAAAAGACTTTATTATTTCTGGTTGAGTATCTCTCTTGACGA
The DNA here is from genome assembly GCF_905475345.1 of Vespula vulgaris. Lineage (NCBI taxonomy): Eukaryota > Metazoa > Arthropoda > Insecta > Hymenoptera > Vespidae > Vespula > Vespula vulgaris. Next base: position 7,828,103 of record NC_066590.1, on the reverse strand, counting down.
TTCGTAAGAAGTCGATATTTCAAGAGACAACTTTGAAGAAACGTTTCCTCCTTTCCTTCGATATTCTTCGAAAGCATAGGAAGCGTGTCAAACATTTACGAAGCAAGAAACGATGCGTTAATAGTTTCCGCGATAACTTCTGCCAAAGGCTTGACACGTCGTCAATCTGTTAATTAGTTATTAAATTTTATGACGCGGTAGAAAGGACATCGACACATAGATATTATATATTGGTAAGAACGAAGGGAAAGTCGCAAGGATAACTAAAGATTTTATTAACGACTAAGTAGAAGCGAGAACTTGATACTTTCTTGATCTAAGAATGCCTTGAAGAATCTTGCGATCATTTTAAATGCTTTTACTTAACAGATCGTTATTGTTTCTAATGTAGAAATTATGGTCGTTTCGAAGTTTTATAAAATTTTAGATAAATGTCAAAGTAACATCAAATATTCTATAAATCTGTAGTTAATTAATTTTAACGAAGGATATAAGGATGATATTAATTCTTTTACAAATAAATTCGTAATTATATAAATAATAGAGAATATATAAAGACGGAGACATTCATCTTTCGGGGATATAAAATTGTGTGGATATAAAATTTTAATAAATCCATACGGAGAGAAATATTTCAACTCGGAGGAGAAAGAAGAAAAAGGAAAAGAAAGATAAAAAAGAAAAGCAAAGAAAAAATTTGGAAATTCCTTTCGTTACTCGTAGCGAGCGAGGATTAATCGTTCGGACATTAATCGACATCGATAAAGAACACCGAAGCTAGTTTAGTAGGATACCAAACGAAGGATTCTCTGTCCTCCGTGCAAAGAACGAGCGGCAGTCTCTTGGTAGGCGTTACGACAAAGTATTTCGTTCTTCGCTCATACATAAAGCGACAAGCGCGAACTGTTACACTCCTAGCACCGACGAGTTATACGATTCGAACAACGACCCTCATTGTGCTCAGCTCGGGAAGTCATGAGATATCTTTTGCGACTGTACGAGATGGAAGAGACAGAGAAACTGTGAGAACGTCATTACGTGGGAATGTTACTCTCGATAATGGTACACAAGACACTTCGATCACCAATTATTTTTTAATTCGCTATATATATATATATATCCTTTTGTTATTTCATATAAAATTCGATCAATTTTAACGTACCTATCCATCATGTATCATCCATTCCAACTCGTTTGAATTTCAAATCAAAAAATTACAAATATGGTATGATTAAAACGTTTAGTTTATAAAAAGAAAGATTCTCTCGAACGTATTGGGGAAAAAATAATAAAACTCTTCGCGTTTATCGGACGTTTATTATTAGTTCGCGTTGGAAAAAAAAAGAAAAAAAAATAAATAAAAAGAAATGAGGAAGAACGTATCGGACATCGGAGTTTAATTAAAATCCGAACAACCGATGCGAGAGGAAAGAAAAATAAATCATAGGATACCAACGGTTCCATTGATTGTGTGTGTACATATATACATATATATGTATATATATATATATATTTATATTTATATATATATAAAACCATGATATGACTCACTAGTCCTTGATAATTACATTTCACGTTAGCTTCGTCGAATATAATCGAATATAATTGTTTATTCGTAGCATCGTCGACGTCGAACGATTAGATTTCCCTTAAAGAGAAATTATAATCCGCGAGATTCTCATCGCCGGTTTGAGATTTTACAATCCTCTCGTTTTTTTATTCATTTATTTACCTTTTTCTTATCCGAGTTAGTTTCCAAATAAATGAAAATATTTCAGTGAAAACCTGTAGATGAAATCAAGTCAATCGTAACACAAATTTTATGATTAATAACGTACACGTAGATGATCGAATTTATCGATTGATATATGTATACATACACACACATTATATACATATATATATATATATGTATATGTATATATATGTATACAGAGTAAACGAATTTAAGCCGGTGATATCGAATATCGGAGATAACAAAAAAAAAAAATAAAATAAAATAAAGAGAAAAAAATAGTGAGCATCCTTCGGGTATACGTTCTGTCACAACGGAAGCTCGAGTTATCTCAACGTTCTGCTCTGAATATTTTCGACCTTCTCTGCAGGGAGAGTTCCATCCAGTGAAAGCCACTCGTCTCGAGTTACGGATTTACGAATCCATCGACGTGGAATACATAAAACATACAATTCATGATATTTTGAAATATTCGAGGAAAACTGTTGAAAAATATCATCAAGTGGATATAACATTTAAATAAATCCGTAAAGAGAAAAATATTTTAATTCCCGTACATCCGTTAAACCATCATTATTATTATGAAATTCTCGTTTTATCAGTCTTGTTAAGTCGCTCATGCAACATTTTATATATAATTCGTTCATCGTACGAACGATGTTATATGAATTATACTTCCGCGTAACAAATCTCTCCATAACTTCTATTCGCGTTGTGCTTTTATTAGAAATTCTCTTCTATAGTATAGTAAATCGATCGAGAACAAGCTACTTAATCGTAACTCGATTTTTTTCTCAACGATGAATACGACATAGATAACGTCCCGAGCAATTGAGAAGTGCAGCTGATTTTGTGCGAGGCTATTACTAAACGTTTTCATTGCTATCGCGAATAAAATGAAACAAAGAGAAAGACAGAGAGACAGACAGAGAGAGAGAGAGAGAGAGAGAGAGAGAGAGAGAGAGAGAGAAGAGAGTTTTAGATTATACACGCATCGATATCTCTAAAGAAAGAAAGAAAAAAAAAATAACAAAAACGTAAATTACACACAATTTTAATTTATCGAAATTGATAATCCTCACTCGAGATTTCTATTTTTTGACTTGTTCGCTTGAGAAAAAATTTTACTTTCCTTTGAGAAAATTTTTCTCTTTTTTTTTTCTGTTTCTCTTAAAATTCTTTCTTAATGAGAATACTCCGGATCGAACGAAAAGGAAGAGGAGTTTGATTTTAGACGGCTTCGTTCACCATTAACTTCGTTATACAAAGTAGCTTTTCCTTTCGTAGTAACCAAAGTCAATTTACTTTTTAATTGCTCCTCGGTGGATTACCAGGAAGCATCTTTTTTTTTCTGAGACGACGACGACGACGATGACGACGACGACGATGACGACGACGACGTAGACGACGCCGCCTCCACAAAATTCTCCGTGACATTGCACTTTCCTACTTTTACTTCTCGTTCTCTCGCACGAACTCGACTTGCTTTTTCGCGACCCTTCTTCTTGAGTCTCATCGAAGAAGACACCTTATATGGAGGACCATTGGCACGAAGGGAATTTCGTTCTTCTCTTTTTCTTCGCTACTATCTCTTTTCTTTTTCTGTTCTTTTCTTTTTTCTTTTCTTTTTTTTCTTTCTCGACTTTACAACAAACTGCATAGATGCAAAACGTAATTCACTTTCACAGAATAAGCAAAGGAAAACGTTCTTCGTTGAAATAGAAAATCATTGTAAAAATTTTCTCGATGTCAAGGTGTTACCGTTAGAGTGTGAAAACCGTTATTTTATAGAATAACTAGGTATTAACATCGATTAACCGTTACTCTTAGCTAAAGCATATATAATTATAATTGATTGGATGTGTTGGAGATATAGCTACTTGTATATCCTGTTGGCTAACAGGATTGTCATTCAATGTAATAGCTAGTTATTTCTTATATCATCTGTTTCAAGTATTATATGAATTTCTTTTATTTCTTTTTTTCTTTTCTCTTCTTCTTCTTCCTCTTCTTCTTCTATAATATTTTTTTCCTCTTTTCTTTTCATTTATTACCCAACCAAAATGATTAATTATTATTCTATAGAAAATACATCCGATATATACTTAATTTTTGATAGAGTACAATGATCTAACGGTAATGTAAAAATCTACTTTATCGACAAGGATCTTTCCAATCGTAAGACGAAGATTTACGAGCTGTATTCATTCACCAGCCGAAGTTTTCGCTACGGCGACGTAATCGCGTAATTGCTGGGACGCATCGTCCGTCATCAACCTCGTCGTTAGCCGTCATTTTCAATCGACGTCGTCGTGGTCGAGCAAGTCACTTGAAATTCTCGCTTCCAACGTCCATCATCAACACCGAAGACGCCTCTAAAGAAGAGAGAAATCTCTCTGTCTCTCTTTCTCTCTTTTCTTCTCTCTCCGTTGCTCCAAAGGATCGCTGTTTATCCAATAATTACCATAATTACCTGGATTATGTGTATGTTTAGGCTAATTGTACGTTTATATTCGCATATATGCAAACTCGACCGAGCACTTCTAAACCGTTTATTAATACGCTTGTACGTAGATTTCAATCGCATAGTTGGAAAACTGCTATTATAGGAGAGAAAAATTATCCTTGAACTCTAAAAAATATATCCACGTGAAGTGAATCATGAGATATGTATATACATATGTATATGTCTCGTTAAAAAAGATAATGAAAATATTAACACGCACGATAGTTTTTGTCACTCTCAAACGATTTTAAACGATTTTTCAACGAGAGTTTATTGTTCGTACGAATTTTCGATTAATACAGAACGAACGAAATACGAATTAATATAATAAATTTTCATAGAAATACATCGATCGAATCTAAAGTTAATAACGTCTAGCATTTCCTGCTATCTTTTCTATTTGCACACGGAGAAATTTCTCGTGGGTCTATCGAAGTATTCTTTCGGCTTACATCGATTCTTACACTTAGGTCTCCCTGACTATACAAATAACGGTGCTAGGCAGCATACTCGAGGCTGCAGGAGCGCGCCATTAGCTCTTCTAAATCACGTTCTGTCAACAAGCTCGAACGCGAGGAAGAAACGATGTAAGTGCTCCGAGAGTTGTAAGGAGCTTGTGCGATCGTAGAACGAAAGAGAGAAAGAGAGAAAAAGGGAGATGGAGATAGAGACAGAGAGAAAGAGGAAGAAAGAGAGAGGGAGAAAGAAGACTTGCGTGCTTGCGACGCACAGACGTGTCTTTGATACGTAGACGGATAGAAGGCACGGTGTAACATCTCGCTCGACTCGATCACCGCATTCCAGCATCCGAAGGATGGACCGAACGTTCGCATTAACTCCTCTCCGACGAATTATTCAAATAAAATCGTGCAATTGCTCTGTCCCTGTTACTCTACTGGCAAACTATCGCCATTAAAATGTAATTGACGTTCGGACATAAATATCCACCGATCGTACTCTCTTCCTCTTCTTCTTTTTCTCTTTCTTCTTCTTCTTTCTTCCTTTCTTCTACTTTATCTTTTTATTTACCTTTTTCATTTTCTTTCCTTTTTCTTTCTTTCGATCGAGATCATCATATCTCGGAGAAATCGAGATGATTACCGGACACGTGTAGACGATATGTAATCATTCTATCTTTTTCCTTTCTTCTTCTCGTTATTCTCAGTATTCACAGTGCGGTTGCTTCCCAAGAGGTATACATAACTCATTCGATGTACTTCCGCGTAAACTCGATTTAAAATCATTTTCTTTTCATTAATAATAATAATAGTAATGATAATGATGATGATGATGATGATGATGATGATGATGATGATAATAGTGATAATAATAGTAATAATAATAATAATAACACCTTAAACAAAATCGATCGAAAGATCAACGATACGAAGTATATCTCGGTAAATGTATCTGCTCTTCTTCCGTCTGGAAGTTCCTCCGGTCTTCGAAGGTAGAAAACCATCGATCGACGGCATTATAATTAGATCCTCCTCTTCGGTGTAACAAGTCCGTGTCCTCTACCAATAACGCTTTTATATACGATGCATGGGATATCGACTGATATTAAAAGTTACTCGTATAACTTATCTGAATATCATCGTGGGTTGTTTCTTCTTTTTCTTTTCTTTTTTTCTGTGTTTTTTTTTTCTCTGTACGAGAACAAAAATAAATTTGAAGAAGTAGATGTCTATTCTCGAATCGTCTTCGTCGCCTCGACCAACCTTACCCCTTTCCTCCCTCGTTCCTCGCACTTTCTGTTCTCCTCTATGAATTTTCATAGAGTTCTATCTTCCTCTCCCTCCCCTCTCCTATCACCATCACCACTACTCCTCCTTTCATTTTTTTTTCTCTTTCGTAACTAACCATTTTCATCTGAAGTACATTACTCTACACGAAGGCTCTCTTGTTCTGTTATTTTAGATAATATTATCGCGGTTCAGCGAACCGTGCGAAACAGTTACACACTATACGACCACGTACGTTCGTACGTTCGTTCGTATGTTCGTTCGTTCGTTCGTTCGTTCGTTCGTTCGTTCGTTCATTCGTGATTACATAACGAGATTTGCCATGTTACGTTGGAACTCGGGCGATAATGTTAGGATATTTTATGCTCACGTATGCAGACCGTTATGTCGCCGTTCGTAGGTATCTACTACCTCATGATCGTGCTACTATTTTCTTCTTCTTCTTCTTATTTTTCTTCTTCTTCTTCTTGTTCTTCTTCTTCTTCTTCTTCTTCTCGCTGGGAGACTTTCCCAACTGGCAGTTAAGAGAAGACGAGAGGGAGAAAATAATAAGAGAAGAGGACGAAGAACAGAAGACGAAAAAGAAGGAAAAGGAGGAGGAGGAAGAAGAAGAAGAAGAAGAAGAAGAAGAAGAAGAAGAGAAATAGGAAGAAGAGGAGAATAAAGAAAAGGATGAGGAGGGTATCGTCGTCGTGACTTCGTCGAGCACGCGTTACAGCACGAACGAGGAGGATCATTGAGAAAGGATCATCGTGACACTCTGAGAGGACGAGGATCATCTCTTTGAGAATAATAAAAAGAGAAAGAAAGAAAGAAAGAAAGAGAGAAAGAGAAAGAAAGAGAGAGAGAGAGAGAACACCCACGTTATTATAACGGATATAAATCCAAAGTAAAGGCAAATCGTGTTTCACGCGAGTCGCAAGCGAACCAGTTCGAAAGCTACCTCGACGCGATATGCAGCATTCGACTACGAAGAGGATAGGACGAAAATGTGTGTCACTGGTGTCTATGTCGCCTAACGGCATCTCGTCCTCGTAGGTGATGCCGGGCCACTATAATAAATAGTAATATTCTATGCATCGCGATGCACATTGTGCATATACACGTCTTCGCGCATAAATATTACCGGTACACCTACGTCGACTATGTCCTCCCTCTTTCCACTCCTTATCTATCTCTTTCATTCTCTCTCTCTCTCTCTCTCTCTATCTCTTTTTATTTCTCTCTTTCTTTCTCTTTCTCTCTCTCTCTCTGTCTTTCATCTTGGTCGTGCTGGATGTAATCAGCAACGAAAGGACGGTTCGTCGGTGTGTCGCGAGGATCACGCGTCGTGCTCTCGTAGCTCTCCGGATATAAGTACCCGTACCTTCCTACTGCTTCGAATAACATTGGCGTCACAATCACAAATCACAGATCGCTCTTCACTATTCGAATTTGTCTAATTCTTTGATATAGATAACTATCTAATCATGACTTTATTCTTTCATGTAAAATTTATATTACGTAAAGATCGTACGATTCTTTTCTTTTCTTTTCCTTTTTCTTTTTTTCTCCTTTCGACGCAAATCTCTCTCCTTTGGTACGTTCGAGAAATTCGTGAGATACGAATTTTGAGATAGTACGTATAATCTCTCTCTCTCTCTCTCTTTTGAGTTACTCGATGTCTCGTTCCCCTTTGACAAGAATTATTCATAGATAAATTTCCAATGGAAATGATATCGTTCTCGTTCCTCGTCGTCGTCGTTTATCGTTCGATCATGGAGATGTATTTTTCTTTTCCTTCTTCTTTTCCTTCTTTTTTTTTCTTTCTTTTTTCTTTTCTTTCCTTTTGTTTTGAACGGAATATAAAAAGAATAGATAGGGAGTAAGTGTCCAGGTTGATTTGATGTCGGCGCCTATGCGAGATCTAGCATCATATACTAGCACACGTCTTCGCGCTCACGGAGCCATCGGGTAATCAACGGAGAATCAGGAACACCGCGTGATAGTCGTTAGAGGTCCGTGATGAAGCCCAAGCTCTCTATGGGGTCCCTGCGTAATTGAATTTCCGCTATTCCCGATCTTCTTTGCGCGCACGAGAACAAGAGATTTCAACTTAATACAAAATAGATGTGTCCTATCAACCAACCAAGCATCCAAAAAATAAATATTATCTATAGATATACATAGACCGAATTTAAATAGATGCATCGTTCGTTAATATTATTATACAGGACACGAGTCTATATTACGATACGTTAAATGTGTTAGTTCTTACTGTTAAAAGATGATCGAAGTAGACGTGTTCATTGTGGTCAAGTCGTTGTACCCAACGCTAGTTAAACTAGTATTTAATTAGACGGGTCACGAGGAGACTCGTCTAGAATTCTCACCAACTTTCGAGTTTGACGTCCTTTGTTTTCTTTCTTTTCTTTCTTTTCTTTCTTTTTCTCTTTTTTTATTTATTTGTTTGTTTGTCCAATGGCTTCAAAGCCATTATAGAGTCACGTATTTTCGATTTTCTATTCATGTCCATTAATAATATTAATAACGTTCCTTTCATGATTTATCATATTTATATATTTATATATGATTTATGATTTGTTATATTTATCATATTTATATATGATTTATTATATACATTTTTACAAGATTTATATATATATTTTTTTTTAATGCGTCATTTCGTTGTTATATGTTAAATTTATAAAAGCACGTAAGACAAATCGTAAACGGATGTCTTCACGTTCACGAAAGAAAAAGGATTTATTCTTTTTAACTTACAATCTTCTTTTCTACTATGATAATTAGATATTCAATAGGCGAAGTCGATGTTCGAAGGCGCAACAGCCTTTCTCTCGATCGATGCACGGTTGTACGTACGCATCGTATGGCATAATTCCATTGCCGCTACATCGTCCGACAAAATTATCGTCATTGATGGTATGGGGTTAAAAGTCTCTGACACCTCGACGACCACGAAAATGAACCTTCGACGATGATTTTACCGCATCGACAACGTGTTACGTGCTCTTATTTTTCGTCCTGTTAAATCTCTTTCGAGTTTTGATCAATAAACAAATTTTTTATCGATCCTCGATGGTAGATTTCGATTTTAACGAAATTTTCGATCGAAATATCCACAGGAATGTTTTATTATTGATTCTCATCGATAATATATTATTTAAAATAAATCGAGTATTTTTTCTCTTTTTTTATTTAATAAAAATAATCTCGAAGAGAGAAAAATAGATGATTAGTTTTTTCGAGGTACGAAAGTAAAGACACGTTCGTGAAGTGTTTCGTTAATAGCGAACGTGAACCTCGTCGTCCATCGACAGACTTTCCACTGAAAATTCAAGTGAACTCGACTATCATTTTTTTTCAAGGCTCTTCAACGAGATCGCTTGGAAAACACCTCGCTCTGCAGTTTTTACCATCTCTTCCACTCTCTCTCTCTCTCTCTCTCTCGTCTAACGGTACTTTACATGTTTGCGCATCCCCAATGAAAAAAAAAAGCGTACTTGACGTTCGCCAGAATGGAAAAAGAAATCTAAAAAAAAAAGAAAGATTTAAAAAAAAAGGAAAAGGAAGATAAGAAAAAACGAACAAAAATAGTTACGTCACGCAAGGAGAAGGAAGAGCGTAAAATTTCGTTTTCGAAAGCGTAGTACGAAGGGAAGAATTTAGAAATCGATGGTAAGCGTCTAATAGTATTGAATTACGAAGAAGCTTTGAGAGAAGAACGAAAGCGTAGCTTCTTCTTCTTCTTCTTCTTCGATAGAGAGAGAGAGAGAGAGAGAGAAGAAAAATAAAGTAAATCGAACGAGTTGATCTAAAATAATACGATATAGAAAGAGTACGAGTGAAAAACAAAAAGAGAGAAAGAGTAAGACAAATAGATAGATAATATATCAGAAAGAAAGATGGAAAAAGAGAGAAAGAGAAGAACGATGCTACGACCTATATATGCGTCTGGTAACAAAGCCAGTGGAAGGTATCGCGAATCAAGCGTAAGTATGTATCTTCGAAATATTAGCTTACGATCAACGACAGCGATCACCAACACCGAGAAATGGACACCGACTACTCTCCATCGATTAAGGCTACACCAGATCATCGATCGGATCGCTCGATCGATCTGCTCCAGATCTGCCAAAAAGTCTTCTCTTTTCGATCGACACTTTCGAACGCTTTGCTGTCCTCTTGTTGATTATAGTCAAACGTAAAAGAATAAGAAGAGGAAGAGTAATAAGGAAGATCTATCGTTTCCCGTTATTAGGATCGTCGAGTTATACATATATACATGTATATATCGTGATCGTAAAATTAGGTCAATCATGTATGCATCTATCTAAAGTACCTAGTCTATGATCGGGTATATGTAATCTTTTTTTTTTTTTTATATTATATAAAAGAACAAACAAGAACAAAGAAAAAATGATTCAACTTAACCAGGAAAGAACTTTGAAAAGTTCATCGAGATCAAAGTGGAATCGAGAAGATTGTAACTGTCTCGAGATCACTCGTACAGATAGATCAAAGAAATTCCATAATCCATGAGGAAAGATAACTTAATGAAATACGATACGCGCGTATTCGACGATATACCGGGGCCGAGATCGAGAGGATCTTTCGGGCGTTAAATCCACGGACGTGTGGCGTCGAGGCCGACGCGTTATTACGATCTTCACGGATCGTCGAAGTCCTCCTCCTCCACCTCCTCCTCCACCTCCTTCTCCTCCTCCTCCTTCTCTTCCTCCTCTTCATCCTCCTCCTCCTATTACTACTACTACTCCTACTCTTTGCTGCTTCTACTCTTGCCTCATCCTTACCGGGAAGTCGTCCCACGCTGTGTTTGCTGGGATAAAAGTTTGGAATGGAATTCAAATGTTCTCTTTCTTTTCTCTTTTTCTTTTTTTTTTCTTTTTTTTTATTCTCTCTCTCTCTCTCTCTCTCTCTCTCTCTCTCTCTCTTTTCTTTCTTTCTCTTTTTCTCGCGTAGAATTCCCAAGTTGCTTGTATTCTACCTGCGAACGAAGCAAGGTCGTCCAGCTCCCTTTTTGACGAACGCGTAAGAATTCGTAAAGGTGCATAGGTCCTTTTTAAAAGTCAAAGGGCCCGACCACACAGACTCCTATTCGTAAATGTCCAGAACTTGTTTGATAATTTTACTTCGAAGTTTCCTCTTCGTTCGGGAATTGTAAGATATTTTTAGATATGGAAGAACACCTTGTTATATATCGCACGCTTTGGCCTCGTTCCTTTTACTCACTATCCTTTTCGTTATAACGGCGAAATGGAAATTAAATTGACCGGGGCAAATTAGTCGTGGCTCCTTAATTGAAATATTATCTCGAGATTAGACGAGATCGCTTTGCGAACCGGAAAAGGAAACTTGGAAAACTCAGGGAAACATTTTTTCATTCGAGTTTACGCTCTTTTACCTTTCACGCTCTTCTACTTCTATTTCTGTCTTTTTTTAATCTTTTATTTTTTTTTCCTTTTTTTTCGTACTATTTATTTATTTATTTTCTTCTTCTTTTTTTGGATTACTTCGTTGACTTCAGTTGGTAACTAGAAAACTTTTCAAATCCTCTCCGATCTTGAGAAATGAAAGTTTTCAAATTCGTAGAAGTTAAAGCAACTTCTAATGGGATGAAAATACAATATTGTTTAAAAGATATTAAACGTACACAATACATAGCTTGAGAACCACTGCGGTGTCTCGACATATAGAAGGACATAGACGAAACATTATCTATTCGGCCGATCTTCCATGATTGGCCAAGGAAATCCACTCAGGGTCTAACTTTCTCTCAAGGATCCCCCATCTCCCGCGTGTACTCTTTTGCTCTCTGTTCCCTCCATCCTCCCCTCACGTACTTATTACATATCAATGTATATGTATATCTATGTGTATGTATGTGTTTTCCACTCTTCCTTTTTCGGTCGTAGCAAGACTTACATGTTCGCGTTTTAAGAGAGGAGACTCGAGATCGGTTAAATAATCCTTCGAATACAACGACGTTTCTTCGTAAAAATAAAAAAAAAAATAAAAATAAAAGAAAAAAGAGATATAAAGAAGAGGAAAGAAGAAGAGAGAGGAAGAGAGATAGAGATAGATGGAGAGAGAGAGAGAGACAGACAGACAGAGAGACAGAGAGAGAGAGAGAGAGAGAGAGAGAGAGAGAAAACTAATTTAAAATAAAGGAAGCAAATGTTCGGACAAGAAACTTCGCCGGTAGAGCTCTTTTGCGTCAGAAACGACGTCGGTTCTCTCGGTCGACGAACTCGAAGCTCGCATCCCGAGCGTTATTTTCAACGAGCACCTATAAACCCAGCCGCTTACGAGCGAATCGCGCGAGCGCAGCACTCGCGAGTAGTAAAACGACCTTAATCGTCTTCTCCTTGATATAAAAGAGCTCCCCTGGGACTTCGAAAGAGACGGGAAAGGGAGTAAAAGCTGTATCGAAAGAGAAAACCGAAAGTTGCCTGGACCAAAACGGATGTTGTCCAGTTTAGTTGTCTCTATTAAAGGATATGATTGGTATAGTAAGAAAAAGGAGTTATAGTACTTACTACATACATGTGTATTCTTTTTATAGACAAATTTTTATTCTACGTACATTTCTATAATCAATACATATATACAATATATATATGTGTGTGTGTGTGTGTGTGTTTGTGTGGGTGTATAAATATATATTACATTATTAGGATATATATACTATATGAAGGATCGATCGAAATTTTCGAACTAATTAATACAAACGATGTAACTTTTAATTTCATTATATGTTTACTGTCGTATACATACATACATACATACACACACACACATATATATATATATATATATATATATATATCAATTAATATACATATTTGAATTAATTTAGTATTTCAATAACACGAGTTTACATTCAACTACGATAAATATGTTGATTGTAATTGGTACACAATATATGTATAATAGTATACACGAGATGTCATATTAGAAGGTCGAAATATAACAAACAGTCGGTAAAAAAAACTCAAGAACGTTAAAGTATCAATTACATAAACACAACAAGGAACAATCGGAATAGATACGTTATCAGATGTTAAAGGTTGAGTCATCAATGTTTATATATATCTATATACGCAGTCGTACTATACAAATTTATTGTCCCTTGTTCAGTAAAGGATCACTCGTCGACTCGTACACATCGCTCGCACCATATCCACTTGAATTCGACATCAGAGGGACCGCTATCATTCGAAGCTTGCTTCTCTCTCTCTTTCCTGCCCATCATTTTTTCATCTTACGTCTTGCTCGCACTTCGTAAGTCGTATACCCATCGATAGGATTGCGTTTCACGTGCGATAAAGCATGGCTACGGTCCATCGATCGAGGAACCGCTTGTCGGCTGGCCACCAGTTTCAAATTTAGCTACGTACGATTTGCTTCGTGGAAAGGAGAGCGAACAGTTTCGTTCGACGACCGAACAGAAATAAAAGTTTCTCTCGTTGGCTGGTACTGCTGTTCCTGTTGCTGTTGCTATTGCTGCTGTTGCTACTGCCATTTGCTGGTGCTTTGCTTGAGGTATATTATGTATAGATATATAGTCGGCGGTATCTCTTCGCTTCGTGCACATGTTACGTTCTTAGAATAAATATTAGATAATTTCGTGACGCAACGGACCGCCTTCTTTCTCTCTCTCTCTCTCTCTCTCGAATCTAACATCTCTCCGATTTTTCTTTTCTTTGTTCTTTATTCTTCTTCTTCTCTTTTCTTCTTTTTATTTTATATCGTCGACAGAGACTCCGACTCGTTTGTATGCTAAATCGTTTATTATACATATAAACGCAGATTTAGTCTTTATCTATGAATTCTCATCAGCTTAAATATGTAAGTACTTACGTATATGTCGATTATCGAGCGAATTTGATCTACGAGTAGTCCATTCGAATACGCAAATAGAGTTTATCGAACGATACTATTTACTCAACTGCTTATCGTACCAACGAACTAACGGCGAATTCATTTTTAGCTCGTACATGCGTGCATACGTATGTACATACATAGATTCATATATGTGTACATATACATACATATTTATTGTATAGATACAGTTCGGTCTTTCTCCTTTCAACAATGCTGCCACATACAACTTCTTCGCGAGCAACCGAAAATTAGCTTCCTCGAAAGGTGAAAAAGAGGGAAGGCGACGAATAAAACCCCCCTTTTGTGCCCACCGTGTATATCGCGTTTAAGTGCGAAGAGCAAATATTTTCACGTTAAATGTACCTTCATGTTAATGTAGTGGTACGTGAACGAAACAAGTGGCCCGAAGCTCACCAGTTTATTTCTATCGTCAGAGTTATCGACGATGATACTCTACTCTTTTCGATGAGATCGAAAGTGGAAGCAAATGAGAATCGATCTTTCTCCTTTCGATTTCATAGAAAAAGAAAATTCTTTTCTGAGATAGTCGTAAAAAGAAAAAGAAAGACACTGATTTTTTTTTGTTGCTTCAGTTGAACGTATCGTCGTATGAATTATATCCGATGAATCAACAATCAAACGTTGGATCGATCGATCTCTACGCACGAACAAAGACCGTTTATATTATTTAACGTCGACGTCGAAGCTTGCCACTAGAGAAAAAAAAAGAAAGAGAGAGAGAGAGAGAGAATGTTTTGTCCGTTTGTTTGAAATGACAGATTTTTTACTCCAAACTGACGTGTACTTTCCCAAAATGGAATTCAACTCGAGGTTAAACTCGTTTTCGGCGATCTCGAGGTAGCACGACTTGTTTTTTCGCGATCACCGTGACGTCACACGAAAAGATCGCTGACGCAAAGTCGGCATACTTGCACGTACGTAAGATTAATTCAATTTTGTTCATTCCATATCCCATTGTTCGTATCGTAAGAAGTCATGTTAGAAAAATAAAGGAACAAGTGGTCGGTACTTTTACCATAACCAGAGAGGTTATACGTATATTTTCAAAAGAAAAAAAAACAAAAAAATATTTAGAAACTTTCGTGAATGACATCTCTGACGTAAATACATCGTGTTTACGCATTTTTCACTTGAATCAAACGTGTACGCTATCGTATGCCATATACGGGTATCCCATCATTCTTGTCGGTCAAAAGAAAGCGAAGTTTCGCGCGCGTCTCGTGCCCATGCTTTATTCTGCTTGTAGAATGAACCATGTAACCACGACCGCTTAATATTTTTCCTTTTTCTCTCCTTTTTTTTCTTTTTCTTTTTCTTTTTTCTTCTTTTTTTCTTTCGAATATATACGTCCAGAAAAATGTTACAATGAAATTTTAAAACATCATTTCCAATGTAAACCATAACGTCAAATGTTTGCGATTTTTCGAATACGAGTTTGTTGTAATATATTTTATTGCCCTTATAAACCTTCGTTCAAGGTAACGCTTTGTATAAGGTATAATATTTTGTTTTTATTATTAAACGTATAACTACGAGTCGAGAAAAATGTCAGAGCGAAATTTTAAATATTCACAAAGTGAATTTACAAAGTGCAGGTGTAGGAGAACGAGGTCTAAAGAAAATGAATTTTCTAATACGACCTTCTACTTTATTCAACTTCTATTATTCTCTATCATACTCTTCTGAAAATCAACTACGTATGTGTACATTTATTCTTCGATGTATATCTGCTCTAAGAAAAATATTGAAATCAAATGTCAGCTTTTTAAAAATATAACTTTCGAGATACAACGAGAACGTTACGTACATTATCGATCGATCACGTTACATGATTAACAATTTATATATATTTTTATATATATATATACACACATACATGTTTACGAACGTAACTCAACCATTGAAATCGACTAATTGCAATCGTATTCCTTCGTATTATCCAACAAGACGAGACAAATCGAAAATGCAATAGTGCAAATGCAACGATTGACGCGTATTACGCGTTTAATCGTGGCGTAAGAACGTAAATCGCGAGGGAATGCGTCGACGATGCAGCAACTAAAGAATTGCGCTTTAAAGATCGCGAGCACATTGCCGAGCAAGGCTGGCGAGCTGGCAAAATGCAGGAGACACGCTCGTTCATCTACATGTGTTACTCTTATACGTGATTCGAAGCTCGTTTCTTTGCACGTATTTATTATTCATCCGTCATTGGCCTCTCCTATGTTTCTTCTCTCTCTTTCTTTCTCTGTTTCTCTCTCTTTCTCTCTTTCTCTCTCATGATTTCTCATGCATATGTATCGCGGACGCGCGTGGCGATCCTTTTGCGCGCACGCACGTTCTCCGCGGGCGCGTGCAACGCTTAGAATTCGTGCGCGCGCGAACTCTCCGAACTCGAGGTAACATCGAAGAGGAGGCATCGTGTATTATTTCGCGAACGTTAGCTAGATATCCGAATCGTTTCGTAATAAAAACAAGCCGACCTCTTATTTCTTTTCTATATCCTTCTTTTGATTTTTTGATTTTTTGTCTTCTTATTTATATCTGCTTCGAAGAACGAACGATTTTTTATTTCTCGAAATTGTCTTCTTTCTTTCTTTTCGTTTCTTAATTTTCTTTTCTTACTACTGTTTTTGTAAATAGCAAGCGTTTAATGTTCCATATAAAATGAGAATATAATTATCAATTTATTATAATTGTGAAGTAGATAAATTGTTTTGATTAAATCGTCTTATCGTTATAGTCGTAAGGAGATATCGCTAAGATGAAAGCATTTCGATGACTTTGAGAGAGGTAATTAATTTATAATCTTTCTCGGACGTAAAGCAAAGTGGCACATCACCGAGAGAGTTCTCTTCCGAGATCCAGAATCCCTCGACGCTTCCTGATCGTGCGAATTATTCCCGAGGCGAGTGATTAACGAGCTTCGGGAGAGCTTTTTGGCAGCCGCGCGGCATCTCGAAATAGCGCGACCGTTAAACAGAAACAAACGCCGTTTATAAATGCTCCCCCTTGATGCATTGTTGAGAAAATATACGAGGCCATCGAAATGTCGAGGAAAAACTTGTTGGCGCGTCGCTCGTGACGTCATTCGCGCAATACTATCCGCGAACAAATGGAAAATTATCTTTTTTCTTTTTTTCTCTTCTTCTTTTCATTATTGTTGTTGACGTTGTTACATTTCAAGTACGTTTCAAGTACATGCTTGAACGTAGAAAATATCACGGATTATTTTATCGTTCGAGCATAATTTCGACGGGAACAAATTAATTTTGATATTATATCCACGAGAAAGAGAGAGAAAGAGAGAGAGAGAGGAAATAGATGGATAAACGCTTTATTATTATATTCAGTTTCAAGAAAAATAAATTATATGGTGATCGAAGAAGAAAAGAAAAGAAGAAATTCAAACGAAAAGGGAAAGTTAGGCTCGAAAAAAAGATCGATAAAGACAGAGAAAGAGCGAGAGGAGGAAGGAGGGGGTGGCTGAGAGAATAGCAGACTCGAACAGTGACGTTTGTGGTTTTAAGTTTATTTAGGTTTGCCTCGACCATTCGCAAGATTTCATCCCTTAAACTCAAGCTGATTATTTTGTTGGCCGGTTCTTCTAAAAATTGCTATCGCGTACTTGCACGATACTTCCCAATGAGAAAAAAGAATTTATCTTGGACCGAAAAAAACACCTCTCTCTCTCTCTCTCTCTCTCTCTCTCTCTCTCTTTCTCTATTATTGTCTTTCTTTCTCTTTTCTTTCTTTTTTTTTTCTTTCTTCTTTCTACTCTTTCCTCCATCGTACCATACCTTTCCACGTATATTTATTTTCAATGGTAAACCAAAATCGAGAGTTTAGAAATTCTTTTGAACCGTTCAGACATCCTTTCGTTCTTAGTTTTGAATATTCGTGAAATAAAATATTAGAGGTTTGCGAAATCTACGTTAATATCGTAGGAATCCTGATGGATCGTGAATATTGAAAAGACGAATAGGGGTTGTGTAATAGGAAGCCACAAAGTGATTCATCGTAGCAAGGAGACAGGGAATACGGAACGTTTGGAATTTTTCGTTAACGCCATGGCGTCGAACGGTCTCGTGCTTTCTCGAGAGAGAAAGAGAGAGAGAGAGAGAGAGAGAGAGAGAGAGAGAAAAAGAGAATAAAAGAAAAAGAAAGAGAAGAAAGGGTGTCAAGAGAAAAGGCGATTGCATTGTAACGGACGTCGTTCGCATTGCATAGAAACATTTGTTGAGAGAGAAAAGAGCCTAGGCTTTCTCTGTCTCTCTCTGTTTCTCTCTCTCTCTCTCTCTCTCTCTCTCTCTCTCTCTCTCTCTCTCTCTCTTTGTCTCATTCGTTGGATGTCGTGGTCATTCGATACGACATGACGCAGAGCTTGGCGCGCTAGGCTTGTAACGAGAGAAGTTCGCCCGTCGTCGGAGGCCAAAACACACGTTCAGCTTCACGTGCATTGCGTTCTTACACGTGCGCCCTTATAATTCCAATGTCAAAGTCAGATCACACATCTCCCTCGCGTTCTCTTCTAAATCTCGGACTTTGAGTTTTTCTAAATATTTCTCTCTTTATCTATATCTATCTTTTTCTCTCTCTCTCTCTCCCTCCCTCTTTTTCTTTCTTTTTCCTTTCTATTTACGTTATTTCATTTTATTTGTTTTTCTATAACTTTTTAATTAAATTTATTCTTTGTAACTTAATTGATATATTAAATATTAATTTAATTAATACATCAGTCACGATTTCGTTAAAACGTTTATACATATTTTTGTAATCTATTCGAACGAAGAATGGAAAGAAAAGAGGGTGTGAATAAAAACGAAAGGACTTAGTGTATAGAAATAAAAATTTCCGAGGGTCTGTACAGTTCGAAGAATGCCGACAGAAGGGTGTAAAGGAGGAAGGTATGCACTTTAGTATCGATATTCTCTACCTTCGACAGGTTAGATCTTTTCGTGGTAGGAATTTGCAAACGAGAGGTAAAGTGCGCTCATCCGTGTGAAGGTAGGAAAAGGAATAAAGAGAGAGAGAGAGAGAGAGTGAAAGAGAGAGAAAGAGAGAGAGAAGGAAAAAAAGATACCGACAATGTACGAGCGAACGATCGAGCGAATGAGCGAGTGAGAAGGAAGACTTTGTCAAAGGTACTGGGACATTGATTTTCAATAGGTCAGTCGTAGGTCGAGCGACCGGCCCATATTATAGGGTTCGAATAGTTGGCCCTGTCTACATTAAGCTTTTGCCGTCAAAATTTGCTTTCGTCGTCGTCGGACACGCCTAACAGCTTTATCATTAGAATTTGATGAACCGTTGATGCAGTAACACGGAGGTTGCATCGGCTTACCATGACAGGCCCTTCTTTTGCAGCCTCTCTCTCTCTCTCTCTCTATATATATATATATATATATATATATATATATATATATATATATATCTTCCACCCTCTCTTTCTCCCTGTCTCTGTCTCTCTCGTTCATTTTCCAATAAATTGGGATTGTTGCTTCCGTCAAAACGACGTGATCGCTTGTCGATATAAACGAAAATATAACAAGGCTCTATTAAATGAAATAATGAGATAAAAGATAATTCATTCCGTCAAATATATTTCTTTTAATCGTATCATACGGTACGATATCGCGTATAAAAATGTGGAAAAACGAGAATTTTCTGTTATCGGAAAACGATCATTGTGAAAAATATGATTCGTTGTTATCTACCGAAATCGTTGTCGTTTAAACCTATCGGTCCTCGTTCGTTTCGCGAAGAAACATAACTCGTTCGTTTAAATAGATACAAGAGATCGCGTGATGACGACGTTGAGGGGGCTGTAAATGAGTCACTGTCGAAACTGAAAGTGATATGCAAACATGAAAGGGATCTTTGTCTTTCTCTCTTTCTCTCTATCCATCTTTCTGTTCCTCTTTCGAAAGACAGACAGAAGATTCTTGGTTACATTCGGATTCTCGAAGAGTTTTGAAAAAAGGAGAGCGTGAGAAGCTTCGCGATCCTTGAAGAGTTTCGCATTCCCGAATGGTAAAAGAAAGAAAGAGAGAGAGAGAGTGAGAGGCAAGAAGTCCAAAACCAAGAGACCCGAATGGAAGAACGTGATACACCGCAAACAAAACGGGAACAGTTTGTCGCCACACGACAAATAGAAAGACTCGACACTAAGAAAGCGATCGTTTTCTCTCTCTCTCTCTCTCTCTCTCTCTCTCTCTCTCTCTCTCTTTCTTTTACGATCGGGTTCATCTTATCTCTTGTCACTCTCACTCTTCTCTCTTTCTCTCTCATCTTTCTTTTTCTTTCTTTCTATTTTTCTATTTCAAATTTTGATCTGAAATAAAAGAGACGTTTCATAACTAAACACTATAACCATAAATAATTTCCCATTTGAAATTTTTATCTTTAATGAGAGAGACAAATTCAAAGTGTTTTATAAACAGCGATTTGGTTTTCCCATTGAATCGGTCGATCGAAAATAGAAGATTGTAATTGTATTTATAAATATGTAAATAAATAGTAAACGTAGAGGTCTATCTCTTGAAGGGCAAATATCAAATATCCAATGTGTATTGGGAAGTGTATAAATCTTGTCATTGGTAAATGTTAAAGAGAAAGAGAGAGAGAGACGGAGATAAAACAGAAAGTAAGAAAAAGAAGATGAATCAACAAAATTCACAAGAAAA
Organism: Vespula vulgaris; assembly: GCF_905475345.1. NCBI lineage: Eukaryota > Metazoa > Arthropoda > Insecta > Hymenoptera > Vespidae > Vespula > Vespula vulgaris. Next base: position 7,807,502 of record NC_066590.1, on the reverse strand, counting down.
AGAAAAAAGTGTCCTATACTTTCCACGCCCTTTCTCCCTCTCCCTCTCTCTCTCTCTCTCTCTCTCTCTCTCTCTCTCTCTCTGTTTCTCTTCTCTCTGTTGTTTCTTTCTTAAGAGATCATTCTCGTCGACACATTGCGATTCGGCGGACAACGCAGAGCTCGTCAAATACGCGTTTTCAACGCGGTAACGATAAAAACCTGTTTTATTCCACCTACACCTACGTCAAGTTAGTTCGTTCGTACATATATACAATACATACGTACGTACATACAATGTCCAACAAGGACGAAACGTTAGAACGTAGTAGGTACCTGCTGAATCGTCGTTACGACAAATGGCAATTTACGTTCGGAACTATGCACGTTACGTTACTGCATATGCCCCGAGAATTTCGTGACAATATTCATCTGCATAAGCGATGCAATATACGTGTATGTATATATATATATATATATATATATATGTATATACGTAAGAGTATATATTATCTATATACATACGTATATGACACGTATATACATAAGAGTATATATTATGTATATACATAGCTATATACATGATATAATAGTATTGTATGTAGATAAGAGGTAACTCTTCGAGGTAGATATTACACGTGGTGGGCAACGTGCGATATGAGAATCGTATCACCGCTTTGATATTTTCCGTGCTGATATTACCCATAACTGCTGCAAGGTATCCAGATCTACTCCGCGTATTTTTCTTTTATTTTTCAAAAAAAAGGAAAGAGAGAGAGAGAGAGAGAGAGAGAGAGAGAAAAGAAACGAAACGAAAAAGAAAAGAAGAAGGTAAGAGGAAGAAAAAAAAAAGAAACGTTCCTTTGAGCCTTTTTATAAGCGATAAAACGCGAAGTTAGTATTTCTCGGTAGCGAAACGCAAATATTTTCGCTATGGTGTATAGTCAGCAGCGGCTGCCGCCATTGGCCCGATGGTAGGTAGATCTTGTTCTTTACAAAGAAAACTGCGGTTCTCGTGCGGTCGAGGGAAGAGTAACACGATAGCCGACGGAAAGCGTCGCTGTGTTTCGTTCAACTTTGTTCCTTACTCGATAGCTCATATCACGATTAAAAGATAATATTGATAAAAAAGTTACTTAAACGTGATGGAAGCGAAACGAAAGAATGGAATTTTAAATCCGCAGTAATGAGTTGAGAATTTGTGGACAGGAATTAATAGAATTTCTTGGATGAAATAATATGGGTTATTTTTCTTCTTTTCGATAATATTACTAATGCTTTCTTCGATATCAGATATATTTTTATAATATGATCGTACGGTATAATTAATATCAATTAAATCTTTTTTATTTTATTGTAATATATATTCTCTGCGTCCATCTTCTTTCCGATAATATTACAAATGCTTCCCTTAATATTACATATTACATATATATATATGTATATGTACATATACATACGCACGTATATATACAATATAATTAACTTCGCTTAGATCTCTTTTATTTTATTGCAATATATATTTTTTTTCGCGTCCATTTTCTCTTCGTTAATATTACAAATACTTCTCTTAATATTACATATATTTATATAGATATGTACACGCGCACACACATACATACGCCCAATATAATTAACTTCATTTAGATCTCTTCTATTTTACTGTAACATATACTCCGTGTCTATCCACGTACATATGTGTCACGGTATATGAGGTATTTTAAATGACATTGCCTTCCCTGTTACTCCTTGGATTCTACAAAACGTTCATGCTCGTGGGTGGTGAGTGAACGGTGCAGGATATCTCGCATGAATGAATGCGTCGTTCCTGGCTTGAGATAAACGGTCTTAAGCAACGTAAGCCTTTAGCCCACGCTGTTTCAACGAAAGATCTTCGAGAATGCTTCCTCTCTCTCTTTCTCTCTCTCTCTCTCTCTCTTTCTCTCGGCAGTGTGAGTTTAATCGAGAAGACGAATTAAACGAGTCGCTTCTGCCTCGAGCGCAAAATTTGCACGTTTCGGCCTCATCTAAACCACTTTCTATAAATTTTTATTAAATTAGTTTATAGATCTAGTTTTATTTCATTATACGTATATAATTTTTTAACGACGTAGTAAATATAACGAAAATTGTATAATAAATACGAAATAAAATATACAATTCGAATGAAAAAAAAAAAGAAGAAGAAGAGAGAGAGAAAAAGAAGATAAGAAAGACGAAGTACGTAACAAAATAAAATTAGAAACAAAACAATGGCAGGATCAATGACGAAGGAAGGAAATAAAAATGAAGTTAGGGATAATAAATGTCAAGAAGAAAAGAGAAAGAAAAAGAAAACGGAAATGATATAAACCTACATTCACTTCTATGAATCATATATAAATTATAAACAGTCTACAGATGGCCAAGTTTTTTCTTTGATCTCAAGAAACAAGTTGAAAGAAAGAAAGAGAGAGGATATTGACAATTCGATCTATATAAATTCTAGGAAAAGCCGATCCATATTTTTTCGAAGACGGCTCGACGACGTTGCTGAGGAAAATAGACGAAACAAGAGCTGACCTACAAAGATTCTTGGAATCGGAATCGTCCAATGGATTCCTTTTTATTTTATTTTTCATCGAACTAAAGTAGATCGACGAGTGATCTTTTAAACTTATCATCGAGTTTAAATAACCACGTAGGTGGACAACTTCTTCGTTGAAAGTCATATATACGATCCCCATTATCGATCAATTCGTTTCCCCTCTCTTTCTCTCCCTCTCTTTCTCTCTCTCTCTTTCTTTCTTTCTGCATTACTTAAGTTCATTATTTCATGTTTAACAAGAAAAGCCGCATAGCTTACGAGACGAGCAGCTTTTCTCCTCATACCTTATTTAATATTGAATAGGGCAATCATGCTCAACTTGTGGCTCAACCAAGCTTTTATGTTATATTAGTTATATAGAAAAATACCGTAGAAGAATATGTCCACCTATTGCTCATATTATTTGCATTATGTATTTAAGAATCATCCTCATATTCTAATACGAAATACGCGAAAAATGTACTTACGTATATAGAAATCGACTTACTCATCGTGTAATAACGCAATAATGTATTAATTTTTAGTATAGATTAATTAATTAATTTATTTTTCTTTCTTCCTTTTTGAATTTTGAGTTTTATTTTTTACATTATTATATTATAAAATGAGATATGGTGTACTGTGTTGCGATCGATGTAACGTAGTATATATATCTGTGTATTTGATACGAGAGAAAGAAAAGATCGAATATAATTAAAATAGGAATATGTAGAATATAGATATAATATATATGCTTATGTCACTTTCGAGATATTGTCTCTTAAAAACTTGTGAACCAATAATTCGTATTAAGAAGGAATAAGAAGAATTACTAGCAATGTTTCTTTACTTTTTCTTTTTTAATGCATAAATGTAAATAACGATAGGAAACTGAGACTATTCGTAAAAAAAAAAAATTAATTAAGAAAGAAAAAAAAAAAGTACAGAAACAAAATCGATGCCTCGTGAGATTTACAAATGATCGATATGACGTGGCGTTAAATAGTGGGGGATCGTTTCCTTGCATCTTACCAGAGCTGGCAAATAGAGGTGCAAACCGCTTGCCAACCTATATTTTAAAGAGAAGAAAGTGTAAATAAGAAGAAAAAGTATATATATGTATATACATATATATGTATATATATATTCATATTCGTAATTTTCGAAAGGGATCTACGTGGGCAGTTTAAACGATTTCCAGGAGTTTTACGTCCGCTTGTAATAACATCGACGAGGCATGATTTTGCAACGATTTTGCGAATTAACGTAAAGAGAAACAATAAAGATCAGATATAAAGAGAGAGAGAGAGAGAGAGAGAGAGAGAGAGAATGAGAGAAAAAGAGTGAGAGTAAAAGATTGAAAGAGTAAGAGAGAAAAAGAGAGAAAGAAAGAAAGAGAGATAGTGTGCATCGATTTTCCATAAGATAACACTTTGAAGCTCGTAGGCGCCACGCTTAGGAGGCTATCGAAAGAGAATCGTTAGGAGCTCCTCGAGAGAGCTGCGTTTTAGTGGAGTTGCAGAGAGTTGCATCCCGAAGGGCGCGACCCACGCGTTCGCAATAACAACGATCTCTTCTCTACCCCGAACAATCGTTGTTCTCCTTCTCTATCGTCATGGGAAACTATGATACCCATGAAAAGAAAAGGAAAAAGGGGCAAACTTTTTCAAGCTAAGAAACAAAGATCATAAACGGTGAAACGGTAATCAAGGATGAAAGGGAAGGAGAGAAGGTGGCCTACCTTTTCGTTCCATTTTGCGACTTTTGCATCGTGTATCTCGCGTGTGAGAAAGAATGAGATAGAGCAAACGACTATAATCGGCCAGAGACTAAGAAATCTAAATTATACTCGCGTATGGCCCGTAGGAAGTAATCTTGTTTGATACTTACGACTTGTTCTCGAACGTATCTCATTCGATTCTGCAGTGCGTTTTACGTACGAATAATCTAAGTGGTCGAACGAGAAAGAGAGAGAGAGAGAGAGAGAGAGAGAGAGAATCGTTAAAAGTTAATCGAAAAAACAGAAGGAGAGACTTGAGATCCTAAGATTCTTTCCCACGTCGTCGGTTGCGACCTATGCTTATCCTTTATACGCGAAAACGAATAAAATTGGCGCCAATAAAATGTCTCACGCCCACGAAAGAGAAAAAGAGAGAGAAAGAGATAGTTGCAAGCGAAATGCACAGTGAGTGCACGAGCTCTCGAGGATAATGAAGCGATCGAGGTGCATTCGTTCGAACGTTCGGAAGCTTGGATATTAAATAACATGGTTTAATTATCGCGATTGAAATCTCTTTGATCCATGCGTTTTTATTTTTCTTTCGTCTTTTTATTTATTTCTTTCTTTATTTATCCGTGCAACATAAAAATATACATATGCATGAGTTATTTATACGATGGAACATCGATATGATTAATAAAGAAGAAAAGAAGAAGAAAAAGAAAAAGATTTACAAATAAACTCAAATAAACTCGTCAATTTAGATTGATTTTCATTGTTAATATATTTCATGTATTTTTAAGGATTTAAACGATCCACCCCCATAAATCACAATGGATATTTTTTATTTTCTTCGTGGAACGCGAGAAAGTCGGTTCTATTCCGTTTTACGAACGTGATCGAATTAGTCGAGCAGAAAAAAAATAAAAAAAAAAATAAAAGAAAAAAAGAAATGGGTATCGGTGGTCTTTCAGGGCAACGCGCGTGCGAACATTCGCGTAGAATTAAAGCCCACGTGAAAATTGATACTCCCTTATACTTCTCCCCCTCTCTTCTCATCTCTTAGTATACTCCTGCGAGTAGAGATTTATGAGAAGATCGTACTCTGGTGCGTCCGTCACTCGCCACCTACGAATTTCGAGGGAAAGGCGATACGTTGACTCGTCCTACTTCGTTACTATACACGTACCTTCATGTTTCTACTATCTACACGTCTATGTTTCTACGTCGTCTGTATATGTGGCTATGCATGTTGTGTGAGCGTATATTCAAGAGGTTGTTAGTTTCATACGAGTGACGTTGTATGCACGTTTGTACGTATTTACCGGATCGTACGAATATAAATACATATATATGTATGTATGTATGTATATACGTATGTAGGTACATATGTATGTACGTATGTATGTACGTAGCTTGCTCCGTTTAATTCGTTACATCGGGATATAAAATCGTTGGTTTATCTCTACGGTAGTCAGAAGTTATATAATATTCGTAAATTTCGATAATCCAAATTATATCGTTATACGTATAAACGATAAATGTTGGAAAAATCCAGAGGATTTTATTTTAATATAATATATATTAATATATTAATATAATATATATTAATATAATATATTTTATATCAATTGTATAACGCAGATTATACGGTTGGATTATTTTATTATATAATTTATTCATATTTTCTTTCGGCAAATTCCTTTCTCTGGAAATATGATTTTATATTATTACTTTTCTATGTAATGATAATAATAATAACATTTTAATATCGAGGGAATAACAATGGATAATAGAGATAATAAAAATTCTATTCTATTTTCGGGATCATGTATCAACGGATTATTCACGTATAAACTTTATACTTACATCGTGAATCAAAATCGATTAGAACGAAATTAGAGAGGACCGAACAAAGGAGACAACAAGGGAGTTAGCTCGAAGGGAGAATTTTCATCACGAGTCACCACGAATCATTCGTTCTTTGTCCCTTTTCGATTCGATTATCCCAACGATATATGTTACATTCTGATTGTAGATCGCAATAGGATCACGAAGTTAAGCCGGCTTTAACTTAAACTTTTAACTTACTAGGCCTTATGAACGAGTGTTAGTAGTCTGAATCTAGTAGAAAGTTTATACCTACTTAGAATTTTGTTAAGTTCAAATTTCAAAGTCAGTCATAGATAAAATCGATTTCTCGTTATAGGACAGTACGTGCCTTTAGGATATATCATTTTCGTAATAGAAAAAGGAGAAAATCGTTTGCCGACATCGTGCTTGTGCGTTTTTGCATCTTTCTTCTTTTCATCACCGATGATTACACGTCATGTGGTAGCTGCAATACATATGTAAATCATGCGCGTACATTCATACGTATTGATATCGTTTTCCCTTTTTTCTTCTCTCACGTACTCGACAATATTTCGAATATTTTTATCGGCGAGTATTTTTGCGCCTTTTTTATATGAATTTATCGACATCAATGTCGCACAAGTTTTCTCCGATAAATACGACATATATTTTTATCGTTGTAAAAAAGCTTTTCTTAGGTGAAAACATTTCATGAATAAAACGTTTACGAGATTCAATTTTGAATATTCTTTGATACTTTGTGTCATGTTGTAACGAGCAATTCAATATTATCGCGTTCGAGTAAGAAGTAGAAGAGTTTGTAATTTTGTAAACGACAGGGTTGTTTTATAGAGTGTAATGGAACGTAGAAACGGAGTAATGAGATTTTCCAGGAATTTCAATCGTTATTCAGATCGAACAAAGCGAAGGGAAAATGCGATCTAGTAAGGGACAAAGGGTTTTTCGAAAACTTCCTTGTCGTTACTCTATTACAACGACGACGATGACACAACGATATCAGTTAAAGACATTCTCTGTTAACGTTCACGCGAAACAAAGAAAAAAAAAAAGAAAGAAAGAATTAAAATAAAGCTCGTAGAAATAATCGTCCGTCGGGACACATTGTCAGTTGAACTCTGACATTTTAAAGAAGAAAGTTCGTCGGTTTAACCCTTCCCTTTAATCACGATGGAGTTTCGTTATTCGTAACGAGAAGAGCGCAGGAAATCCGGTGCTCTTTCAAATCTGAACCGACTTTATTTTAATAACCTACCACATCTTTTTACTAATTTAATTATTCTCCTCTCATGTCTCATTTTCTTTTTCCTCTATAGCTCTTGGAATTTCTAAATCACGTTAATTACGATCGAGTTTTCATTAAATACTCTTATAACTCTACGAATGGAGGAAGGTAACCCATAAGGTATGATTTTTTTATAAGATTCCGTGGCTTTTGCGAATATAGACTTTTAAAAACTTTGTGTAAATATTGTGTGCTCGTGCTGCTGAACACACTTTTTGTTTTCCTCGTGAAATAAATGAACAAAGGACGCGTTTCTCTCTTTCTTCTTTCATCGTCTTTCTCTCTTTCTTTCCCTTTTCTTCTTTTACAGTCTAACCGTCCGCAATATCGTTTCGTCGGTGCCGCACGTTACCGTTTTATTTACGAGGAGGAGTAATAACGAGATATTTATGACGGTATGTTCGGAATAATTAGCATAACACGTAATGCTCCGAGGCGAATCCCGCGTGTCTGCCTTATAACGTGGCGCCTGTAAAATTCGGACCACCCAAGAGGTCAGAAACCCTTAAACATACGTATATATTAACCTACCTAATTCACGAGATATTTTGTAAATCAATCGAATACATCGTACTTAGAAAACGTGATCTCTTAGAAAACTAAACTAAATCGAAGACGTAAGAAAAAACAAATATTCCTTTGCACCTTCTAATCCTACTCGAAATATCTTTAGAGAGAGAGATAACGAAAGCTGCTAACCTTTTTTTTTTAACGTTTAACCCAATTCTGAAGAAAAAGAATATTAAAAATTTATTCATCCTGCAAATTAAATTTAAAGAAAGAAATTGTTCGATTATCCACGAAAATTTAATCGAACGTATCCAATCGCGAGAATATCTCTCTCATAAAAATATCCTTAAAATTTGATTATTTTCAAATTGAATGATACTATTTTATTTTCGACAAATACGTGATACCTTCATTACGTATTAAATGAATAATATATCGTATTAACCTTAAATGGATTAACGTAGGTAAGGGTATTAAATATAAGATATAATCATTTCTTCGTTTATTAAAAAATAATTGAAAAAAATTAATCGAAGATCAAACAAGTTTATCGTTTTTCGATTGAACGAAAGAAGTCGAAAGATACGACGTTAATTCGGAAAGTAATACGGTGCTCAGAGAAGGAAGAGGAAGATGAAAAGGAAGATGAAGAAGAAGACGAAGAAGAAGATAAAGAAGAAGACGAAGAAGAAGATGAAGAAGAAGAAGAAGGAGGAGGAGGAAAAGAAAGAGAAGGAGTCGATCTTCACGGTCCCTCGAGTTTCGCGTGCGCTTATATATAGAAGCTATATGCTGCTCACAGTCGTATATCTCATTTGAATATGCGTACACGCAACTCTTCTCGAGAGAGCAACGCGAAGCCACGGTATCGGCAAACAACCGCTCGCACGGGCGAACACGACGAGACCGTTTACTAATGAACTGTATTATTTGCGATATATACGCCGACCTGGATTTGCATTAACACGGCTTTTATTGCGTTTAATTGAATCGCCTTTTAGGCGCACGTTCCACCGTAACTAAAATTTCCTCGTAAGGGATTGAATAAGATGGAAAGAAAGAGAGAGAGAGAGAGAGAGAGAGAGAGAGAGAGAGAGAGAGAGAGAGAGAGTATGAAAACGTTTAATCTCGACAAATCGAATTCGATCAAGGCACGAATCACTACAAGAACACGTTTACATCACGTATTATATAATATAAACCTTTTAATCATTTTCTTTTGACATTAAATCCATTTAACGCGTTAAATGTTGTTAAGCATTACTCGCAAGATTCATTTTCAAATAAATTAATTTTAATAATTTTTTTTACAAAGAGAATATCGATTTGAACGATGTTACTATTCGCGACTCTCGAGCTCATCAGCATCGAAAGATTCTAATTTCGAAGGTGTTATCTTCCTAGTGTACGATTACTCTTCTCGAGTATACTCGAAGATCAAAGCATCGACGCGTCTCGATGGCCGATAACTCGATCCTCTTTTTCTTAATCGAATGTACATACGAACGCACACACACGCACATATATATGAACATTGAGTAAAATAATAGCTGCCGAATATGAAATCAATGCTGATTTATTTAATACATATGTATGTACGTATGTATTAGACGAACTTAGAAGCGGTTGGTTTATATCTTCGTTACGTCTTGGCTAAGATTAGTCGAGATCATTTGCTAGACTGCCTGTCTCTCTCAACGATTCTTTTTGTTTTTATGTTTATATTAGAGGTAAAATTGTTGGAGAAGTATTAACAGTAAATAGCAAATATCGAGGATTTTTAAACTTGCATTCGTACCTGTATCACCCTATCTAATTACTAATGCCGTATCCAAAAGTAAATAATACGTATAGTTAAAAAAAGTTCCTGAAAGATTCCAGTTACTTGTTCGTAATCTGTCTGGGACCTTACTTATTGATCTATGGTTCCCGTTTTATTTGTGAATATAATTAAGGTAATTTTATTTTTCGTAGAAATTCGTGCATCGCCAGGTAGGAAAAAATGAAAGAAAAGGGAAAGAATAGGGAAAAAGGGAAAGGGATTAACGTAAGATGATTAGAGAATTAGGATTAGAATGAGGTCTGTGTTCGAAGAATGTGTGGTATGTGTTCTGTGTATATACGTATATACATATATATATATTTGTCTATTACGGTGCAGCGTAGCCGTCACTAATACATACGTGAAGTTACTTGTTGCTCCTTTAAGGAGTATTTCGTAGCGCAAGGATCGTGACTTTCACCTCGAGGCGAGCTTGAGAAAGAGCTCTCTCGTTGTAACACCTTCGTTTTACGATGATCGATTCGTTTTGACGCCTCGAGTTCGGGAACTACGACCGATTTAATGCTTCCATGCACTTTCGAGTAACGGATCGGTTCTGTGCGTGTTAGTAGGTCCGATCATCGTGAGTAAAACGAGAATGAAAGAAAGAAAGAAAAAAGAAAGAAAGAAAGAAAGAAAGAAAGAAAGATAGAGTAACAACGAGTCTACTCGCTTTGTAATCTCACGGCAAGATCTACGAAAGGAAATTAATCATTGTCAGCGAATAGGTGTCTTATTTGAACATGGCGGTGGTTTCGACTCGTCGAATTGTCCGACGAATCGACGCCCGACTAATTTTCCAATCGCGACAGAGCATTATCGTTTGTTCTCAGCACGTCGTCTCTACATACGTACATTCATACATTCGTACGTACGTATATATGTACGTATATATCCACGTACGTACATACGAGCTCTCCTTCCTTCAGCCGGAAGAATCGACGAGGCCTGTCGCTCACGATACCACTACTACCAATCGAAATATATCCGTTCTGGCGAGTTAACGTTGTGACGCGGGGGAGGAGATAAAAAACTCGACGACAAGCTCGCTCGCCGCCTTCTAATTATCGATCTCGTTTTCTCGTAAATCAACCGAGCCGCGTTCGAGTATGCCGGTACTACCCTCGTAGTGTGTCTCTCATGGTGTTGTATTATTGCTTGCCACCGCCAGTCGTTGCTGTTGCCGTTGCCGGTGTTGTTACCGTTGCCGGTGGGGTCTTTAGAGTTCGAAATATTTTTTACTACACCTTCAACTCGCTCCGAAGTCGTTACTAATTACCAGTGCATAGAGTATTACGATGCACGTGCGGATCATTGCACCAGATGATAAACACGCCGAGAAAGTTCATTCCCACGCAAGTTTTCATTTTTTCTTTTCCTTTCTTTTTTTTTTTTTGCTTAGTTCGTTTCTTTCTTTTTCCTAATGTTCTCTGTCAACTTTCGAAATCGATCAGGTTGATACGTTTGTCATAGCATAGTCGAGATTAATAGATTACGTTCTATTCAATATTTTACTATTATTTTCATGTGCTAGATACTTTGCATATAAACGTATTGTAGATCGTTCATTCTTTAATAATTTTCTGGTGATTCGAATCAAAGTAAATGAAACTTTTCTTTCTTTCTTTCTTTCTTTCTTTCTTTCTTTCTTTCGTGTAAAGAGAAAACGTACCTATCGCTATATTTAGATCCTTCACTCCAGATACATCGGAAAATAGAGTCTCCAGTCTAGTTCGGAGAATGAAATATCGTTCTCGTGAATCTTAGGATACTCTCTCTTTCTTTCTTTCTTATTCTCTCTCTCTCTCTCTCCTTCTCTCTCGTTTACCAAGAGAGTCGAAATATCATTACGCTTTGCCGTAACTCAGCATGGCACGCACTAAATTATAAATTCTACCGCGTGCGAAGGAGAGCGTGGAAGTAAGAAAAGTAAGAACTTCGCGAAGAGATGAATCTTCTCTCATTCTCTCTTTCTCTCTGTCTTCCTTGAAATCCTTCCGAGTAACCATCTGCTCTCCATCCTCATATTTGTTTCCTTCCTCTTCTTTTCCATCGTACATTCGTTTCACAGATAACGGAGAACAGAACGGCTTCCGACTTTTCCTTTAAAAATACCTTTTTCTATCCCCTTTGAACGGTATACTCTCAAGTCGATCATTATTCTTTTCGTTCTTGAAGAAGAATTTCTTCTTCCTGCTCACATGGAAGACTCGCTTGACCTACCTCAAACACGGAACGTTATTCTGTCGTAAGTTAACAGGCGAACTAGTTCGTGTAATAGAGTTTCTTCGAAACGGTGTTACGATAATGATACGCTGGTCGGTGTGTATTCGTATATAACAGAGAAAGAGAAAGAGGAATAGAAAGAGAAAGACAGAGAGAGAGAGAGAGAGAGATAGAGATAGAGATAGAGAAAGAAAGAAAGAAAGAAAGAGGAAGAAAGAGAGAGAGATGGGCGCATTTATCTCGCTAGATTGAATCCTCGAGAAAAATGACGTAAGTACGAGGTTCATCGTCCATAAGAGCAGTTTGAAGTGCCGCGATGACTAAACGTTTCGGAGCTTGCATTATCACGCCTTATTGTCGTTTATGAAAGTGTGTGTGTGTGTGCACGTTTACGAGAAAGAGAAAGAGAGAGAGAGAGATCACATCCGTTATATACGTGCATACGCGTACTCATGTATACGTATTTATGTGTACATAAATATGTGTCTCTTCTATATACTTATACGTATACGCTTGTATAACGAGAATATGCGCTTACGTTTATATATGTATGTTCGCACACGCACAAGGTGTTTTACGAACGCCGTGGGAAGAGAAACGTAACGACGCAGCATGGTGCTCTCCATATCCTCTTTCTCTCTCTCTCTCTCTCTTTTTCTCTGTAGCTTCCTGTGGAGCCACGTGAAACAAGTTAAATATTGTTTCCTTCCTTGAAACATTTTATCCATAAGTGTACGTGTATCTGTATGTAATATGTTATATGTATATGTATGTGTGTATATATACATGTATATATATATATGTATACAACAGGAAAGGTCAAGGTAATTGTAAGTGAAAATAATCAATTGATAAATTGTTTAATTTATCACGTAGTTATATTTGTCACATGAACGATAGAATTTTTAATTGTAAAAAACAAAAAAAAGAAAAGAAGGGAAAGAAAGAAAGGAAGAATGAAAAAAGCAAGGGGAGAAACGAAAGTTCTTTATTTCGATTCGTCGTCGTCCGTCGTGCGTCTCTCACGATTTCGGCTTTTATTTCTTTTCTTCCTAAGAGCCAAGACCTCCTCGTAAGGTCTTTTTCTCCTTTTCATCAGCAGCAGAAGCAGCAACGTATCGGCGCACTCGGATATACGTGTTCGTGACTCGCTTTCAAAATAATCCGCGTGCACCACGCAGGATCCAAGGAACGAGATTTTCAGGGTGGTCTCTCTCTCTCTCTCTCTCTCTCTCTCTCTCTCTCTCTCTCTCTCTCTCTCTCTCTCTCTCTTTTTAACGACACGAAAGAAAAATTTCTGTTTGGAATACACACACAACACACACGTACATATGTATCATGTTGATTTGGTACTGTGGAAAAAAGTATGTTGAATAAAATTTGTTCTTCGAACGTCCATTGGTCGATTATGTGCATGTATTCGTTGCTCGTTGAGTTTGCTCTTCTTCCGCGACATATTTTTCTTTTCTTTTCTTTTCTTTTTTTTCCCTTCATTTTCTTCCATTATAACCATCAGACGATGACACTCGAGTAGCGTTTCAAAAAGGGGGCCGTATCAAAGCATTAGGAGAATAATCATAAGAAGGTCTTACGGAAGCGTCCGGCATCAATTTGCAGTTTAAATTGCGCGCAAGTAACGAACCACGGGAAAGTCATTCCTAGAATCGTTAGTTACGATTCAGTACTCGTCTCGTCCGTTGTAACTAACCTCATCCTATCGCCTCGTATTTCCGCAAAGTGATTTCCCTATAACACCGAAACTGGTGCGAGCTTTTACTATTCGATGCACTCGATCCTCTCTCTCTCTCTCTTTCCTTTCCCTCCTTCTCTTTTTCTTTCCTTCTTTTATCACCCCGCTCCAGTTCTACTTCTTTGTCTATCTTCTTGAAAGTCTCCATTTCTAAAAAGCGATAAAAATAATTCGAACGCATAAAGTAGACTTGATTAAAAGTAGTTGATTTAAGCGTCGTCGAGCGTAGGATTAACGGTTTTGTAGAACGGACGTCTCCAAGAAGAATAATTATTCGGAACAATGGGTGAAAGCTTTGGCAAGCGCTTGTAATCACGATGTCTGGCGACAAACACCCACCTTTCAACGACGATGCGGAAACGCGTGCTTCTCGTCTCTCTTCATCTTTTCCTTCTTCCTACCCCTTTCTCTATCTCCTTCTCTCTCTCTCTTTCTTTCTTTTTCTTTTTTTCTTTCATTCTTTCTCTTTTCCTCTTCCATCTTGGCACGTTCCTACAGTAGATTTTAGATTTCCTTCCAGGAAGTTAGCGATCCTCATCCGTTTTAGAACACGATCGTTGCTTTTCCTCTTCTTCTTCTTCTTCTTCTTCTTCTTCTTCTTCTATTTTTCCTTTTTTCTTTTTCTTTTTCTTTTTCTTTTTCTTTTTCTTCAACGATCATCAAAATATTCGAGACTCGGTAAAATTAATTTCTGATAGGTAATAAGAGTTATAGATCGTAGAGTAATGATTCATAAATCGTAGAAAGGCGAAGAGGAAAAAATAAACGAAGGATGATGATTTATTTAAGAAAGGATAGACGATATATTGTGGATATATATGTATATATATATATAATACATTGTATTTATCGAGCGCTTCGGGAAGTCAGTTAATGATTTATTTGAGTTTAAAACGTGATACGTGATCGATGAGTTTTCATAGAATATACAAAATTAAGAGTTAGAAAGAGAGAAAGAGAAAATGAGATAGAGCAAAACGTTCTTTCAATTACACGTTGACGTGCTTCTTCTTAGGCAGGCACGAGTATAAATGAAGAGTTATAGAAGAGTTAAAGAGAGATAGAAAGAGTAGCGGGAGAAGCGAGAAACGCTTAATCGCCGGCGCTAATTAGTCTCTCGTACTATCCCGTTCGTCGTTTCACCGTTGGATCCAGAGACTCTGGCGGCAGCATCTGGATACCTTCCAAGAGCACGAATAGTCGGTTCCGCGTTTGTTCGCGACAGGTTTTACCGTGCTTTTCGGTGTAACAAAAAGCGGCCTCGTTAATGAGCGACAACGAACGCCCACAGTGGCAGTTTTCGTAGTACGAGGAGGCACGACAAGGTGTAACGGACTCACCATTGGAGTTACGACCTACTACCGTGGCCCTTGCTGTTACTCGAGAGTTTCTTATGTGAGAAAGAGAAAGACAGAAAGAGAGAAAGAGAGAGAGAGAGAGAGAGAGAGAGAGAGAGAGAGAGATGGAAAGAGGAGCCTCTTAAACAAGGTATACACTTAGCGGCTGGTAAAACGCGTAATTGATTTCTTTTTTCTTTTCTTTTTTCTTTTCTCTCTCTCTCTCTCTCTCTCTCTCTTTTTGTTT
This sequence comes from Vespula vulgaris, assembly GCF_905475345.1. Classification (NCBI taxonomy): domain Eukaryota; kingdom Metazoa; phylum Arthropoda; class Insecta; order Hymenoptera; family Vespidae; genus Vespula; species Vespula vulgaris. The sequence goes on along the minus strand of NC_066590.1, from coordinate 7,792,189 downwards.
TTCTTCTTTGTTCTTCATTTTCTTCCCTTAACCTAACCATTATTGTCGCGAAATAAAAGGATTCGACTACCCCTATTAGAGCGTAAATTTTGACGATGCTCGAGGACGCCTTACTTTTATATCTCACGATGCCGGAGATAAATGGATTTTATGGTATTCGTGGGAGGGAATTTACGGGAGGGTACGGTCGGTAAGTAAAGAGACAAATGGTCCGTGAGTACGAAGGATATTTTATCGCGGATATTTTCTCTGTTCTTTACATATTTTCTTCTTACAAGATTCCTTTTCTCTTTCTACAACGAAGATAGTGGAATCCTCTTTGGTGGCCTTTGCAGTCGTCATTTTCTTCGTTTTTTTTTTGTTTCTTTTTATTTTCTTTTCCTTCTTCTTCTTCTTCTTCTTCTCCTCTTCCTTCTTTTATCCCTCTTCTTATTAGTACTCCTCGTGTTATCGATTTTCTTATTACAGAACGAATTCTCCTTCGTTCGTTTGAAAGAGATTGTTAGCCGAAAGAAGGTATTACGTTTTACCAGGACGATCAAAATAACCAAACGATTTTATATCGCGTGGGAGAGAGAGAAAAAAAGAGAGAGAGAAAAAAAAGTATGTAAAAGAGAATCTCTAACGAGATTTCGTTAGGAAAATGAACGGACGCGTAACGGTAGTTTTAATCATTGTCAACCATTCGGCTCGTTTGCGATAGCTCGTAACTTCGTAACAAAGGTTACTACAAGCGGATCATTTGAATTATCCAAGAGACGAAGAAAATATATTAATGGATAAACCAACTCCGATATTCCTGTAATCGCTATAACAAAAGAGATAAAAAAGAAAGAGCGAGAGAAAAAGAAAGAGAGAGAGAGAGAAACTTAGTATCAGGGCAGTATTACTCGTTTTACCACTCGTCGTTATCATTTATCTTTATTATTTTTCGTACATTTCATTCGACATAGTCATCTCCGTTCGCCATGCGTAAAAAACGAGTTAAACGATTTGTGTACTTACTTACTCTCGTTTCTTTGATTTCTTTTTCCTGTTTTATTTTTTTTTCTTTTTCCTTTTTTTTTTTTTTCTTTTCACCTTTCTATGTCACACCGTAGAACGTTATCGGAGGCGAGCACGAAAGGTATCCTTTTCAAGTTTCATTGTTAACTGAAAGAAAAGGAAGGCTAACCGGTAAACTTGACACGGCTCGCCAATACGAGATGATGATCTGCGTTTCAAGGTTCGTATAATATGCCGCACATAATGCTCCGTAATCCTTTTTCTTTTTAAACCGTTAACCAGAGAAAGAGAGAGAGAGAGAGAGAGAGAGAGAGAGAGAGAGAGAGAGAGAGAGAGAGAGAGAGAGATACTTTCGATCGGTATAAACGTGATTAATGTATGAGATTTATTTGAATTAAAAAATAAAAGAAATACAGAGAGTTTTGGATGAATGAATCGTGAAATATAGAATTGAATGGTGCAATGCTTTCTTTGATGATCGAATGGTTTGATTTATTTTATTTTCTTCTTCTTCTTCTTCTTTTCTTTTTTCTTTTTTCTTTTTTCTTTGGAACAAGTTAACTGAAGAATTTTCTACTTACAAATGTTGAACGAATTTCAATCAAAAAGTTTCAAAAAAGAAGACGAAGTATGAAGAAAAGTTTAGTTGACGGTGATTGCTACACTCTTCTTCTTCTTATTCTTCTTTTTTATCGTTTAAAGCGAACAAGGCCATCTCGTGATACTCGTTTGGTAATGTATCGAAGGAACATCGATTTTATTATTTATAGATAACAACGCGTGTATCTTCTCTTGGGATTCTCCGAGCGTTAATTATCGAAGTTCGAGCCCTGCACTTTTCCCTATAAGGACCTATTCCGTCCTTTTTTTCTCTCTCTCTCTTTTTTTCCCTCTTTTTTGTCCCGCTCTCGACCTACGCGTGCAATGCATGCAAGTTTATTTCTTGCTATTTTTCGTGGTTCACTTCGTTACTCCATCGATCCTTCTTTTTACGAAACGTGGATCAATTAATTAATTCGTTCGTTCGAGGAAGATCGATTAATAACGATAAAAAAAGAAAACAGAAATTAACAAAGAGATATATCGTTCGTTTTTTGTTCCTCGTAATATAATTAAAAAAAATATATATATATACATATATCGAAGTAGGTATCTATGTATACTATTATTTTTAATCTTTTTATTGCATTTTTATTTAATTACAGTTTCACCATTCTATTAATCAATTATTCACCAATTATACAAATACATTTTATTAATTATTCTATTAACTAATTATACAAATTATCCAATTAAAGGATTAAACACGACAATCTATGAAACCTTTCGATCGAAACTTTTCAGTTATGTCGTTAGCGATTTAATGAATCATCGATCGTCATGAAACGACGACATAAATCCTAGCAAGTAGAAGAGTAGAAAAGAGAGAAAGAGAGAGAAACGGAGACAGAAAGATAAAATCGAATCGTACTTACGTACGTAAGTACTTAAGTACATACATATGTGCGAGACACGCTCGAGAAACGATAAAAGGAGTACAGAGGAAGTGAAATGGGGGAGGAGGGAGGTAAATAAACGAGTGTATCGCGATATATCGAAGGGACAAGAAGAAGAAGAAGCGAGTTCCACGATTCATCTTACCTTTCACCTCTATTGTTCGCGCAAGTAACACACCGTAACATCGATTCCATGCGTTATCCGGTATTACGGTGGGGTGGAAGGTGAATTTTTCTTTTTTTTTTTCTTTTCTTTTCTGTTCTTTTTTCTGTTTTCTTTCTTTTCTTTTTTTTCTCTAACGTTCAGAGTCGATAGTTCATCTCATTATAATTCGCCCACACGACCCTACACGAATCGCGTTCCTTCTCATAACGATCTTACATATACTCGAAACGTAAGGTTCTTCCTGGTGATCGCAAGAAAAGTTACATCATGTATTTACGTATGTGTATATAGAATGTATGCATATATATATATATATATATATGTAAGTGCAGGACAAACGGCTCGTTAAATGTCTCACGACAAAATTTTACACTCGTTTGCTTATTGTTTTCTTTTTTGCTTCTTTAATTTTGTCTTGCTTTATAAAGTTTATACCTTCGTTGTTATTACGTTTGATACTGCTCGAAATACATCGATTCTTGCATTGTTATTAATTGATTCTCGATCATTGTGCGATGTTTTATACGAACAAGAATCCTTAAGAAAATATACGTCGAGTTTCTTTATCTTTCAAAGAATTTGAATAGCGATTTTTAAGAGCACTTAGATAGAAACGAGACACTTCGCATTTGCATGTATACGATAGTCACCCGTGGATTTTACATTCTACGTTTGTTTATACATAAATTCGAGAGATAAAAGGACAATATGGAGAAAGAGTAGAACGCGAGACCCTTTCTTTGCATTTAACGTCGATTTTCTTTCTACTTTTTCTTTTCTTTTTTTTTTTCTTTTTTCTTCGTTAAGAACTATCAAACTAACGTGTCACGACGTTTCGTTAGGAAAAAAGAAACTTTTCTCTATTTATATCCTTATTTTACGAATACGTTATCCTTCTCAAGGACGGTGATAAAGTCAGCCATGAGGTTAACATTAATTGATCACGAACGAACTCGATAGAAGAGATATCTCGTAAGTACATGCGTATACGTCGTTGGCACACTTTCCAGAAAAAGAAAGCGTCCACTTCAATTAACATACTAATTAACCTCGTGATTATTATACTAAATTTCATTGAAAAATTTCATCCTCTCGGTCGATCGATTTGTCCTATTTTCATTCATATTTATTTCTCTTTCTAATTTAACACCAATGTATTATACTCGACGTATATAAAATCAATCATTCTCGATCATCTTACTTTTTATAAATAAATAAATAAATAAATAAATAAATAATTTTTTTACATTTTTTAAATAATATACATTTTAAATAATATACATACAAAATAATGTACATCATAAATAATATACATCATTTAAATAATATACATCATTTAATAATAAATATTGATATATTAAATACGTATAAATATTAAGTACGATTAAATAATCATTAATCATTCTTATTATCTTATTAATCGAAATAAAATTGCAATCAATAATAATTTTAATGGTATTCGCGTATATTCGATTATCACCGTCACCGAGAAGTTTAAAACGCGAATAAGAAAATGTATGTAAATGTAAAAACGAAGTCTTAAGCAGGTCGTCGTCGTTACTTGTTTCATTTATACCGAATGATTCCTTCTCCTTGTGGGATTACATCGATTCAAGAGAAGGATCGACGTTAATTAAATGGCCCACGTCGATGTGAGACAACTGGATCGACAGTCTTCGTCTCGTTATCGTTACGAGTCACAGGGATACACCACTTATTTCTTTCCTTTTATTTTCTTTTTTTCTTCTCAACGAAGTAAAACATAGACGTCGTTGATTAATACAGAACGTTGATGTCATTGTTAATGAATAATTAACATTTTTATCATTCTAACATTTTTATGTATTTACCCCTTTTTCTTCTTCTTTTTCCCTTTAATCTTCATTTTTATCTTCTTCGAGAACTATCGAGAATTATTAAAAACGACGTTAATAACTAGAGAATCTGGTTGCGACAGAAAGAAAAATTATTCTCAATGAATTTTTCTGGATTTTTATTCTTTTCATTAACCGTGCAAATCTCTAAGCGGATTAAAATCATATCGGAAAAAGAAAAAAATAAGAGAAAAGAAATGAAAAGAAAAGAAAAGAAAAGAAAAGAAAAGAAAAAGAACGAATCTTCGTCGAGGAATGTCGCGATGATCAAGTCTTAATTATCAAGTTGTGTTGATTAAAAAAGTGTTATGCGAATGCGAGCGGATTAAAGAAAAAGAGAATGATAATAGCCAACGGCTTAATTAGTTTTACGAGCCAATCGTTGTCTCTTATTGAAGAGACGTTCGAAGAGTATCAAAGCCAGTTAAGCGCATACATACATATATACATACATACATACATACATACATACATACATACATACATATATATATACATACATACTCGACAACGTTTAACGAGGTGATCGAAGTAGGCCGTTCCGAGACAACGTCGATCGAATGGAGAAAAAGAAGAAGAGAAGTTTGACCGATCGTTTGAAAAACGTTGAGAGTTTTCAAAGACTTTGCACGTACTTAGTTTATGGTCCCTCGAATCGAAAGACAACGCATACCTAACAACATGTATTCCCCTTTTTCTTTCTTATTCGTTGTCGGTATTAATCAATATCCACGTGTTAAAGTTTAAAACACGTACGTGTCCCAGAAGACAAGTTTCAAACGAACTCTGATTGTTCATTCTATTCGGGTCAACTATCTTCAACACTTGTTGGATTATATTTTTCTACCGATGGCCGATCCTACTTGTTTTCGAGGAGTTAACAAAAAGAACTAGCCTCTTTCAAATTTCTCGAACGATCACGAATCTGCATTCGTGATGGACGTACTTTAATCTGCCATAATTGATAAAAGATATCGAGAAGAATCTTTACAAGGAAAACTGATTATCCTTGAAAGTACAGTATTTATCGTTCGACTTAAAACATGCTCCCTCATAATCATCCCATATTCCTTTTATCATTATCTGAAATCTCTGAACGCGTTAAACTTTTATGCTTCGATATAACACATGATCCATTTGATTTTTCTTATACATACATAATACTAATACATATACGTAGCTATAGGTATGTATACAACTATTTACCTGTCTACAGAGTTACCTAAGTAACTTACCCGAGGCGGGTACGATTAGTTGCAAAGTTTCGAGGGAGACAGCTGATTACCTCCCCTCTTTTTTTTACCTCTCTCTCTCTCTCTCTCTCTCTCTCTCTCTCTCTTTCTCTCTTTTCTTTTTCTTTTACATTCTTTTATCTCACTCGAGACGTTTATTCGCGAGACGTTGGTAATTCGGTCGGAAAGTGTAGCCGGTTTCTGGAGTCTCGCGTCCGGGTGTTGTCGCCTCAATTGCGTAAAGGCAAATCTCCTTACGAAAGGGCCTTGCATCTACCAAGCCATGTATATAAGTGCATTCGTGTTTCTGTCCTCGCGTCGTCTGTATACGTACGTCGTATGTGCGTTGCAACGGCAGTCGCCAGCCTTTTATTCCGCACGAAGTGACACACCTACGTAGATCTTTATTCAGTACCGGAGAGCTGGATGTTAAACGCGGCGACCTACCGCAAAGCGATCTCGACATCGTGGATTTCCATGTCGTTCGTCTATGGAAACGTCGCTTGTCCGTTTCGTGCGATTTCGTCGTCTAGAAATAAGCTGGGAGAGAGACGACGATGGTCGGACATCCAATCTCTCTCTCTCTCTCTCTCTCTCTCTCTCTCTCTCTCTCTCTCTCTCTCTCTCTCTCTCTCTCTCTCTCTCTCTCTCTCTTTTTCTGTCTCTTTCTTTCTTACCTCTGTACTCTTATCTCGTTCGTTCAGAAACCACGCGTAAATTATCGGATACGAGACGGAGTTAAGAATTATGAAGAGGAATAAGAATGAGGTAAAATAGGAAGAAAAATAATGTTTCCCTTAGTATTTCACTTAGTTTTATATATACATATATATGTACATATATAAAAATGTTTATTCGTTTCTCTTTCGCGAAAACGAAATTACTAGTTGTTATATCGGCACGACGGGATCCTAGGAATCTTCCCTTTTCACCTCGACGGGTGGTCGATTCCAGTGTAGAAAGAATGTAAGGCACCTCGGATTCGTACCGCATCGACAAGTTTTCCCGTACACGTTTTTCCGCATAATTACGTCAAAGATATATCTTCATCGTTCTGTACGTATACCCTGGTCTTATTTAACCTCAACCCCGTTCCTAATTAATGTCGGCGATCTTATCGATTATGCTTGATCGATTTATTAACGCATGGGACAATGACTCTACGTTGTAGTTTGAAAATAATAGTTGGCTATGTATACGCGAATGTTCTATCTTTTTCTATCTCTTGGTATATTCTCTCTCTCTCTCTCTCTCTCTCTTACTCTTTCGTTTCTTTCTTTCTTTCTTTATTTCTCTCTCAGTAGGGTACAAGTAAACGAGCTACAACGACGTTCTTCCTTGACGATTGAATGGGCCGTCGTCGGATCCGCGGTACCGCAGCGCATTCCGTCCAGCTCCAAGTTTTTCTTCCTTTTCTCCCTTTGGCCTCGAACATCGATGTCGTTCCTACATTGTACATATGTACCTGTAAACACATATACAGGGTGTTTCCGAAATGGTCCATCACTGTCAATCCATTTTATTACATAAATTTCCGAAATCGAAATATAGCCCGAAACGTATCAAACTATCATTCTTAATAGGAATAATAATCACTTAAAAAGTAAATTTAATAAACATGTTACGAGTACGTACATATATGAAAGAAAAAGATGGAATAGGGTAAGATGAGATAGGGTAGTAGGTGGGTTACAACAATTATTAACACGTTCGTTTGGAAAGGAAGTTTCTTAGAAACTAGAAATCTTATGAAAGAAAATAAATAAGTTGGTAAATAAGTACCTACATGTATTCGCGAGTTCGTATTAAACGTTTCAACTTAATCACCCTGTATGCAAGCAGATACACGAACTAAAGAACGCGTTTCTCGTCGCGGATGCCGCTTTTTCCCGACGAAACCTTCATTCATCCAGCGCAACGATACGATCTCATTGAGAAAATCGCGCGCGTCTCGTTCCACCGATGCCGGTTTAATGAGCGTCGAGAATTCTTTTAAGAGAAAAGAAAGACTTGTACCTGCGTATGTACGTACGTATGTATGTATATCCGTATATATAATATATATATATTCGTGTGTATGTATCTATGTAGATATGTATATATGTATATAGTTACAATAAACGTAGGAACGAGAACATTTCTTATAATCTTCTTGTTACTCTTTGCAAGTATATAGTAAAGAGAAAAAGAAGATAGTTTTAAATGTGGTATTATCATCATTCAGTATATACGTATATAAATAATATGTGTGTGTGTATGTATGTATAGTTACATACGATGGATTTTAAAAAAAGAATAAGTTGTACATTCGACGACGATCAAGTCGAGGATAGACTTTTAATCGTTCATTTCTTTTGTTCGCAGAAATCGAAGCTCAAGAGGCTTGCAAGTGGTTACGGGCTGCTGGTTTTCCTCAGTACGCACAAATGTACGAGGGTGAGTGTTAATATTCTCCTTTTTTTTGTTTCCTTTTTTAATTTGGTAAGTTTTGTTTCTTTCAACGTTGAAATCCTAATCAGAAGTAAAGGATTTTCTTAGGTATCGTCTCGTAGAACGATATCTCTATTTGGTCAGTGGAATAGAAAACCTTAACGAAAAGCTACGAAAGAAATTCAATTTTAGATAAAATCTCGAGTCGAAACGTTGGTAGGAGGTCGTATTCGAGTGGTCTCTTTATCTTTTTCTATCTTTCTCTGAATGCCTCACAATGTGCAATTAAAATGTGACTCTTGAGTCGACTTCTCTCGACTCGAAACGAGTCCATCCTCTCGTTCTCTTTCTTTTCACGACAATCCTAATTCAATTTCTCAGAGAAAGATAGACACATACAGTATACACAGATACGTATACACGCGCAGAGAAAAGAGAAAAAAGAGATAAAAAGAAAGAAAGAAAGAAAGAAAGAAAGATAAGCATTTTTCTCTTGAGAGAAAAGAAAAAGAGAGAGAAAGAAATATTCTGAAGATCCTACTCGAGCTCTTTAATCTTTCCAGCATTTGTATCGTAAAAGATTACGTTGGTAGGTCCAGGATATTGGTCGAGCCTTAGTCATAAAACGATCGGATATGAAGTTGACCTTATCTCAAAGACGGACCAGACCAATCAGAGTCGAAAAGAATATGGCGGGAGAAGAGGAGGGAAAAAAATGAAATACAAACGTTAGCATTTTAGGACATTAGAGAGTTTCACGATATTCTTTCGTATCTTTTCTCTTTATATTATAGATTTTTAAGAGAGTAGTACTACGTGATCTCCCTCGCGTATTTCATTTCTCTTTTTCGAAGAAAATCATTCGAGAAGCATCCCCTCTCGTGAGAGGGGGAAATAGTAGGGGGAAACTACCTCAAATACATACGTGCTTATATACATGTACGCAGGACCCTTAACAGAAGCAAAAGAAGGATAGGATAAGGGAAGGACGACGAAAAGAAGAAAAAAGAAAATGTAAAGTAACAAAAAATAGAAGGAAGAAAAAACGAGAGAAAAGAAAATAAAAAGGAAGGAGAAAGAGAACCCACGAAGGTGTCAGGTTTCAGGACCCTTTTAAAGGAGAAAAATTGTGACAAGGAGAACAGGCTGCTCCAGTACGGAATGGACCACCAGAGGCGAATCGATATGTAACGGCTTCTCGAACCTCGAACGTGCCACAAGACACGACTTTTGGTGTACTCGATCTAGATATCCATGCATATTCGGGAACAATACTAGCGTTGTACTTTTATTCGATCATCGTTGAAGCGATGAAAGAGATTAATGAAAAAGTAAAAGAAAATGAAATAGAAAAAAGATGAGAAAAGAAAGTAGTTGCGCTCGACGAGGTGTAATTTTGACTCGAAGAAATTTCGATTTTGAATAATTTTTTTCTTGTTCGTGATATACATCATACATACATATATATATATACGAATGACGCTAATAAGGTGCTAACGAGCCTGGTGTGTCCAATACGTGCGAGTGTACGAGAGAGGCAGAGATAGAGAGAAATAGAGAGAAAGAGAAAGAAAGAGAGAGATGAACGAATGAGCGCGCGCCCCCAACGTGGGCAGGAGCGTGCGCTCGTGTCTCTAAGTGTAGTTGTGAGCTATAACGAATGCATTGTTGGTGGACGTCGCGACAAAGGGCCCATTATGAGATGTATTAACATGTTCGGACGCATCACTGAGCGGCTCGGTAATAATTTACTCTTGGCTTGCTCGCACCAATCCGATCCGGCGCTGCCCACGTGTCGTTAGTTACTACTTTTGCGGTATACGCTTTTACATACACACACACATACACATATGTATAATCAAGTATAAGAGTGGTACTCACTGGATACGATTCGTGACCAGGTTTGTCTAGTTTTCAGCTTTTAAAATATTTTATTATATCATATGTACGTACGATGCATATGTGTGCGTTTGTGCGTTTGTGCATTTGTGCGCACACACTCCATCGTTAGATGTTCTCTTCCTCTTTCTTTTCTTTCTTCTTTTTTTATTATTATTTTTTTCTTCTTTTCTCTCTCTCTCTCTCTCTCTCTCTCTCTCTCTCTCTCTCTCTCTCTCTCTCTCTTTCTCTCTCTCCCATATTCTCACCTTTCTCTCAAGGTTATATCTCGTATAAAAGGTTGCTGCTATTGTTTAACACACGATCGATCATGGCTATGTTTAACCTGGTAATTTAAATCGACCTAGCTCGCATCTCATCATTCTGATATATATATAATTTCTTTTTTTTTAGATCTTTGGAATTATTTTTTTTTATGTAGGATAATTATCTATATTAATTATTCATCGAAAGGAAAGATAAACGATATCGAAAGATTCTCGTAAAACGGTAGGAAATAAAGAGTATCAGTTGTCGTATTTCAAATTGATTAATAAAAACGCGTGCTCTTGTAACGAAGTTAATTATAGATGACTCAGTTTGTATGGAAACGATGGTGTTATATGCCAGGTGCATGTATAGAAATGATCTAATACTTCATGTTTGAGCGATCATTAGCGTCCTTGACAGGAGGACGAATGATACTTTAATTTCAAGAGTTAATGTAAAAATAATAATCATTCGAACGTGCTGGTAGAGTGATTAATAACGTGTGTAATTTTTCACTTCTACGTCGTATAATAATTTACGTCGGTGCTCGTATTCACAAAGAGAAAGAAAGAGAGAGAGAGAGAGAGAGAGAGAAAGAGACACATGAGAAAGAGAACGCGATCACGAAGAATACTAGCTCCGGGCAAACCTTCACAATGTTGTTTAAGATTTATGCAAAGACAGCCTTCGCACTTTTTCTATAACTCTCTTTCTCTCTTTCTCTCTCTCTCTCTCTGTTTTTCTCTGTCTCTCTCATAGACTTTTATAGATTTCTTTGCCAAGGATTGAAAATGAAGGAAGAGAGATGCGACTTTCTGTAAATTAAATCGATGATGAAGATCTATAAATATGGCTGAGCTCATCGCAAACGAGAAGCAAAACTGTCTGCATTCTTCTTCGTTCTTGTTCGGAAAGGATCGAGGGATCGAGATCGAATGATCTAGCATATTTGAAAAGAATCCTAAGATATTTTTCATTTTCGATTAATCAATGAATTAATTATTTCATTCGAGGAAAGAATAATGTTTCGAGAAAAATAATAATATTCGAATGTCATATATACAATATATACATAGGTATATCTACTTGTTATCTAAAAGAAAAAAAGAAAAAAGAAATAAAAAAGAAAAGAATAAAAAGAAATAAAAAAGAAAAGAAAATTCTAATGGTCCTACTCAAAAACGTATTAACAAGTTAACGAGATTGTCGATAACGTAAAGAGAAAAAAACGAATTGCTGTTTCGTCGTACCGTAATCGTAGTCATCGTCGTCGTCGTCGTCGTCGTTGTCGTCGTGTGGTTGCGAAGCTAATCGTTAAACGCGTGGATTAACGTAGTAGATCGCGTGTAACTAAGCGGCACGCCGAGACGTTAGAAAGAAAAATCTCGAGTCACGCCACCAGACGAGACGGTCGCCTTTCCATTGGCTCGTTTAGTTAACGAGCCGAAGGGACAGCGTGAACCCGAAGGGTCTGAGTTTGACGACGGTGACTAAACGTAAAACGTTGGCACGATCTCTCTCTCTCTCTCTCTCTCTCTCTCTCCCTCTCCCTCTCGTTTCTCTTTCTCTCTCGTCTCTCTCTTCAAGAGACGAGAGTGTAGACTCGTCTTTTATGAAATTTCATGGTCGACGCGTGAAATTCAATCTGAGATGAACTACGCTTATCGCATCGTTCAGAAATCTTGATTCTCGTTTGGGAAGACATCGAGACGCCAGGAAAATCGCGAAGCTTCGTCAGGTGGCCGTCGTCATCCAACTCATGCTCCCGGCCGATGAATTTATAGCGACCGAAAGCTCTACCAAGAGAGTTGCCAAGATAATTTCAATCGGCCGTACTAAAATTAAACGTGGCTTTTGCTCCTCGTCGTCGTCGTCGTCGTCGTCGTCGTCGTCGTCGGCGGCGGCGGCGGCGGCGTCGTGGCAAAAGTCACGATTCACGAAATCGTCGACTGTCGGAAGCACGTGCGGACTCTTTCCGCTTCTTTCGGCTGGCGTTGGCCCCGGGAACGGTGCCAGGAAATTTTCTTGGCTCTTTCGAGAGTAAAGAGAAAGAGAAAGAGAGAGAAAGAGAGATATCTTGTGTCTATCTCTGTCGTACTTTCTTTCCTCGTTCACATCGTTGATTCTTCCCTAGTTCAGTACGAAACCGCGACGTTTACCTTTGTCAATTTTCTTCTTCTCGTACTATATGAAGGAGAAAGAGAGAGAGAGTAGTGCTTCTACTAGCTAGACAGTCTGTCTCTTACTTGGAATCGCTTTAAAGTCATCGCAGCTGCGTTGAATACCACTGTTCGAAATGAATTTTCATCTTTTCTCTCTCTCTCTCTCTCTTCCACATATTTTCTTTCTCTTCCTCTTTCTCTTTTTTCTCGTTTTAATTAGTCAACTCGAAAGAACGTAATCGTTTTAAGAAAAATCGATCTTATTTCTCACGCAAAGAAAAGAAACGAGGTTTCATAAATTGTTTTATTCTAACTTTCGATCATCGACGTTAACAATCGATCGTTTAAACTAGTTTGTTTTCTACCTGAATTTGAAATGGAACTATTCGACCTAGTTTTCCGGCCCATAACATTCTCCTTTTCGAAAGATGTAGATATATACAAATCAATTGGGTTAAGGTTATTCTACATTTCTCTCTTTATCGTTCTCTTAAGTATAAATTCTCGTTAATATCCGATTCCCATAATCGCGATATACCCACTCGCAATGATTGTTATTACAAGCACGCATCGTTCCGATCTGTTTTATTTCAAACAGCAAAAGCGTGTCCTTCGTACGGAACAATCTGTTGTTCCACTTTCGACATTAATCGATTCGGATTTCCGGCAAACAAATCGAATTTTCCCTTGAAACATTATTTTCAGAAACGATATTGTATATTGTTCAAGATACGATAATGCAATTATCGTTTTCTTTTTTTTTTACTTTTTTCTCTTTCTTTGCCATTTTATTTGCATTAACTGGAATTTCAAGCGTCGAATCTTCCGCGTCTTTTATTTTTATTCTATTTCTTTTTTTCTTTCTTTTAAATCTCCTTTCAAACGTCCCCGTTCATTTTCGTTTCGAAGTCAGTTTCGTTACAGCCCACACCCTGCGATATATTAAATAACGAAGCATATGGTCGGCATAAGCCGAAGTTTAAGATGGCACGTAGTAGAGCCTTCTACAAGTCGACAATTATTACTCATCCTTCGAATTCTATCGAAAATATGGCTCCAACGTTTCGAACCCCATCCTCACGTTTATCTTTCGCGATACTTTCGAAATGCAATAGACGTCGGTGCCGGAAAATTAGAACGATCGATCGTTTTAAAGATTTGCTAATACTTTAAACTTTTGCTTTATCTCTTAACGATTACGATATTTCCAAATATCAGAAAGGTACAGTCCCGACGGAGGGAACTTGTGATTTCTAAAAAATTCTGAAGAAAACGAATCCATTAACCCAATTCTTGTGACATTAAATCAAAGCAACGTCGTTGTCGTCGGCGACCACGTTTTATTTTCGAATCGTTTTCGATGCGTGGACGCGAACGTTCTCTCGACGTTGAAAGAAAAAAAAAAAAAAAAAAAAAAAAAGAAAAAACAACACTGCAAGAGTTTTATATATACGTCAAAATAAACATTTCTTCATCGTTACGTATAATATATAACCAATTAGAAACAATTGATGCAATCAAAACGTAACGTTACCTCCTTGATAACTACAAACACTTAACGTCGCTCTAATCCGCGAGAAACATTATTATATTTTCCCGTAAACCGGTTGAAATCAATTAAATTCGAATATTATTTCCACGTGGTCGTCATTATAAAATAATTCCATCCTGTAGGTCGTTAAGTTAAAGTCACGCACGTCGTCCAAGCGACGTCGTCGGTGGGACGAGATATTTTTTCAGAAAGAAAAAAATAAATAAAATAAATAAACAAACAAAAAAAAAGAAAAAAAAAAGAAAAGAAACAAGGAAGATTAAAATGAAGAATCCATCGGGAATCCTTCCGCGAGTTCCACTCGCGGATTCGGTCTCACTTGAGAAAGAAGTTAATCGTACCTTTCTGCACGAAGGTGCGTGTACGGTATGCCTTAAGCTGATTAAGCCATTCTCGTAGCTCCGAGAGAGAGACTCTTCCATCCCCTTTTTGATCGTTCGCAAATAATTTTCCTGTCTGTTTCTCTCTCTCTCTCTCCCTCCCTCTCTCTCCCTCCCTCTCTCTCTTTCTCTCTTTCTTTCTTCGCTGTAACACTCTTCCCCCCTTTCGACCGCGTTCTCGCGCCCCATGACAAAGTAATCTCGGCGAGATAAATTATTCGTTTGGAGCGCGGCGAAAATGCAAATTCGAGCCGGTGGGCGATGGCGGCGATTTATTCGCGAGCGGCCAGATACTTTGCCGGCGTTTAAGGCGGCCCAATCTTTCTTCTCGCGGCATCTTTCTCTCTCATATATATATATATATATATATATATATATATATATATATATATATATTTATATATATTCATATAGTTATATATACTTACATACATATGTACGAACGTGTATATATACGTATGCGTTGTATGCATCTGTATATATCTCATTCTCTGTCTCTCTCTCTCTCTTTTTCTCCCTCACGTTAATTTATGCGGCTGCATTACGCGTTATTTCGCGGTGACATAGCGTCGAGTCTACGCGTCGCTCTCCGTTATTCTTCTTATTCTTATTCTTATTCTTCTTTACTGCAAGCGCATGGAAATTCGTCATCGAGAGAAAGGGAAAAAGATCGTCAACCTTTTTGTTGGCTCTGTCTGAAAGATCCGGTCGAGTAAAGTAAGTACGTTGCTCGGTCCCCCTTACAGTCGACATAATCTTTTTGCGTTCGTTGATCTTTCCATTGGAGAATAGATAGCGATGAGAATGGGGATAACTTTTGTCGTCAAGGTTTTCCTTTCTTAAGGTATTGTTTTTCCTTCAACTTTTAATGAATTTTTACTAACCCAACTAGAATACGTTATCGTGTTTTCTACGTACCTATGTATGCACGATTGTATCTAAGTACATACGAAAGTGAAAGATAGAGGAAAACAGACAGAGAGAAAGAGAGAGAGAGAGAGAGAGAGAGAGAGAGAGAGAGAGAGAGAGTCTCAGAACGAGTAAACGAGAAACAAGCATATCTATTCAAGATCGTTAACGAAGTCTAGACGTGAAAATATTTAATCTTCAATAGTCTAGTCTGAAAGATTCACCGTTTGACGTCAGAGAGAGTTATCGAGAAGAGAACGAATGATAGCTTGGTACGATCAAGTTTGCTCGGTTTTTTTCTTTATCTGACGTGTTTGATGTACCTTGGTCTTGAAAAGCAAAAAAGAAATAGATAGATAAATAAGAGCAAAATCGAGGATAGAGCATCGTTTATAAAGTTAAAAGAAAAAAAAAAAAAATCGACTAAGAAGTATCCTCCGATGAGAGGTGAAATCGAAAAGAGTCGAACGGGGATCAATTAGATATACGTGAGTGATTCCCCTGTGCGTTTTCCGGAAGGAGCTTGGATAAATCCAATCTGAAAATACACACTCGCTTGCATCTGGGAAGTTAGAAGAGGGTCTACGTGCCTTTTCAGACGTAGTCGAGATCGTAAGCCAATAGTGGCTCGTCTTCGTTGATTAGATAGGATCCTTGAACGTTGATTCTTATCGTTTACTGATCTTACATTTAGAAGATTTTCTCTTTATCACGTTTTTTGTCTCAACCTTCTTTCTCTTTCTCTCTCTTTTTCTTTCATTCTCTTTTCTTTTCCTCTATATTGCAATCAGTCTTTATCTTTTCTTTCTTTTTGCTAACTTTTGTTTGCTAACTTTAGATGATGCAGTTAAATAAATCTCTAATATAAGGGATATATCGATACTTCGAAAGATTACGTGGATAAATTGAAACTTTATTATTTTCTTCGATAATTTCCTATCATTAATATTTCCAATTCTTAAATCCTTGCTTAGAATGATAAAAAAGAGAGATAGAGAGAGAGATAGATAGATAGATAGAGAGAGAGAGAGAGAGAGAGAGAGAAAGACGAACTAAGAGAAACGAGACACGTTTTCGTCTCGCGTGTAGCTTCTACGGAGCAACGAAGGGGGTTTATTTTGAGCGGTGACATTGGAGTGGTCGCGAAAAAGAGGAGAAATAAAAACGAAAAAGAAAAAGAAGCGAAAAGCATCACGGAGCTTAAATATACTGAGAAGGACGGTTCTCTAACGTAGTCGAACCGGTGCGAAACTGAGAAGAAGGATAAGAAAGAGAAAGAGAAAGAGATAGAACCAAGAAAAATTAAAAGAAAGAGCAGAGTGGGTTAGAGAGATGGAGAAGGAGGAGGAGGAGGAGGAGGAGGAGGTGGGAAGAGAAATCTTCTACTAAATTTGTCCTAAGAAATTGCTTAGTCTGGTCGAGCTAATGGGAGAACTATCTTTCCAAGAAGATATGAAATTTTACGATCTTTTATATCTTTTTTCTTTCTCTCTCTCTCTCTCTCTCTCTCTCTCCCTCTCTTTCTTTCTCTTTCTCTTTATCCATCTATCTATCTGTTTCTATTTCTATTTCTAACGTATACAAGTACAGAGAACTTTCCCTTTAAGAATAGAAAAATTCGATAGAACGTTGTGACAGATTTGTTCGGTCTTATCTTCTCTCGTCGTTAATGCTTCTCACCTATAAAATAGAAACGCGAAATGGACGGGGCATAAGTAGCAGAGCGTTCGCGATTTAGTCACGCGCCATGAAACGCGTTTTCTTCGTGTCGGCGAGCGAGGACGCTATTTACGAGCGGTTAACCCTTTGTGTCACGCTTTCCTCGCGAACAAATCGTTCGATTACTTGTTTTTTCTTTTTTTCTTCTCTTCCTTTTTTTATTTTTTATTTTTTCCTTTTTTTTCTTTTTTTAATTAACGGTACTAACGTACTGGAGACTTTATGACTTCAAAAAAAGAAAAGAAAATGAAAGAAGTGGAAAGTTCTAATACCTCTTCCCTCCCTCTCTCCTTCTCATTCTTTCTCTTTCTCTTTTCGTCTCTCGTTCTTTCTTTTTAACCCTCATTATATTTTGTCATCGTTATTCCGCTCGTGTCACCACCGAAAGCTGCCGCGTGTAATGCCAATTGAGAGGACACCACATGGTTCATTGTTCAAAATTTACGAGAAAGAGTTGCCGCCACTGTCGCAACGATTAGAAATCGATCGTTCTTATTTTTTTTTCTTTTTCTTTTTTCTTTCTTTCTTTCTTTTCTTTATCTCTTTGTCTCCATTGATTTTTCCATCAGACAGACAGTCAAAGAGAGAAAGAAAGAAAGAAAGAGAGAGAGAAAGAGAGATCCTGATGATTTTAAACTCAGTGTGTAGGAGTGGCCCTCGGCCTCCCCCGTGTTAAAGAAAATTATAAAGAAGGATAAAAGGATAGACCGAAAGAAACAGTAAAAGGGCCCAACCCAAACGGAGTAACCCTTTATCAATATCCGAATACAATTGAATAGAATAATATGAGAAGCTTGGAAGGACTTACTTAAGTAAAAGGATCTCGAATAATTTCGTAGTCGTAATGATAAGGTTATATAGGCGCCTTTGGAATAGATAAACGAAGGAAGAACATCGCGCAAGGTAAAATAGGCTTCCTAGTCTCGGAAATACTCGGAGCGACGCTTCAAATAGTTTTCGAGGCGTTCGTCTTCGACTTGTTCGTCTTCCCGAAATAAGTACGGTAAGTTATATCCTTCTCGGTAAAATCGGGCATGGTACCAAGGCATGTCTCTCTCTCTCTCTCTCTCTCTCTCGTTTCGATCAAAGTAAGAAAGAGATAGAGTTTATAGTTACCCAGTGGACTGTGTCGTCTTCGCGGTAAAATCGGTGCCTTCTCGTGATCTTCTTAAGTATCTCACAGGCAAACATCGTTTCTTCTTTCGGAGCGATCCAAAACTCCTTGCTAGAGTCTCGCAAAAGCGAAGTAACAGTCGTCGTGGTGGAGCCGCAAAGAAGACACACCCTCGGGATTCCGATCCGACGAAGATTTCTCCGGCTTCGGCCTTCTACGGACTTGGAGCTTGGCCAAAGTGCACGACAGTGCGTTTCTATCCGAAAATGTAAAGGGTCTTCGACTCCTAGCTTCCGAGAATCGTGGATATTTCATCGCGGTGAAAACGAGAGTATGCCTCGTGGTTTTATCTCTCTTTCTAAGTTTTCAAACCAACGTGTGTCTCGGGGTACCGTGTAATTTGAAAACATTGTCACTTTTACTCTGGGAAATACTCTGTGATCTTCGAAGACACGTTTCAGAGGTAGATGTTCTTAGAAAATCGTGAAAACTCTTCTGACTTTGAAAGCCAGAGCCTCCAAACGTTTACCAAGGGATTTCATTTCTTTCATGGGATTTCGTGGGATTAGATAGAGACAAGGGTATATATGAGGGATTTTCGAAGAAAATAACGATCGATTAAACTTGTATATGCTTTATTAGATAAGTAAAAATACTTGCTACGGATGAGTAAGTCGCAGTTGAGATACCGATCGCAAATACGATCGCGGTGACCGAATCGACGAACGATTTCTCGCTCGATTCGTGTTTCTCTTCTGATGTAAATCGTCAGTCGAACCCATCTAAGGCTTTGGTCTCGTGCCAAAAACGGCCGAAGCGAGGTGTACCTATCACGTATATACACGTGACACGTGTGTACGTTAATACGTACGTAGCTACGTACATGTGTATGTATGTATCCTATGTATGTTCGTGTCGACGAACCAAAGGGTCCTTGACACATCTGTTGGGGGTTAGCCAAGTTCACAACTCGTGGGAGTAAAGCACACCTGGATAAACCCCGAACCAACTCCCGTTTCATTTGGTCGACACCATCTCTCTCTCTCTCTCTCTCTCTCTCTCTCTCTCTCTCTCTCTCTCTCTCTCTCTCTCTCTCTCTCTCTCTCTCTCTCTCTCTCTCTCTCTCTCTCTCTCTCTCTCTCTCTCTCTCAGTCTCTTTCTCTTTGACTCCAGTAATTGCGTCGACCGCACAAAGGCCACACGACTTCGAACGCAAAACATACGCTTTCCGGGAAGAGCATCCTCTTTGTTTCGACCACCCTGTAGGTTGCCTGCAATTAGTCTCGCGAATGAAGAGAAGCGAATAAACGGTTTTGTTAGGTACTTACGTTCGATCTTATTTAACGTTTACAATCGTATTTCAGTGAACAAACGTCGTGTTCGGTTTAATCGATTCAATAATTAAATATCATTCAAAAAACCATTATTCTAATCGTTAAGCAATAACAAAAGATTTCTTCGCTATCAAAAGTTATATTACGATACAGAAAGATATACTATATAACCTGAATGATCAATAAAAAAGTTGGAAATAATAATAAAAAGAGATGGTCGTTCGTATTAACGAAAAAAAAAAGAAATTTTTTTTGAACAGTTAAAGATTAAGAATACTTGTACGTTTAAATGAAATATTCCCGGAATAAGATAGGATACGGAAAGATACAGGACATGATAAAACAACTAACGTTATCGATGAAAGCTTCGCTAAAAAAAAAAAAACATTAATAAATCCAACGAGAAAAAATTAACTTCAGGCTCATACGCGATGAGGATTCGTTCGCGATGCAAGACGCTGCTGTGTACGCTCGAGTACAGGGCATGCACCCGTGAAACGCATCGGTTTTCCCTCTCCCTCTGCTGCTGCTTCTACGTTGCATCCTTCCCTTAGCTTCGAGCGCATATGTACGTCGAGATATATCGTTGCTCCCACCACTCGACATTAATACCTATACACAGACATAACTTGCATAGAGAGTCTCGAAGTACCACCACTACTAACTGTGTCCATTCTTTCTCTCTCTCTCTCTCTCTCTCTCTCTCTCTCTCTCTCTTTTTCTCTATCTATCACTCTATCTCTCTCTCTCTCTCTCTCTCTTCTTCTCTTCCTATCTCTTCTCCCCCCAAAGTCAAACGACCCCACTACTTCAGCACGCGCTTCCTCGGTGTGCGGTTCCTTCGTGGCCCCAAGCTTCTCTCTTCTATACAAGCTGCTCGCTCCTACAACCGCTAGTCGAGTGGCAACCGGTGAAGGAGTAAGTCGTTTGCGTGACGCACGAGATCGCTCTGTCTCTTTCCACGTACGATAATATATACGTGTATATATATGTATATGTATATATATATATATATATATGTACGTATTCGAGAGTGAGCGCGTTTGAGAGAACGTGTGTCGCGTCGTGTTCTCTCGCGATTCCTCTTTACCGTTTCTATTTTATCCCTTTTCTAATTAATGAATGAATGAATGAATTTATTTTTATTTATTGTTTTCCTTCGTTCGCTTCTTTCTTCTTTTTTTTTTCCATCGGATTTTTTATCTTCCTTCTTCACGATCATGCTTTCAGTGAGATCGGAATCAGTGAAAGAATTGGAACGATACATATGTATGTAATACACCTTATCGTATTTATATTTTTATCGAGGAGAATCGAGAAGAGATAATTAGGAGAAGTAAATGATTTATCATGCTGTCTCGTTGTAACGATCATCTTACATACGTCTAGTGTCTTGTATTAATTTCGTGGTCAAAAAAAAAAAAAAGATTAAATAAAAAAAGAGAGGAAGTAAGAAAGAGAGAAAATAAAACAACGCAAGCGAAAGCAGACAAATAAACCGTAAAAATATCGGTGCGTAGTGAAAAACGCGATTTAACGATATTCGCGAATCAATGACGTTTATCAAGCCGATAGTAATCGCTGGCAATCACAACGAAGTCCATGCTTTCGACGAGGATAAACGAGAACGCGTAGACACGAGTTTGAAAGGCCAACGATGACGACGATTATGACGACGACGACGATGATGATGATGATGACGATGACGATGACGATGACGATGACGATGACGATGATGACGACGACGACGACGACGACGATGGTGATGATGATGGTGTGTGGAAGCCATGATCGACCAAGAGTTTTTCACGTTCGTTCGTAGTCTCAACGCGAAGGGAAAGTGGAGGAGGAAGTCTTTTGGTGTCCTCCTCTGTTATTAGAAGAAGAGAGAGAGAGAGAGAGAAAGAAAAGGGCGAGGACGGTGGTGAAGGGAGAAGGTGCGGGGTTGAGACCTCCAGAGGAGGAAAAAGGGACGACGTTACGGAAGGAAAAATATATAATATACAAACGGCGCCGCTAACGAATGTGTCGACAGTGTTGGAGCGGAAACATGAAAGGTAAATAGTCAAGTGTCGATAACGGGAAAAGAAAATGAACGATCTTCTATCGATACGTATGTATGTAACTAAGTATTTTCGATACTTACGTACATTCGTATGTAACTAAGTACGTACATAAATGATTACGTTCTTCGAGTAGGTTTTTCTTTTCTTTTTTCTTAAGAAAATATAAATGAGAAAAGGAAAAATCTTTAAAGACGAACGCGACTTATCATCGATTTCTCGTTGTACCGGATGTGAAAAAAGAAACAATAATAAGAGAGACGTGAATTCACCGTGGAAACGTATGTCGATTCTTATCTACGTTCTTATCAATGTGTTTTTTTCTTTTTTTTTTTTTTTTTACCGAAATAAAGCTCGCTTGATAAGGTACGTCGGAGTGACGAACGAGCGAACGAATCGAACGCTCACCTACGAAAACGTTTTAATAATTAATTAATTTGTTCTTGAGTTAAGCGTCAATGAATCGTGTGAGTTGTAAATATCAAAGGAGAAGTAGAAGAAGAAGAAGAAAAGAAGAAGAAGAGAAAGATAGAACGATTTTTCTCCATTTTTCTGGATGTGTAATATCGATCAAAGAAAAAGGTGTGTCTTTTTCTTCCTCTTTCTCTTTCTTTTTTACATACACACACACACACACACACACACACACACACACACACACACATTATCCTTCTTTCATAATAACGATACGCACAGGTGGCAAGTTCGATGCTGTCACGATCGTTATGTAAAAGCTTTGCTTATATCGAAATTCACGATGCACACTGTGATCAAGTCTTGGCACCGTCTTTCGCGCTAGTCTCTCTACCTACATACTTATATTTACATATATATATATATATATACACGTATATATCCCTACATACAAGACACACATATATATTTAAATACATATATCTCGTTCGTGATAAAAATTTCGGGCCGCATTCGCGTTAAAAGCAATCCTTCGCGGATTTATCGGTGGTGCTGGACACGGCTCGTAAAGATTCGCGGAGAATTGCACCAGCCGGAATTGTGCGTGCGCGTGCGTGTATATGTGTGTGCGTATGTGTTGTGTACGTGTGTAAATAAGTACGACAGAGAGAAATCTCGATTAAAATCGTTCTACCGTCGCACTCGGACGCGTAATGGATGACTTTATAACGGTCTCTCTTTCTCTCTCATTCATTTTTTCTTTTTCTTTCTTTCTTTCTTCCTTCCTTTCTTTCTTTCTTTCTTTCTTTAAACGTAGCCCCGAGAAAGCTTCGTAATCGAATTACGCGCGTTCTTCGCAAACAACGTTATTACATTGGGTCGTTGTTTACGAATTGCCGTCCCGTGAAATATGATTTCTTTTTAGACGAGGGATATACGAGCGGTCGAGACGTTTCGCGTTACGTTTCTCTTTGTGCTCGAGCGAGCGATCATTGTTGCGTCGAACGTAAGTTCGCGATCTTTATACCCCCTGAAATCGTTCGACCGGCGAACATTATACCCCGTTAACTTTTTCGATACTCACTGCATGCATGCTTTATATACCTACATACGTGAATATTCTACGAGCGTCGGGGAGAGTCATGACTCCGTCGTTGCAATAACGATCAGCTGTTTCGAGGTAACTCCGTTTCTCCTTACGACAGTTATTACGGGTGCGAGAATGAAAGAGAGGGAAAGAAAGAAAGAAAGACAAAGAGAGAGAGAGAGAGAGAGAGAGATTATCTCTCATATTATAGAGATCGTTCGGGAGTAACTCGTAAAAAGACTCGTAAAGAGACTAAACTCACGATTTTACAAGTCCGCACGAGCACTTTCGAATCCGTTCTCTTTGGGGAATCGAAAGCAAACATCGATCGTTTTAACGATCATTCACGCATTAATCGTAACTTCTTTCTTTCACGTTTAACAAAGTTAGATCTGGTGGTGTTAAAGGAGAAGAAAAAAATACGAAACGAAAAGAAAAAAGAACAAAGAGAAAATAAAGGATCTGTGTCCAATGTCAGGGTTGCTTTTACACCGTAACGGGCAATTTGTCGATCGTTCGAAATAACGTGATCTAGTTGGTAAGAGACGAAGTTGTTAGAAGAAAAAGGTGGAGGAGGAGAAGGAGGAGAGGTAGTAGCAATCAGATCGCGATTCGATCGCGATTGTATCGTGCGAGATCGAGCGATCACGTGTTCTTGCACGCGAGCTTCCTCTCTTCTTTCTCTCTCTTTCTCTCTTTCTCTCTTCCTCTCTCTTTCTCTTTCTCTTTCTCTTTCTCTCGATCGTAGGTATCGAGGAAAGATCGATCCATAGGCTGATTCTCGTTACTGAAAAACACTTGATCCTCGATGATATTCGATCGATCGGATAGAATCACTGGGATAGTTTTATTGGAGTCGACGTAAATCTCGATCGGATTCTCACCGTGTGAGAATTTTCAAATGGGAAACCGAAAAATTGTTGAAATATCATTGAGGAAACACGATACGATCTTTGGTTAAAATTATATCGTCGACGGTTGTTATTATATGAGACTTATTGGACGTTTGTACCAACCGTTAATTCCAAATGCATACGATCATCTATCTCTGTGGATAACACATATACGTGTAGAGAACGGACGTGTAAAATGTGTATATTTAATTTGACTCCTCGTCGTCATCGTCGTCGTCGTTGTCGTCGTCGTCGTCGTCGTTGACGGTTAGCCTGCGGCAACCGATATAAGCGGAAAGTTAAAGTCCCCATAAACATGCCTGGCATGTAACGCAGCTGGTACATCGCAAAATCCGACCCAGATGTTGAAACTAGGAAATGAGGAATATGGCGAGAGTGAAACGACGAATAACAGGGTTTACCCTAACCGCAGGGCAAAGCGAACAGCTGATCGTTCTTTGACGGCGTCCATCGTACGAATAGGAAGTAAATTATGGTCAGTTGGTCGACTTTGTATAAACGTGAAAGAAACGTGAATTTTGCTTTTTGTGCTTGGAACGATTTTATTCTTTATCATGTTTTTGTATATCCGTCATATTCGTGAGAGGATAGTGGTACGAGGAACTCGTTAAATTATTTCTTTGTCTCTTCCAACACGTTCAAGGTATCCTTTCGCAAAATAGATATACAAGATCTTTCGATCGGCAGGATCGCGTGAGAAAATCGAACGTCCTTCTGCCATCGTCAGCCTCGACTGAGGTTGCTGTTGCAGACGCATAAACGTACACCGGTTCTTATGGTAGTTGTACCGGTTTTAGAAAGAGACAGAGGGAACGTCATACAGTTTATGAGATAGATAGATAGATAGATAGATAGATAGATAGATAGATAGATAGATAGATAGATATATAGATAGATAGATAGATGGATGGATGGATAGATGTATAGATAGATAGATAGATAGATAGATAGAGAAAGACAGAAAGAAAGAAAGAGAGAGAGAGAGTCTCTGCTCAAAGTAGTAAGATCATAATTCTCGTTAGCCCAACTATATCGCTCGCAAACCTCACTATGAATAGTAGCTAATTGACCTAGTTGAACCCTATTCTCAATGCATGCGATATAAATAAAATACGATTACACGCGAGCGTTTGATCGAGCATGTATCGTTTATTAAGAATCGATAGGAACACACGCACACGTTCTCTGACCGGACGTTACGCGCGAAGCCACTTTGCGAGATAAAACACGATTCTTGGGATCGACGAACGGTCCAACGTATGTATATATACGTGCACTGATAACGAGATAAGAAGCACTGATGGCGAGAATGATAATATCGAGCGTGTAATTATTCCACGACTGCTTCTTGTTTGATTTCTCTTAACGCTAACCCGTTTCATTCTTTTGATATATAAAACGATCTATAATACGCATTTAAAATTTTCTTTCTTTCTTTCTTTCTTTTTTTTTTTTTATTTATTTATACGTATACGATAGAAAAGAATTTGTACGACGGATAATCTATTCGTAATATTTTTCTTTAATTTTCTAATAGGCCTTTTACACTTTCCTTCCTTTTCAATAATCTCGGTACTATTTCGATAGTTTTACGGAAGAACAGCAATAGCTTTGGAGATCGAAGACGATAATTGACTCGTTGAACGAGCTTGAGCTAGGAGGTAGACGATTTATCCGATAGTAATTAGCACGTCCAGGAAGTGAGCTTAATCGAGAATCGTTAATACCGATACATCAAAGTTACGATAAAGATTGTGATTTCTCGGAAAAGCTTTTCGTTATATTTACAATTAAATGTTGAAAAAAAGGGAGCAGAAGAGAGAGAGAGAGAGAGAGAGGATTTGCTTCGTTCGTCATATATTAGCGGAATTATGCTTGGTTGAGTATGCATGTTTTCGAAAAAGGATCATTAGCCAGGAAAACCGAGCAACCTAGTCCATCATTTATCCTTTATCGAATTACATCGAGAATCGCCATAGAGCGATTCATTCTCATCGCGTGCATAAACCTAAAACGTGTGTGTTACACTACGAACGGTCGAATGTATTTTAATTAAGCGCTGTTACGCGCTCTATCAAATAACGTAGAAATAATTGATATCATATTTTTAATGTAATAATTAATTCGGCGAGTGATATACGATCTTCTAGATCTTCTATTTTTTTCTTATTTTTTCTGCTGTCAGTTTTTTTTTCTTTTCCTTTTCTTTCTTTTTTTTTTTTTATTCATCGTACACACAGACCGTACAAATTACGAGATTAATTCGCATCTCTTTCTCAAGCGCACGTAGCTAAATTATCGATCTTTCCTGCAGGGGTTGTTTAAATTTAATTAATAATATAAATATAATCTTGAAAGTTGTGATATACCAAATGATAACGAAATATTTGATATCACTGATATGATAGTTAGGAAATGATTAATTATCTATGTTGTTTCGACGTTATGCGTCGTTAACGAAATAACAATAATAACGATAAATAATGAATGTACGAGTATGTATCTCGTAAATATGCGACAAGTTCGTAGAATCGTGCGTGAATCGTTCTACTTCGATCCCTGATGTCGATCGATCCGGGATCCCGGGCAGAGATCATGGATCTTACCAGATCTGGTTCAGGAGATCTAGGTCGTCGTTGCGCAAGTCGTGACACAAACCCCGTCCGAACTTTTACCAGCATCCGTAGAGACACGAAAAGACGAGCAACATCTACGAAGAAAAGGAAAAAGAAAAAGAAGAAAAAAAAAAGAAAAAGAAAAAGAAAAAAGAAAGAAGAAGGAAACGAATTCTTCCGGAGCGATTCGTTTTAACTCCGTTTGCGTCATCGACGCATAATATATGTTGATAGAAGGATAGAGGGAGGGGTCGTTTTGTTTGTTCGATATCGATCCTCGAAATCGAGCGATCCATCGAGACAAAAAATATTCGAGAAAAGATTTGCGTAATCGTTGGAATCATTCCTGAATTTTATATTTGTTTGTTCGAAGTCATAGATTATTGTTTTCTTTTCATTCATTGAATCTACGTACGTACGTCAAACATTTTATACGATTATGAAAGAACATTTAAAAAGTATAATAAAGTAAAATACGATGAAAGAAAAAAAAAGAACAAAAAGAAAAAAAGAAATAATTTTCGAATGATAGCAACGATAATAGCGAGCATCGGTTCAAAATGAAAATATCTTTCTCTTCTTATCTTACAGACTATCAATTCCCGATCGATGTGACGGGAGTTGCGAAGGATCATCCCTTTCTCGAGGCGGACTCATTGCAAAGTCTCTTTCGGCGTTTACATGCTCTCAATCGCTGCGCCAATATGAAATTGGACACGCATCACTCGCATCATAGCACGAGCCACAGCAAAAGCGTAAGTATATAGACTCTTTCTCTCTCTCTATCTTACAATTAGAGAAAGATTTTTATCCTTATCCTTATCCTTCGTGTCCTTTCTCTTCTTTCATTGATATCAACGCTAAGGTCTAAGAGGATATTAATAAAACTCGGACCTCTTTTCTTTCTTTTCTCTTTTTTTTCTCTCTCTCTCTTTTTTATGAGCTGTTTGAAAACGCTGAGTAAGTTAATGTCACTAAAGAGAAGTTCCGAGAAAGCTACCGTAAATGCAATTCTGCACTCGGTATTCCGTCCTCGAGTTTCCTCGTCATTGTCGTCTGCAAAAAGCGTTTCGTCTTCGTTATCGGCATCTTTATCGTCCCTTGGAAAGATCCACTGAGTATTATCACGCTCTTTCTCACTCTCTCTCTTTTTTTTTCACTATCTCTCTTGTTCTCTCTCCCTCTCTCTCTCTCTCTCTCTCTCTCTCTTTTTTCACTATCGCTCTTTCTTTTTCTTTCTCCTTCTCTCTCCCAAACGAAAAAGACTTTGAAAAGGGATTATTGGCATGCGCTCGAGGACGACGTTTCTTTCTATGACACGTTTGCAGATATGGTCATTGTAATGCGTAAGGTGAAGCTCTCTTCGCTCGCGCTATTCTTATACTTACTATCTTCTATGGATAGACCAACGAAGAAGTTGTTGGAATAGTAATCGACCAGTGGTTTCGCGTGACCGGTATATAACCGTTTCGTTAATTGATTCGAGCGTGTGCGCGAGACATTTGAATTTCCCGCGAATATTAAGCGTATAGTTACGAATGAATCGATGACGATTGACGTTCTTCGATTTAATCTTTCGATCATTCTGACGTTTTCGCCATTGATTCGATTCAATTATCATTTGGTAGATTAAGATCGGGATCTTACGTTACTCACGATCGGAGTACAAAAGGTGGAGAGAATCGATTGAAATTATTATTATTCTTTTTTCTTCTCATTTCAATGAGAGTTTCTATCTCTTTCCTTCTTTCTTTCTTTCTTTCTTTCACTTGGCGTGTCTATCGATCGTATCGATCTCGATCTTCCTCGTGACGTTGCAGAATAATGGCACTTACCGTCGTTGGAGTCAGACACCGTACGTAATCCCGACATCCGTTTTACGATCTCTCTCTCTCTCTCTATCTCTCTATCTCTCTATCTACTTATCTATCTATCTATCTATCTATCTATCTATCTATCTATCTATCTATCTATCTCTTTCTCTCTCGCTTCCTCTTCGAATACAACGAATCGACCTCGTCTCCACCGTCGATGCAGAAACGTGAAAAAAAGGCAAGTGGACGCGAAGTATACTTATGTTCGATAGATCCTCGGACTTTCATTCCCATAAACGAATCGAATGCGTGATGCCTTTAACGCACGAGCTCCTGTACTTAGAAAGAGAAAGAGAGAGAGATAGAGAAAGAGAGAAACAAGAAGAGAGAAAGAGAGAGAAAGAGAGAGAACGAACGCAGCTGCAAGCTCTCACCGGAAGCGAATGTGCATTTGTAAGCGACGTGTACGTTACATGTATCCCACGTAGGAAAGACGTTTAATATATAAGAAAATGTATCTTCGCATTCTGTCTCTAACCAATGATCGTAAGAAATACCGTGAATATTTCTCTAAAGTTCCTAGAAGCGAGAGAAAGCACTCGCTTATGGTACAAATTACTTATTTGGCGACATAAATTTATTGCGGAACGTATACTAGCAGCCGTTACGAAGCGTAGCCATGGTCGATCGGTATGCTAAAGGGTTTTATGCGATACGCTCGCTCGCGTATAATCGGATTTACGTCGGTGGAAAATCGGCGTGGCTTCTCCATCCTTCTCTCGGCTATCCTTTTAATTATTATTATTATTATTATTATTACTATATTATTATTATTATATTAATATCATCATCATCATCATCATCATCATCATCATCATTATTAATATTATTATTATCATTATTAACAGTAGAGAGCAACCAGTAGTATTAATCTTTTTCCTTCTTTAATGCGACTACAAATGTCTCGAATCGTTTGATAAATCGTGATATAATGTTTGGCTTAAATTATTAAATGATAAGAGAAAAGACAGAAACGATATCGGTAATCTTAAAACAAACATTATTCAAGATTTCACAAGAGAAAAATAGTCATCGTTCCTCCTCGCTTATTTTGCAAAAACCTTTTACGAAAGTTTCCGCAAGGAGCGTTTTCGCAACGCCATCGATTTCGATAGGAAATCATAACGATTCCGCTATCGAGCTATCGTCGTGGCCGTCACGGCGCTCGCTTTCACTCATCGACAAGCACGTCGCTTTACGCTTTCCACTTGGCGGCGCAAGGTCGAGAGCAAGAACCAAAAGTAGGTATACTTTTCGAGTCTCTGACTCGTTTGTCGGACGAAAATGAATCTATATATATATATATATATATATATATATATATATATATATATATATAAATGTGTGTGTATGTGTGTATGAATTTATACAGCTAGACGTATTAGTTATGATAGAGATCTACGCCGACGACTTTCGCTGTCAGCGAAACGATCCTTTTCTTCTTTCGTAATAGTCATTTCTATATAACCTTTCGATAATTCACACGAATTTCTTTTTAAATTAAATATATTATATATGTCTGACATTTGCAAAAAAGTGTACTTTCCAAATCGATCAGCAAGAAGTGTCTATAAGTACCTATATACACATCGTTGAAGAAGTACACGTTTTATATATCGATAAGTTATCAATTCGTTAATTGAGGAAAACCTGTGGAATCGTACCTGAATAATTAATTATCTCTCATACGTAATTAATCGTCTATCTTTCTTTTTTATGTGTGTTTCAATTCCGATATACTTATGTGTGTCATTATTTAATTAAACAATTAATTCATTTATTTATTTTCTTGAGATATGAATATCTTAAGCTATGAGAAAATAAATATGGAATTATTTCGAGTTTGTAATAAATAAGTAAATTGATGAAAAACAAAAAGTGAGAGAGAAACGATTGATAATGACACGGGACTCGTTCATTTAAGGGATAAGTGAAACAATATAAATTCGTTATAGTGGTAAATTAATTTGTTTTTCGCTGGGAAAGCTCGTTAACGTGATAAGAAGAACTTTCGTGTTTTGTGCCAACACAAAATTGAATCGCCTTTCCTCGTCGTTTTCTCTTTCTCTCTCTTTCTCTCGTGGTTGTGGCAGCTGCAGCGTTTCCCGATACCGCAACAATAATTGCGTATAGCTCGTGCACCAAGTTATGGCCGCACGAGAAGCTTTTATCGGCATAGGGAAAATATTGTTTCGCGATGAGTAGGATGCCTCCATTAAATTTGAGTGCTTTCACCTTAGACCTTTTTAAGAGAGAGAGATAGAGATGCTTCAGCATACTAATTGAATTTGCCATGGATATCCTAATCACGAACGTTTTTGTATATCTTAGCCCATAATATTCTATTATAATATTCTTAGCTATTATTTTTCCGATTAATTTTATTTCATTGAAATTCTCGACGTATGCACGCGTACGTACGTCAAGCCTCATATATACTTATATATATGACATACGGAACAGCTAAGAATAATTATTTACTAGAGGTAACATTGGAAACGAGCATTGTTATATGCACACAAGTACTTAAACGTTTAAACGACCGTCCATAAATCATTGAACACTTTACTTACTGCTTTCGTACAGAAGTAACAGGTATATATTATTTCTTTCTATCGTTTTATTTAAACGTTGATATTTAAATACAAGTGAATATTCAAAAGTATTATAATTCACGGTTAAATTCATATAAATGAATTTATTATTCAGCAACTTTTCTTAAGGTATATAAATTTTTAATGATCGGTGAATAGCAACATATATAATAATATATATATACACACATGCATACACATAGGTATACTCGTGATATTTACATATGCCCATGTGTATGAATAAAAGATAAAAAAAAGAAAGAAAAAAATAAAGAGAGAAAAGTACGAATCGAAGAATTTCACGGACAGCTCATTAATTGGTGAACGGTTAATTACCGGTCGGACGAGTAGCCCTGGTGCGGTGGCGATTCGTTATAAAATCCGGCTCTATTCCTTTCTCTCTTTCTCTCTCTCTCTCTCTCTTTCTCTTTTTCTGTTTACCCTCGTTTCCTCGGACATCTTCCTTCCTTCCATTATTTCAGGAAACGTTCTAGCACTCCCATAATATATACATATGCATACATACGTATACATACGCGTTCTATAGTACTTATGTACGCATACACACACACATATTTACATACATATATATATATAGAATGCTTTCGAAAAGAGTTAGTAGAAGGGGAGGTGGCACGTGTAATTACACGTAGCACCAGCGGAACCGCCGCCGTCGATGCGTAAAAGCTAGAAACTGGTTCGTACACGCGAGCAAACGAGTGAACGAACGAACGAACGAACGAACGAACGAACGAACGAACGAACGAATAAACGAACGAAAGAACGAAAGAACGGACGAAAGAACGAACGAACGAAAGAAAGAACGAACGAACGAACGAACGAACGAACGAACGAACGAGCGACAGGGAAAAGACGATGGCAGACTGCGCGGCGGTCGTGCGTTGCACCTGCGGGACGCGCATCTTACCAGGGCAAAGAGAGTAGAACGACTTCTACATACACACTTCCCACAACGGGGACTCTCGAGTGCGTATATGCGTGCGTGAAAGTTAGCCTTATGGATTTGCCTCTTTTGATTTTGATTTTTTTTAATCTTTCTGTCGTCTATCTAATTTTTTGTTCTTTTCGCTTTATTTTTCCTTTTCGTCCTTGTTACTTTTTATTCTTTTTCTTCTTCTTCTTCTTCTTCTTCTGTTTTTTTCTTTTTCTCTTTCCTTTTTTTTGTCCTTTTTTTATTTCCCCTATTTCCTTTCTCTCTATTTTACTCTTCTTCGTCATAACCCGATCGTTCCATTTCGAATCGTTCCGTTCCATTACGGAAAATCTCATCAATTTCCTTCCTGCTGTCAATATCAGTGACGTGACATATCGACATTTTCTTTGAAATCGGAGCGTTGACAGCTTATGATTTTCTAATTTGTTTCTTTCATGAAGTATATTAATAGAGCGAACAGTTACGCTATTTGTCTTATTCATATATTTTTCATTCGTTACTATGTACTTATTGATTCTTTTCTTTATCTTGCAAAGTACTTACCTATCGTGATCGTGAAGTTAATCATTTATCGAAGAACGAAAAAGTGATCGATCGTTTCTTTCTTTTTTTTTTTCTTAATTTATTGGTACTAGGAGATTCGATTATTGAATGATACTTGGGATAATCGTTTTCGGGAAGAAAATAATATGATAAGTAAATAATGGAAAAATTCTAGGAGAGAAGGTACGGTGGCCGATACCGGTAAACACGCGGCAGGAACGCTTGAAACGGGGCACTTGCGTTCGTTCGCGCGAATTTATGGCGACCGGTTTGTTCGATCGACTAAGGAATGCCGGTTGTCGTTGCGCCTGTCAACCTGCGAACACGCACCAGCGAAAGAGAGAATCGAAACGTCCTTTCTTTCTCTCTCTCTTCCTCTCTCTTTTTTCTTTTTCTTTCTCTTTCTTTCTCTTTACTACTCGTCCTCCTTCTGTCTTCTCTCTGTTTCGTCTTTGAAGATTCGCGGCATTTTTCAGAGCAACGAGAGGTGAAAGGAAATTTCGTCGATTAACTTTATTGTACGTTTCCGTTTCTTTTCTACTCATACTACCCTCGTTCATTCCCATTCCCATTACCACCCCATTCTCTCGTTTTATATATATACAAAAATACGTAATTGCTTCTTTTATTTTCCTACGACAATACACTTTTATATCGAAAATACTAAAGAGCTTGGTCTACCGCGAACGAGTAATTCGAAATCGAGGAAGTTCGATTCTCTCCTGCTAAAGTTTCTGTATACTAGTCTCGAAAGACATAGCGAGAGAACTCATTCGTTTCGCTCCAATGGATTCACTCGAGATCGTTCTATTCGCTTTTATTGAACGGACTAAGTAGTTATTCGCTATGTATTACACGAATCCATTACGTATATGTATTATTCGCTCTATCGCGTCAAAAGGACGAAGTTAGAATTTTTCTTTTTTTTCTTTTCTTTTTTTTTTTTTTTGTTCGAACGATCACGCAAATTTCCAACGTTCTTTAATTTCGCCGTATGATTTTTATTTCTTTTCTCGTTAGACCGTATTAACGTTGTTGGAAATGATATCCATTGGTCCGCTCATTAGCGCGGAATAAATGCTCTCCCGTTTTAGAGGTGAAGTAAATATGTATTTACTTACACATTTCTATGGTGAACCGTTATAACGATCCACGGGATTTCAAGCTGTCCGATCTAGTTTTCAGTAGAGCACCGTATGTTTCCAATACTCACGCAGGCACGCACGTACGTACGTACTTACGCACGATCGATCTTCTCTCGTGTTATTTCGGTTCGACTCGTTAAAATGAATTTATTTATTTTTATTTTATTATCGATCATTATTTTTCTCTCGATCGATTCTCACCACCGAATTTTGAAAGACCGATCGGAAAAAAGTGAATTGTCATGTTCGGAATAAATCCGATCTAACAGAAATAATAAAATTCTTTAACGTATCGCGATAAGGGTATTTAATTCGACACGTATATAATTTCGAATTGAAATTGATCGGTAGTTGAAATCAATTGATACGTACGTTGGAAGATCAGTTCCAATTGAAAGGAGAAGATATCAATGGATAGAGAAAGACAAGGAAAGGAATCAATTCGATCAAAATTTCCAACTATTTCAATGGTTTCTTTCGAGATTGCATTTAACGTTGTAAGGATTAAGGATGGGCGGTTTGCGTTGAGTAGACACGTATAATAAAACGCGAACGGTAAGCTCGAGGAACGAGCTCGTCATATCACGATGCTTTATTTACCAGTCTCTCTCTCTCTCTCTCTCTCTCTCTCTCTCTCTCTCTCTCTGTTTCTCTTGGTAGCTCGACGGTTATCACATGGAGACGATACGACTCGTTGCAATTGCGAGGAGTGGTATCGTTAGTAGCTCGCGGGCGAGCTGCCGTATTACCATAAATTTCCATCGGATCGCTCAGAAGCCAATTAGCGTAAGTCACACCGAGATGAAGACCGCGATACGCCGTTTTACTTAAATCAAGCCGGCCGCAAGAACCGTTTGATCGTTCACCGTTTAATACCCAGCAAAATCCGTTCCTCGAACTCTCCTCCGGTTCTCCTCTCTCGATCGAGAAAGGCCGAGAAACACCAACGCGTGTTAGAAAATACTAAAAGCCGAGCGACTTTTACCCGATCGCGTTAGTATAACGCGATTTAATTTTCCTAGAATTCGTACCAAAAAATTGTTTTTTTCTTCGAACTAGATCGAGTTAATCAAACAAGCGTTCTCGACTATTATATCTTTGATCTTTCTCTCTCTCTCTCTTTTCTTTTTTTACTTACATATATTTTCTTTTTTCTCATCGTAAATTTTCTTTCTCTTTCTCTTCCTCCCCTCTTGCAATTTTATTTTACAACTCGCGTATATATAAAATTATTTAAAAAGAAGCTAATATTTTATTTATATATTAATTTATATATTAATAATTATCCATATTAGAAATTTCTGTAACGATGTAGATTTAATGAACGTGTAGATATTTTCGGCGATGAAAATTGTTCTCTTTCGCATTTAAAGTCATTTAAATTGTTGAAATAAAATATTTGAATATCCCAGGGCTCGTTCGGGCGAATCAGATAATTAATTGAGAATGTTTGAACGTTTAATTAAACCGTTTTATCTAAACGAACTCGGGTTAAATATAATATATGTAACGTCAAATATGCGTTTATGTAAATTAAAGAGCTCTTTAAAGAAATCCCCCATGAAAGTGCGTGGACGTAACGTTCACGTCGCGAGACCCCGTTAGAAAACTGAATTTTCCATGCGTGGCGAGAGAAGGAGAGTACCTGTGTGTCGCGGATATATAAGGCTCGATGATTTCTCTCAGCGAGAGAGCTGTTGAAGAGAGAAGAAAGATAGAGAGTGGGAGGGTGGAAGGGAGAGGAGAGTAAAGAGAAAGAAAGAGAGAGAGAGAGAGAGAAAGAGAGAAGAGGAAGGCCGACAGAGTACAGCAGACAGCTTGGCGTCGTCTCGTGAAACCTGGCCCAGCGACGATTCGAGTTCGCTCGTCGATTCTACCAGACTTGTCGGGTCGACTCGTGGATCTAACGAAGAAGAAGAAGAAGAAGAAGAAGAAGATCCCTCGATCTCGATCCTCGTTCTCGATTCTCGTGAAATAAAAACTGGTCCAGGTCGATAAACAAGACGAAATCTTTTCTATATACTCTATCGACGATCATCGTAAAAGATAACAACAACAATAATAAAAAAAATATATATCATGAAGAATTCTTGTATGATTCTCGAACGCCTCTTGTTACGGAATTCACGATCGCGAATGAAGAAATCCGTGGTCTCGAACAAGACTTGCTCGTTGCCGCGAGAATGCACGGAATGTCGATCTCTCGTAGGCTTCTTTGCTCGAAGACCAAGCGAGTCCATTGCTCGCAAAGAGAGATACCTCGACTTTCGAATACGAGAATTTCAAGCTCGAGAATCGATCGTAAGATCGTTCGATCGGTTCTCTTTTCTCGTGAGAATTCGTTGCATTTTTTTTTCTTCCTTTTTCTTTCTTTTTTTTTTTCTTTCCTTCTCAGAATTATCTACCTGCACGCTTTAACTCTCATTGCGATTCGTTTCGAATACGAAATTGGAAATCAAAGGCCATGATAATACTTTATAGAAGCCTGTCCTATCATCATCTTTTTTTTAGAAATGACGACACACATACATACGATTAACATTTGAATCTAAATTGGTACTTAGAAATTCAAAGAAATTCTTGGAATATGATCGATCTTCAATATTTCAAAAAATACAAAAACTTATAAACCTTTATATACGTATACATGTATGTGTGTGTGTGTTTGTGTTTGTGTAGATATACTTTTCGTCATCGTTGTATCGTTAAACAATTCTTGAAATAAGAAGTATCATTATTTTAAGATACGTATTCATGTTTTGCTTTCGGCGAACGAAAAATGATTCTTTATCGCGAGACATTATCGCATTCACGCTTCAAGACTCGACGACTTGCTTTCGTGAACTTCGAGAGGAGCCATTATTAATTCGCGACGGACAAACCTCGTTCTTTCTTCTTCTCCCTTTCTCTCTCTCTCTCTTTCTCTTTCTTTACGAGATGAAAGAGACGAAAGCGTAAGCTTTCGAGAAGAAGAACAAGAAGAACAAGAAGAAGACGAAGACGACCAAGAAGAAGATGAAGAAAAAGATTTTTCTCGGAGCAAAAATATCCTCCTTGCGAGAAGGCAAAGCGGAACGATCCGTTGGTCCTCCTCCCTCGCACACGGACCAATTTCAGTACCACAGGAGCGAAGAAGTTTCGACTGAGAACGAAGTGAAAAGCATAAAATTAAAACTCGGAGGGGGTAGGCGCGACTAATTTGCCGGTTCGGTCCTTTAATGAACCGCTAAGTTAATCTGGGTCATCGTACGAGGGAACGTTTCTAAATTTGGTTTCCTCTTTCTCTCTCTTTATCTTTCTCTCTCTTTCTTTGACGTTCGTGGTGACTTACCCATAACAGAGTGACACACGATTTGCAACAGCTTAACGAGTACGAATGGGGATACGGATAGATTCCTCAAATTTTCAGGATTCTCGCAAATTTCAATCACGACGAGTAGAAATGGACGAAAAGAATATTATTATTATCGATATAACGACGACAATAATCGAAAATCGGGAGAAATGATATTTCAGAAAAAATATTCTTCTTGATAGTCTTCGTTGAGTTTCGTTGTTAAGGGGGACCATTACTCTATTCGTTGCATATGGCACCATTATGTTTGAAATAATGGGAGGATTCGTACCTTAACGGAAGTGACGTTGTAACGTATTACTTGTAGATATGGTTGTATATATATATATATATATATATCTTTTATATATGTATCATATGTATCTACGTGGGGCGATACGCCTCGTTGAGCGGTACGACTCGCTGCGGAAATAACTCGCGTGTAGGAATCGTCGCGCGTTAAAATGCGCCGGAACGGAAATGCAGATAGTATACTTGTGAACGTAATCGACTACTGCAGGATATACTATCCATATGTAGTTATCAAAGAAGATAAGAGTTCTCTGGAAGAAATTCTTGTAAGAATGGTGGGGGTAGAAAATATTTCATAAACTCAAAAAGAAACGCATTTTCTTTGTTAATGATTTTTCCAAGAAAGGAAGAAGTCATTAATCGAAATATTTTCAAGAGATAAGAGGCAATTAGCTTTTTCGAAATCTGGATGTTCGGAATCTGAAGTATGAGCCAATAGTAATGAAATCATTTTGTTCATAATATACGTTCTATTTTTTCCAATTGTTTATTTAAGCTAGTTTCATCATTAATGACGCACATACACACACACATGCATATATAGATAAATAGATATATCATCATGAAACATCAGAAGACTTTATTTTCGTAACACGTGCAAAGTTTCGACAGTTCCGCGAGAGAGATGGATTTGACATAATAGGATACTCGTGAAGAGCATCAAAAAGTTGTCGACGACAAGCTACGTTTGAGAAACGCATCGAAAATTTCGAAAAGTTATTTTCGACGAGTGAACGAACGAGTGAACGAACGAAGGAACGAAGGAACTAACGAAGAAACGAACGAACGAACGAACGAACAAGCGAGGGTGGCGAGCGCTTGCTCAAGCCGATATCCCGTTTCTGCAACGATGATTATTTTTACTCAGCGTGGCCCACATTCGAGGACTTCGATTACCTCCGACGCGTAATCGAATGGCTCTGCATCCGTACAGCTGACGCGTATCCAGTAAAAAAAAAGAAAAAAGTCGATCGTTTTTAACATCACTAGGATTTATATTATCTTAACTCGATTTACACACGTGGATACGTATCCGATAAAATGATATGGAATATATTAAAAATTCGAAAGAAGCTTTGGCTATATATACGCAAACATTTATGTATAGTATATGGAAATGTATTATATCAAGAGTTATGTTAATTTATAGATGGAAATTACGATTAAGTAAAATATATATTAAACATTTTTGTCAATGAATAAACGTATGATCAGACGACGTTAATACGATACGTTAGATCGAACACATCGCGTAAGGTCGTGAACTTTCTTGAGCAATGTACGCAGAGGAGGTATTGTGTTATTCCACTTTGACTCGACAAAGGTGTCGTGTTTTGTAACGAGAGAACTCCGTTGGTTATAGTTGTTAGGAAACCGATCGACCGTCGTCTCTTTGTCGTCTCTCTATTATAATAGAAGGCTCTATACCACGTTCTAAGTTCAATAGTAGAAGCAACAAACATTTAGGCACGGTCATTTCTAGAGAAGGCCATCCCTCTATGTCTCTGGGAGATATCCTTTAAGAGGTCAATGACGGCTCGTTATGTCGTTAGTTTCCGTCGATGGTGCAAGAACCAGGAGGAACGATAAATCGGGTAATCAGGAAGACGAATCGGGCCGAAGCGAGAGCTCTCGCTGCTCGGAAGCGCCCCGCGGCCAGATAATTACCGGAGGCCGGTCCGAAGAAAATCAGGAATGCGACCGAAAGAAACTACCGTGATGTCATAAATATAAAACCGAGCAGTCGTTTATTAACGGCTCATTAATAAAAGTCCTTAAATGGATGTGTGTAAATAAAAGATAGAAGGGGGAACGTAAACTCGTAGCGCGATAGACTTCGAAGGACGTTTTGTCGGATGATATTTGAAAAATGAATTCAAAACGATCGTGTATGTTACATTGAAACGTCTTCTTGTGATATTTCAAATAAGGTAAAAGGAGTCGAGTAAAAATTGTATTTCATAGTTGTAAATCTTTTGTATTAACTTCGATGGCAAGTATAAGAAAAAAGAAAGAAAGAAAGAAAGAAAGAAAGAAGAAGAAGAAGAAGAAGAAGAAGAAGAAAAGGAGGAAGAAAGAAAATTTCTTGATTAATGATCCTGTATTAACGAGAATCTTTATGCTTTTATAATTATAGGGTGGTGGCGACGATTCCGACGAGGATACGCAGTGCGCCT
Organism: Vespula vulgaris; assembly: GCF_905475345.1. NCBI lineage: Eukaryota > Metazoa > Arthropoda > Insecta > Hymenoptera > Vespidae > Vespula > Vespula vulgaris. Next base: position 7,752,641 of record NC_066590.1, on the reverse strand, counting down.
TGAGCGAGAATTGGACCTTCGAGAAAAAGACGAGACGGTGGTCTCGTGTGGGTGACATAACACAAGCGAACGTCGAGAGGTTGCAGACGATAGCTGGACAGACGGTACAATCGGAGGAGGATTCCTTACAGGATCGGTTAGAGGCTGAGGAAGCTGAGGATACGATGTTGGAGAACTTGAAATACGGTAGCTTGCCACCGGGTACGATGCCGGAGGAGATCAGTCCGAGATTTCGCAGGACCGGCTCGGAGAGGCTTCGAGATGGAGCGAAGGCCATACTGAGGAGGGTCGAGTCGCTCAAGTCGCGTCGACGCAAGCGTCAGAATCGTGACGGTGTCGTGATAAGCGGGCCACAAGTACTCGACGTGATGTCGATGCAGCAGAAAATGAAAGAGTTGAATTGCGTTGACGTGTCACCAACTGGACCGGCACCGATCACTTTTAACGATCATAACATATCGAGTTCGCCTCTTCACGTTCCTGGCTCGCCGGTGACCTTGCCACCTTCACCTTATCATTTAGCACCTTCACTTCTGGCAAATGCACCGAGCAGTCCGTTCGGTGATGATTCCTCGAGTTACTGCTCGGATGGTTCTCAAGGAGGTGGTCCGACGCCTACGCCAACGCGTACAAAGATGAATCGAGCACGTAGATTGCTCCATCGTGGTAGAGACGATCAAGGAGCATTGAGTGATTCCGAGTGTCAGCCGACCAGTTGGAGGCAGAGATACTTTCGCGATGCCAATAGCAATCACGCGAAGGTATTGGAATATGTCGCTGCTCATCCTCAGAGCGCAAAGGAATGTTCGTCAAAGGGTACTCCTATCAACACACGTGGTGGAAGCCTCAATCTTGGGAAGGAGTCGCAAAGGTTCCGCGATAAGTTGAGTCAGGGTCAGGAAAGGTTCAAGGAGGACAAGGTCTCGGCTTTGAAGCGAGAGGATAAGATGCACAAGAGTTTCAGGCGTCGTGACGATTCCCACAGGGATGAAAAACCTTTGTCGAAGGACGTCACCGTTTACAGGGACAAATCGCGCTCGAGGAGCTCGGAGTTGGGCGCTAGTCAGGAGAGCAGCTCCACCGTAGCGAGCAGAGATTCTGATCAGGAGGAAGATTCCCCGAGGCACAAGGTCACGGTCGTCAGGTGGCATAGCTTTCAAAGAGGTTCCCTATATCCGGAACCACTCGATCCTCTTTGTCCTCGAGCTATGGCTTCTATGTCCTGCGGACAGTTGTTGGTCCTTCGAAAATTAGCGTTACTCAAACTAACGGCATGCATGGAACGTTATTGTCCTACTCATCGTACCGGATGGAATTGGGAGTTACCGAAGTTTATCAGGAAGATTAAGACCCCGGATTACAAGGATAAGACTGTATTTGGCGTACCTCTGCTCCTATCTCTTCAAAGAACTGGCCAGGCTCTACCGAAATGCATACAGATCGCCCTAAGATGGCTCAGGGCTAATGCTCTCGATCAGGTTGGGATTTTCAGAAAGAGCGGCGTCAGGTCGAGGATACAAAAGTTGAAGGTGATGACCGAAACCCAAGGCGATAACATCAACTTTGACGGTCAACAGGCCTTCGACGTAGCCGATCTAGTGAAGCAATACTTTAGGGAATTACCCGAGGCCTTGCTGACGAACAAACTCTCCGAAACTTTCATCGCTATATTTCAACGTAAGATCCTTATCTTTTTTCATTTCCTGTTTTATCGCATTAAATCGATCGTTTCGTTGGAAGAATAATCCTTCGATTTTTATCGCGCAGATGTACCTTTGGAACTTCGACCGGACGCCGTTCAATGTGTCCTCCTCCTTTTGCCGGACGAACATCGAGAAGCGTTGGAAACCTTGCTCGACTTCTTGAACCATGTCGCCAACAACTCGCTCTACAACCAAATGACAGCCTCGAACCTGGCCGTGTGCCTGGCACCGAGCCTGTTCCACTTCAACCACAGCAACACGAACGTGACCAACAGGCCGAGCAGCGTATCCCCTCGTAGGAGAAAGACCGTGGGCAGTCCCGATCCGCGGGAATTGTCGGAAAACAAAGCAGCGCACGACTGTCTTCTGTATCTGGTCAACATGCATCGTGAATTATTCATGGTAAGACGCTCACCGGCGAAATGTTACGCTCGTTGCCGGAGCGTGTCATTCGTCGTTCGAACCATCGATCCCGATCGTGGTCGAATCCGAGATGGAAACACGTTCTCACGAATCGTGAACGCCTATGTATAATCCTTCATATACGTACATCCAATACCCATAAAATGAATATGCTATATTCGTTCTCCTTCGTTACTCTCAGGTCTCATCGGATATGCTGACACAGTGTCACTTCAATTACATGGAAGAGAGCGTTCCAGTCGCCCTCGAAGAACTCGGTTCCGAGCTCAATCAAGACTGGAGGGGATATCTGAAAGCCTGCACGACTGCGTTGTTGAAGGAAGCATGCGAGAAGTGAGTGACAACAACCTTGTAATAGTTTCTCTCTTAAGCGAGAATCTCCTTTCGATTTAACTTCGTTCCTCCATTATCATCATGAAAGGTTACGAAAGTCATAGAATTTCAATCGGCGATATTACGTTCTTGGTACAGAAGTCGCGGATGGGTCAGCGTTAATAATCCTGCCGATAGCAGCGTCGACATGGCTTACAAGAAAGTCGGTGATGGGCATCCATTGCGTCTTTGGCGAGTGTCAACCGAGGTCGAGGCACCACCTAATGAACTTTTACATCGTGTCCTGAGAGAGAGACACATTTGGGATCCGCAGCTTCTCAAATACAGATTGGTCACCGAGTTGGACAAGAACGTGGAAGTTTTTCAATATGCAACTGGGAATATGAGTCCTCTTCCTGCACGCGATTACTGCGTTTTAAGGTAATAGGACTTGTAACGAGTATTATTATCGAGGAAACGATCGAACAAAAAAAAAAAAGAAAAGAAAAGGAGGAAGAAACGAAATGCATTAACGAGTTCAACGAATCTTTATTACAGATCCTGGCGGTACGATCTTCCGAAGGGTGCGTGTGTTATCGTTGAAACGTCGGTGGAACATCCAGATGCGCCAGTTATGCTTGGTGGAACTCGCGGAATCGTTTTAGCCTCGCGTTATCTTATTGAACCATGCGGTAGTGGAAAATCACGTATCATGCATTTGTCTAGGGTCGATACAAAGTAAGTATGACGTGTACTTGTGATGAATAACCACTGTATCAAGCATTATCTATCTTTTTCTCTTTCTTCCTCTTTCTATCTACATTTCTCTTGGATTTTTCTTTTTCCTTTCTCGTTTGCTAATTTATCGTTCGTTCGTATCACAGAGGACGCACACCCGAGTGGTACAATAAAAGTTACGGACATATCGCCGCTCTTCATCTCAGCAAGATTCGCAACAGTTTCAAGCATACCACCGATGGACCGGAGACCAAAGTTTGAGACGAGTATACCGTGCAGTGTGCGACGCTGCACGGTGCTTATCCATCTTATCAAGAGACGGGAAAGACCGTGAAGGAATCACGACGATTCAATTTAAAAGTTACGATCGATGAGGACTGATGACGATTTTATTGTATTAACAGATTTAACTTTGAATGCATGATAATCGGTGTCGATCGCGAATTTACGTCCTCGTTATTGTTGTTACGTCAGAATTTATTTTTTATCGAAGAATACGATATATTGAAATTAGAATGAACATCGACGTTGCCAATTATTTAAACGATAAAGAACGTTTTACGAGTATAGATATATTTAGAACTTTAGATGCATGTTTAACCTCGTTCGAAATCTTACAAATTCTATGTGTCGTCGATCGATATGGAAAAATAAAATGGAGCTATCAATGGCTATAGTCTATTTTCAAACGAAAGTTACGTTGCCTGTAATGGCGACTAAACCAATATAACGATTCAAATTTGTTCCTTGATGTTTGATCGTCTAAAGAAAAAAAGAAAAAAAAAGAAAAAGGAAAAAAAAAGATGAATATTTTTGTGTACACCGTTCTTGTACGAAGAACGTGTGTGTGTGTGTGTGTGTGTGGGTAGGTGTATATACGCACACACGTACGTATCTTCCATTTGGTGAAATATTCAAAGTTTAATCGAAGACCATTTTGGATTTATCGGAACGGTCCTTCGTCAACGTGTATTCATTGTATAGTTTGTAAGTAATTCGAGAACTCACGATATATTTTTTATTCATTTTCCGGACCAAATGCTAATTTTTCTATTGTATCATATCGCCTCATATCGCGTTTAAATGTAGTTGTATCAAGTCGAAAGAAATTATATTCTTATGTAAGTATTACATGGATATATAATACGCGTAATGAAAATGGATGTATAAATATCGTGTATGTACGTGTATATGTACGTATTTATAGATGTAAGTTTTGTTGATTTAGGACATGGTGCATATTCTCGCGTACTTCGTTACATGTTCGCTAATTATAATTATGTTGTTGTCACTTCGCGACAAGCATGAACCAAAAGTGAATCAAATCGATGATATATATTTCGGAGCTCGATGTTTTATTATCGATAATATGCAAACGCACATTCGCTCGATGTATGACGCTTATTCGAATTTCATCTGGAATATGATAACGAAGAGGAGTCATTTTCGAACTCGTATGTCAATCTGATATTTAATGTTTAGAAAAGATCGTCGTTTTATGATGGTATTTAAAGGCACTATTCGCTCGAATATGTCCATTGGTAGAAATATTCGTTTTTCGAGAGTTAATCGATAGAACTGAGCCAGAAAAAAAGAAAGAAAGAAAGAAAGGAAGAAAAAAGAGAATCGTTATTGAAGCATTTATCTGCATTCGATGATGGTGTAATGAGAATGTATTTGTAGAACGTATATGTATAACGATGGCATAGTAAGAAAATTTTGGGGACCATCTTCGTTTCGAGCCTATTATTAAATGATCTGTGCATGAGGCACACTTTCCAGGAATAATAAACAAAAGGAAAAAAACAAATCCATATTTTAACATAATATACTAGTCACTTACGTTAGTTTAAATTGTACGTTCGATAAGTGTATAGATTTCTCTTTCGTCTTTTTGTTTCCTTTTTTTTTTTTTTTAACATCGTCTCGTCAAAGATATTTAAAAGAATATTATTATAATTATTATTAAGTTTATCGTTGCAATTGAAAGAAGATAGCAGAGAAGCTCTGTTTTTGAAGAGAGTGAAAGATCAAGGTGCAAAGATAGTAAAAACGAGCGTTACATTTTCCAAAAATACGATATTATAGAAATTCTATGACACGAACTGTATGTATGTATATGTAATAAGATTATTGTGTCTAAAAACAAAAAAATAAACAAAAAAATAAACAAAAAACAGAAAGTGGATGAAGAAGAGAAAAGAAATTTGGGAACGCGATAGAATGAACGTCGTATTTTATCGTGTCTGTTAACTACATGTGAACGTCTTTATTCTTATAATCTGTGTTCCATTAGAATGTACATATGTATATTACATAATAATGAAATGGAATTATATATTCATTAAATGGCGATTCTTTTTGTTAACGACGTTTTTATCTTTCGTTTTAGTTTAGATTCGTTTCTTTTTTATACGACCTCTTGACCTCCCAAATAAATTAACAGTAAATTATTTTTATCCTTACCGTATGTAAGCCCCCCACGAAACTTATTTGATTTTTAATTAACACATATATACATTCTCGAAAGTGACGATAGTTTGTTCAATGTTACGGGTTACTATGGAGATAAGTGATAACACGTTTGTCGCTGCCATCGCGTTAAAAATCAAGCGAACGTTTGATTCCCATTCACGATTTCGACGCTTCGAATCTATACGATACTACTCTGCTGTCATCGATAAGAAGAAAGAAAAGTTATTAATTAAACGACCATTTATCATTAATAGTTGGACAGGAGTCTCCTCTAATTAGAAAACTCATTAAATATTTAAAGACGTAAGTAATTATATTAACTTTCAAGATGGTCATTAAAAAAAAAAAAAAATTAAATAAATCCTTAATTTCGTGAATTTATGTTCATCCAATTGGAAAACTAGAGCAAATAAAATGGTACGACTTCACGTGAAAAAAGGCGACGAGAGTCAATTCCTGTACGAAACCCACGTGGATGCAATGGTGGAGGACGTTTTATACGAGGTCACCATCATTTACAACGGCCGTTTGAAGATTTTAAGAATATGTTACGGTAATCAATCTCGAGAGAATATAATTATAATTATGCTTCAGAGAAGGAGAATCGTATCGAATAGAAGAGTGTAACACATTCCATTTTCAAATTACACGATGTTAATCAACAACAACAACGCTCACGGCAAATAACGTTGTAATTCATTCACATGTACAAGATCGATGATTTCGTTTAAATTTCTTTAAGAAAAAAAAGAAAAAGAAAGAAGATAAAGAAAAAATATGTAGTACGAAGATCTGCATGCAGTTAAATAAGACCCTACGGGGATTTTCTTATCATTCTAATCATTTCTTTTTGTTTTTCTTCTTTTTTCTCCATATTTTACCAATAGTTGCATCGATGTTCGTTAACATGTATCTCTAAGAGTCCCACTAAGAATATTAACGCGAGAAATCCATTAACGATTATCTCGAAGGCTTCACCTGCTGTTTGTAATAAGCCGCACGTAATAAGAAGTCGAGTTTCGACTTTATGAACCCATTCATTCTCGGCGCCATGTGATATTAGTCACACGTCTCGCCGGGATAATAATTATTAGTTGGTGTGTTACGTTTAATTGGCCTTCGTACGATTCTCTCTTCTCGTTGTTCCTTTTAATTTTTTTTCTTTCATCTTTTTTAATAAATAAACCATACGTAAGAAAGAAAGACAGGGACATAAATAAGGGATAAAAAAGAAATGAATTTCTTAGAAATCGAGGATCTTGCTAAGCACGGCACAATGTTACCACCGAACATAATGGGACTTACGGATGAACAAGTGGAAGAACTCAAACTCAGAGACGAATGGGGTGAAAAGTGTGTACCTATGGGTGGGTGGACATTTAACAAGGATGCCATAGGTACGACTCGTCATACGTCATATAACGAAAATTATAAAAAAAAAAAAAAAACAGAAAAAATATCAAAGATTCGTTGAAATGCAATTGATAAATTTATTATTGTATTTATATACAGGCCGAAGGAATGGCCGTCAACCAAACGAGAAAATGCAAGAGATCTTGAAGAATACCGTGGAAGATGCGAGAGCCATGATATCTAAGGTATTTTAATGGATCGTTAAAGATAGATACGCTCGTTTAAGTTGACATTCCTTGCGTTTCTTAGAAATTGGTGCAACAAGATAAACTGCTCACGCAGAAGATCGTTCAAGATGCGCTCGACATACTTAGGGGAGCCGTCACGATAGTTTATCCAATGGGTTTACCACCTCACGATGTTATACGCCAAGAATTTGAGAATACCGAAGATCTTACTGGGACTCAAGCCTCTTTAGAGGTAAAATTATCGATTATATTGAGATCATTCGTCCCTTATTATTTTATTTCATTCCTATAAATCAAACGTTTTGTCGATCGACGTTTTAAATATTTCCAAATTGTCGTTTTTCTCTTTTTTAATTTATTTCTCGACGTATTCAATTTTATCGATCGATTATATTACAAAAGTATACATAAAAACATATACACGTACATACATTCTATATTTCCGCGAATACATTTCGCTAATATACAGACGTAAGTAGAAATACATACACTCTATGTATCGACAATGTTTACAAGAGTTTACCTTGCCTCGAGCAGTCGCTTGTGTTTACGTTTCTTATTGGACTACGGCACCGATCGTTGTACGATCATTCCCTAACCGACCTCCGTATGGTAAACACGTATTTCCGAGCAGCACTCGAACTCCAGTTTTAAAACTTGATATAATTTTACAATTTTATTTCATATCTTGGTTATAATTTTGTAACGTGCAATATTGACGCATAAGACGTATACTTAGTTACAAGCATAAACATTTAATACTTCCATTTGCGATATATTTTCTACTGTATTTTTATCCACACGATGAAATATCTTTGCCTTCTGTCTCTTTTTTTCTCCTTAGGTAATAGACATAAGTTTAGCGCAGTTATGGTTTTCCGGTAAAGAAATGATACAGGGGAAAAAGTTGAAGAACTTCTTAGGCTCGAACGAGAAGACCAAAGTCATCGTGAAATTGCAGAAAAGAGGAGCTGGTATGCCGGGACGAGAACCTTTGATGTCGGAAGAGGAACGAAAGTTGTTGATGTTGCACGCCTACAAACGACAGGAGCAGATTAAGGTAAGTACTTCTCATTTTTTAACATTTTTTTTTATATATATATTTTTCTCCGTACGTCTCTTAATCGTTGAACGATAAACTGTAGAATATTTAACACGAATTTCTTGATTAAGTTGGTATCTAACTTATCGACCATATAGAACCCTTAACATCGATTTTATTTCCCATAACTACCCTATAACTATTTTTCAACAAAGTACGAAGTTACCATCGAAATTGAGAAGAGTCACATTGATGCGAACAAATGCTAACGCTATTTCTTAAATCGATCATATGTATTTGCCCTTAAGATGCCCTTTTCGAAGTAGGCTAAACAGATTCGAAATCAGTTAATGTTTTACGTCTCTTAAATGCGTACATCGAAATAACGAAAACATGCAAACAAATGTGTCACGTCTGTCCTTTTTTTTTGTTTTGTTTTTAAAGCGAACTCGACGCAGAGAGCTTACATAAATAATTTCTTTTGTGTTCCCTTTACAGGATACGACAGGTCTAGTTATTACGTCTCTATCCTGTTTAATAATAAATGTTTTTTTTCAAGTATAAATAGTAACGCGTTAGCAACGTAGATTTCAAAGAATTTTATTTCGTAACAATTTTTTCTCCCTTAAGAGATTATCTTTGTATAATTTAGTCGTTGAAAATATCATTGAATCGTATATACGTATACATGCGTATTACTTACAAGATACATCGCCGAATAGTTTTCCGTTTAATAATTTATTATATTTTATAATTTTATTAAGAGCAGAAAAGCGACAATTTTTCTTCTTATTTTATATATATATATATATATATATATATATATATATATATACGTATATATGTGTATTAGTTACGAAAGAGAATATAATATCGTCGAATAGCTTTCCGTTTAATAATTCATTATATTCTATAGTTTTATTAAGAACAGAAAAGCGAAAATTTTTCTTCTTTTTTTGTTTTAACCATGTTACTTAGTAAATAAGTCCGCTTTCATTTCGAGTTCACGTTTAGAACAGAAGTCTGACAAGAGAGAAAAGGATGATATCGAGAAGAATCCTTGATCTTACGTCATCGGCGTCCATTTTAAAAAAGTTTTATCGATACACCGTCCTGTCTCCTGTGATACGATCCTTTTACTCGGAATTTTTCTCATTGAATTCGATACACACACACACACACACACATATATATATACTTTTTTTATCACGAATTCAACATTTGTATCTCTTCTTTTCTAATGTGAAAGAAGATAAAAATAGAAATAAGAGAAAAATCATTATCAAAGCATCTTAGTCAAGGATCGTTGAAGAACATTTTCTAGAAAATCGACACCTACGTATATAAACGAACAAACATTCTTAGAACTTTTTCGTTGAGCGTCGATCAATAATAGACTCTCGTAAGGGAGAAAAATCTTGCCGTACGTATTGTTTACAACGATATTTCTAATAACTAATTTTACTGCGTCGTTTTCTTTTTCTTTTACAACGGAAGAGAACATTAAATGTACTCTCTATTACCTTTCAATTCGGTAACTATATTAATTAATAATACGTAACCTACACACACACACTCTCTCTCTCTCTCTCTCTCTCTCTCTCTCTCTCTCTCTCTCTCTCTCTCTCTCTCTCTCTCTCTCTCGTTCTCTGCAATTTGCCTTTGCATCGCCCATCGTCAATTAATTTTATCTCATTACTCCACGAAATTAAGCACTTTACCGCAACTCTAGCTTCACTTTCCTTCGCTCTTTAATCGAAAGTAGTAAAGAGAGAGAGAGAGAGAGAGAGAGAGAGAGAGAGAGAGAGAGAGAGAGAGAGAGAGAGAGAGTAAGGGAGAAAGAGAGAGAAGGAAAGAAATAAAGAAAGAAAGAAAGAGAGAGAGAGCGAGAAAGAGAGACTATCATACAAAGATTTTCTCGTAAAACGGTCACGTTTTCTTAGAGCCACAAGGGAAATTGTCAACTCGTGAATCTTCGTTAACGCCACGAAAGAGGGTGAACCATCAAACAATTAGGTAAAGAACGCTAATTATATATATATATTTTTTTGTCTCCTTTCTTTTTTTTTTTTTTCTTTTTTAATCTTCCCGACAATACGTAGACATTTATATAATCTTGATCGCATAGAGAACACGCAATGTTTTCATGGAAAGCCATCACATGGAAGGCTTTCTTTTATCTCCCTTATAAAAAATTCATTTACACAACGTTTACGGTAAAGAAAGAATATCGTTTACGCTGTACAAGTCAAAGTCGAAGCCGGAGTATATATCATGTTATCGTTAGAATACTTTAATTACTTTTTTTTAGAGAGATCCATTAACCATCTTCGATCGATGCTTCGCGAATGCAGATTTCATTGATCACGCAGTTACGCTTTTAAATGTATTTATCATATCAAAAATTAATGTTGTAATATTTGTCTTTGTTAAAAGAAAATGAAAAAAAAAAGAAAGAAGTAGAAATAGAAAATAACTAGAGATTACGAGTAGAAATGACTCTGTAGTAAAATTGACATCGTCAATTGTTAATTTAACTTGGAATATCCTTTGACAAGATATGCCAAATCGATTCTTTTTGACTCTTGGCTCCTCTACGTATAATATTTTATGGAAGCCACGTAGAGTATGAGAAATCAACTAATTAAAGGGCGGAACTTTGTTCATCTCTCTCTCTTTCTCTTTCTCTCTCTTTCTCTCTCTCTCTCTCTTTTTCTTTTTATCTCTCCCTCTCGTTCTTTTGGTGACGTAGAGAAAGGCTAGTTCGTTGGTATGTATACAAAGCAGCTATTAAAGTGTAAGTGTTGGCACGATCTATAACAGAAAGCTATGGTATTGCGATATTGATCAAAGAGAGAGAGAGAACGAGAGAAAGGAGGAGGTTCGAGTTCTCCTTTGCGACGGACGACCAGACTCGCGCTTTAATATCGCTACGATGACTTCAGTCGGAGTCTAGCCTAACTTTTTCTTCAAAATTTTCACTCTCGTTTACTCCTAACTAAAACTCGGATAAAGCTATTACGTGAATAGACTAAAAATAAATGCAAGCTTTTATTTCTTTGATATATATATATATATATATATATATATATATATCAAGATAAAATCAGACCTCATTCAATTAACAAAAAAAAAAGAAAGAAGAAATAAGTTAATTAATTAATTATTTTTATTACAGTCGATTTAAATCGCCTTTGTAATTATCAGATTAGATAGAGAATTCATTGAATGTATATATGAAGAAAATAAAAAAGATCAATTAATGAATTTAATTTCCATCGGTTTACTTTCAAAGCGATTTAGATCTCTCTCTCTCTCTCTCTCTCTCTCTCTCTCTCTCTCTCGCTCTCTCTCTCCATATGCAATTGTCAGATTAGCGACGACTCTTCGATATCTCGATGTAGGTACATGCCTCTCGGAGAAATGCAATTGACAGGACACACTCGGCCTCGACCCACATACGTCGCGTGCTAATGACGATATAAACGCATCTATTTCGATTTTTTCGTTGGTTAAATCAATAATAATGTGATATAATCGATATCGACGTAATACTTGTCAATCGAATGATGACAGTTTTGTTAGAATTATTAACACACGCTTTTACTCGATTGAAATATTTCTTTTTTTTTATGATTGTCGACGTTATTTTTTAATTTCTTTTTCACGAGGATCTTCTTACGATATTATCTTACGTAGTTCTACGTACGTAAAAATTTTTTTGCAAAAAATTTATCTAGAACAAAAAAAGAAAAAAGAAATTATCCTATCCGGAAAAAGAGTAACAGCCATCGACGTAATTTCATTATAACGTTAACTTTGAATTTAATTAATCGTTAATTAAATCCGACGTATCGATCTGCTCACGCAACGTAATTACGCATTGAAGTATAATCGTTATTCTGTTACTAAGAATATTCTCTATTGCGATATCACGATAGGAAGCTTTAGCAAGCGATAATTTTCTTTCCTTAATATTTTAATTTCTATAGATTGTTAAAACGATTACGAGTGTTTAACGTGAACTCCAATTCTAACGACATCAAATCGACATTTAATTGAGTGAATGCACGAAATTGGTAAATTGAAAGGTTTCATCAATTCGATTCAATTCAATTAGAAATAGGCTAAATGAGTTTTTAATTATTGAAAAATTTATCTTATAGCATGCGCATCGTAGATTATATTTCAAGATTATTGCAGTAGGTTTTTAGTAGATCGAGACACGCAAGTAGTCACGTAATATCGTTTTCCAAGCTTCTCACGAAATTCAAAAGTAAAAGAAGAGAGACTACTTTATCCATAAGATGCAAGCTATATCTTCGTTTACGTCAACGTAATATCTCGTGACAGTAATTTGAGTCTACGCTGTAAACCGTCGGGAAACATCGTCGATTCATCTCTCTCTTTCTTCAAAAAGAAAGAAAAAGGAGAAAGAAAATAATAATAATAAAAAATAATAATCTCGAATAAACAAGAAAATATAATTTTTCACTCTTCGTGATGAGTGAGATAAAAATTTATAAGAACATCTTTTATAACTCGTTTTCTCACGGTTTTCTTTCCATTGTATTTTTTTTTTCTTTTCTTATATCTTCACCAAACGAAAACCCCAATCAAATTTCTATCCTTCCACTTGTTCCTTCAAGTTTTATTCCATGGTTGTGTTGCCACATTCGTTCAGTCGCCTCGGGAGTAGTGCGTGTGCGTTCTTCTCGCGCATGTGTTTTTTTTGGGGCGGGAACGTATAGTCCACGTATATCGATTCGCTTCTTTTAACAGTACGGACTTAATTTCGCTTGGGCTTTGGTCGTCTCGTATATACATAGTACATACATACATACGTGTATATACATACACGCAAACGTATAAATCAAAATTAACAAAAAAAAAAATGTCGGCTGATACAACATAGTTATTTTGAAAAGAGATAAAGAGAAAAAAAGATAACAAAGAAAATATAATTTTTACGATATTACATTTATTACAGATCGTTATCATACAAAACACATACAATTTTATAACGTTCCTCTATTATTAGAAACATTTTTTAGACAGTTACATAATGTGGCCATGTTTTTATTTGGATATTTTTTGAACTAAAGGATCGCGAAATTTTGATCACGATCAACATCTAAACGGAAGAGAAGGCACATAGATTAACAGTAAAGTGAATTTAGAGATCGGTAATGTATCTTGTTACGCGTATGTTTTCCTTTTTTTTTTTTCTTTTTTTATACTGGTAAGAAGAACTTTCTCTCGTTACATCATTATTTTTGTTCTTTTTTATTTTTTCTTTTTCTTACGCTCGCTCAGCACGGAAGATATCCAACGAAATTCTTTATATATGTAATCTTATGAAATACCTTATACGTATAATTGAGAAATTGCGATGACGAGCGTGTTAAATGTAAAACATAAGCTGACACTGATATACATTTCTAATCGATATTACATGTAATTAGATCGTATGTTTAATGTAATATTTTCTTTCGTTATAATTTTCAAATGATTATACATCATACATATATATATATATATATATATATGTATGATTGATACATATAATCGAATATAACTAGTGCTTCTTTCTGAAGAGGTAATATGAACGACGAATAAATGGTCGTAAAAAAAGCACTATATTCTTCTATCATATATCCATACGATTATTCTCACAAATTCTTAATGTTCTATGCAAATACCTCTCGTTTTTAATTAACGCAATGTGACTTTTGAAAGTCGACTATCGATCGACGACATATCGAATAATTCTCGTCATATGTAAATGCTTTGAATTATGAATTATTTTCTTCAAACTATAATTAAGTCACAATCTTGAAATCGTATGACGCAACGTAAGAATCAATGAAAAATTTTGTCTTCGTTATTTTCGTCGTTTCATTATACAGGATGTCACAAAATAATCGGGAGATATTTTAGGGATGATTTCAACGCATCTAAACAATAAAAATAATTCACAGAAATCTATTTGATTTTATTCGCTTACGTTTACAAGAGATATACGAAATGATCTTTTCGCTTTTGAATACGATACCGAGTACGTTTTCTTATTAATAACTATCTTTTCATATGTTCTGATGTTGCTTCTTTTCATTGCTGGATATTCTGAAAAATTTGTCTACTTTTTTTTTATTTCATTGAATTTCGTCCATTTAACAAAAAAATAATTATTACGATAAAAACGTATTTTTGTATGCATTGTTTTTTTTTTATTTAGATGTGCTGAAATCACTTAAATCTTAAAATATCTTTATTTTTTAGACACTTTGCATAATAATAATAATAATAATAATAATGATATATAAGTAATACATATATAGAAGAATATCAGTTTGTGAAAAAAATTATATCATTTTTGTTTAATCGTTCGATCATGTTAAAGATTTCTTTATTTTTCTTATTCATTGTTTTATATTTTTTTCATTTAAAAAAATTTTTCCTTTCGTTTTTGTTTTTCTTCTTTCACGCAAAGGCAGTTTTAGCTGTCGAACTGACATACGAAATTATATATTATACACAGACGAGGTAAAATACGCTTATTCTAAAGAAAGTTCTCGAAAAATAAGAACTCCTTTCAAAAGGGTGATACTTACGTTTTTCGTTGACGCTAGAGCATTGAAAAAAATTTTCGTAGAACATCCCTTATTTCGCATAACAATATATTATCTCTTTCATTCTCTTTATATATATATATATATATATATATATATATATATATGTATGTATATATATTTATATATACATAGATCTTTCCCTAAAACTACTTTTGTACATACACCGAAAGCTTGTCACCGAAAGCCGATCATGTAAATTTAACTCTTTCATTTTAATCCTCCCTTTTATATATCGATAATAATCGATAGGAACGATAGAGCAGTATGAGTGTCATTTAAATAGTTTAGAAAATGTCAGATCGGTTTACGTTTGACACGCGATGGTCACGATACATCGAAGGCAACAGTGATCTAATTATTATAAATATTTCTCATAATAAATGCACAGTATATAAATATACAGTTAAATATATTATAGTTTGGCCCCTATATGGGTATATTTGTGTATGCATTTAATATCTTTTTATTTTCATCTTTTCTTTTCTTTCCTTTTCCTTTCCTTTCTTTTCTTTTCTTTTCTTTTCTTTTCTTTTTTATTCAATTTCATTCGAATTATCGCGTCGGGAAGACGATGTGTGTTAAAAGATCCGTAATCTTAGTTCGAATCTTTTTCTTTCATTTACTTCGTTTTATTTTCCTTCCGTTTATAAACGTATTTCGATGTTTCGTTGATTCCTTTCTATTTGATTTAGTTTTCCTTTTAAAAAGAATCCTCGGCATCGTCCGTGTCGATCAACGGCAATCTTTCGTATTTCAAGGAATTGCTCATGCCGAGCGGTGTAAACTGCTAGAGTGACATACTTCTGATCTCATTCTCATTGGTATGATCTTGAGGAGTAGTAGTAGGTGTACCTTCAACCAACCCTTCGTCCTCGCCCTCGTCCTCGTTCTTCTCTGTGCAGTATCTACATCGCATCTTAGCGTCATCGCCAACTTGCACCGAGCGAGTTATCACTATCAAGGTCGTCAAGCTGATAACGAAAAGTCCCGACGGTACGATGATAGCGATGAGCAACTCGGTTTTTGTCTTGTTCAGATCAAAACGTGCCACAACGAAGATAGAATTGTTCTGTAAAATGCAACGTTAAGTTACTTTTACTTTATTTCTTTTTCTGTTTCTTTTTTCTTTTCTTTCTTTCTTTCTTTCTTTCTTTCTTTCTTAATATAAGTGATTTATTTTTTCTTTTGCAATTACGAGATTGCAAACTAACTTTGTCTTAGTTTACTACGTCCTCCTCGAATATAGATAAGAATTAGAAACTAGCAAGTTCACGTTGCAATTAAAGTAATTACATTTTGCGATAATGTAATGAATGTTACGTCATATGTAAGTTAATTATATTTTCTCTCTTTTTCTTTCTCTCTCTCCTTCTCCCTTTATCTTTATATTTCTTTTTATTACTATTATTTGCGATACAACAACGAATAAAAAACTATCAATATTGATAAAGAAAATATATACAGGTGATAAATTTACATCGGATTAGAATACTAAGATGCGTACTGCGTACGTATGAGAAACTTTGTGGTTCGATACGCAGGAAAAGTGGATCGTCATTTTTTATTCATCCCACAATCGTTCCACATTCATCGTACTACGCTTCGAGCCACATTCGATTGCATTTAAGCCACTTCGTATTCAGTTGTCGCGAGTACATGCTAAACCCGAGCAAAAGGCGTTTATCCTTATCGAATCCAATATATATATATACATATATATATACATATATATATATATATATACACATATACACACGTTTGTGTGTATTGCACCGAGAAGACAATAAAATAGTGTATTAGCACATTGATTGTATCGAAAACAAATTTAACTTAAAAATTTACATATTATCCTTATTTGTCGATATCGAATATTTTTCATATTTTCTTTTCCTTTATTCGTAAATATAGTAAAAAATAAATCGTAACTTTCCTTGATAATCTTTTGCGTTAATACTAATAAAAAAGCAAATAACAGATCTTCTAAATGTCATGAAATAAATTATAGAGTAATAGATTAGATATAGTTCGTGGTTAACGTGTTAAAAAAATTATCGCGATTACATCGAGAATAGAGGTAGATGATATTAGGTTTTTTATTTCTTTTTTTCTTTTTTTTTTTTTTCATCTCTGACAGAACGTTATCGTGAAGAGTTTTTTATTTCAAGCTCGAAATAGATATCTTTTTATTGTAAATACTAGTCGCTTTTTCTCTGTGATAGTGTCACAAGCTATGGAAATAAACAAGGATTCAGCAAGAGAGATTCGATGTCTCTCCTGGGGAAGATGAAAAAGAGATAGATCCAAAGGAAAAGAGATAGCAGAAAAGAAACTTCTTAAGAGCAAACAAACTCACCTTATTGTAATAACAGGGATATCTACTTTGAGCCGTTTGATTGTCGCCATCTCGTCCGTGACTTGTGAGGAAATCACGACACTCACCCTTAAGAGTGTTGACGCAGCCCTCCAAGTTGATGTACAAACGTGAATTGTTGTAAATCGTGAGCGATCGTTGGGCGGGCACGTAAACATTTTCTGGATCGACGGGATACTGAAGACTTTCTTCGTAAATATTGAGAAAACTTGTAAAATTGACGTAGTGTTCGGGAATCGTGATTTTATTCAAAGACGTGCCGTTAACGCAATCTTCCGTTCTAAAACATATTAATCGCATGGCGAATGTATGTAATAGAATTTTAATACATATGTATGTGTTCGCGTGCGCGTATGTTCGTGTGCGTTTTCTTTCCAAAAATATTTAAAAGAAAAAAAAAGGGTTGCAACGATAATAAATAAATATGTCGGCTATTCGTGGAAACTCGTGTAAAGGATAACTTCGTGTCTTTTTTTAGAGTTGAACAGAACAAATCGGTATGTCGAAACGACGTCCATAAAAATTTTACGCGTCGTCCTACACAGAAAAATGAAGGAAATATTAGAGAATCGAGTATAGTCCGCAGGGATCAATGGTTGCTATGGTAATACCCTTAATACTGTCTTTTTTATCTTGTAAGAAAAGGATCTATGACTCAGTACGTGCAATATACTTTCTAACGTCGATAACATCGAATAAAATGCAATTAAAAGAAAACTTATTAAGGGAACAGTAAGTACGTTCCTTGCATTAATGACCTCGAGATGACCTTACAAAGTAACATTCTCTGGGATATTTGTGTTATTTATTTATTACCGTGTAAAACATCGTCCAACTATCGATATTTAGGCAATTGAGTGTCTTAATAGCAACAACGATTTTTTTGATAAATATTTGCCCTCTTTTAACATCCTACGGTTGTTTTTAAATGATACACATTGAATACACGTTCTTGAATTTATTTCGCGCTATTTGTTACAAACGATGCATCATTTCCATGGGAAAAACGAGTAGCGATCGATAATTCGAATCTCCGGGAAAGAGTGCTATCCATCATCGTTGATGATAAGTTTAAAGAATTTATTCCACGCCACGTCGAAACTAAAATTCATTTTCCACGAGTAATTGATTCGAATATCGTGTAGTATTGTTGATAACAAGAACGACAGACCGTAAATATTATGAAACGATGATTTACGATTGAAATCGACATTTTGTTCTGAATTTAGAAATATTCGTATTCATACCTAATGGTGTTTCCTTTTTTGCTAACCATTAGACAACTTGCAATGATGCTACCATTTTCTTCATCCCAAATCTTGACGGGATTGGTCAGCCTCGTACCAGGCAAATTTCCATTAGCTTTGTTCAGTGCTAAGCCACGAGAACACTTAGCCGTGATGACGTTATCGTCTTGCATGAGAAAGACGTTGATATCGTTGGTGATTATCTTAGGGCAGTATCGATCGCACGAGAATCGCCTCTTGATTTTCGTACATCTCGAATTCTGGCAACTGAAGAAGCCATTAAGCTTCATATTGTCCTTCTCACTGTCGATAACGATACCGTCTGCTTTGTGATGACAAAGCATCAATTCGCTCATGTTCGCGCAATGTCCTAAACTGCAATTGAATACACCCGAGAGCGTGCTGCACTCGCTGCCATTATTGCAATTGTATTTCTTCAGATTTTCCGTGTTCACCTGGAAAACAGATAAAGAAGATAAATTAGATTCGTTTCAATCGATTCGTTGTGATCGTTCGACCATAAAAAAAGGAGAAAGAGAAAGAGTGAGAGAAAAAGAGATAGAGAATAAAAGCGAGGACAGATAAAGGTGATAGAAACTAATCATCGATTTTTAGTTGAAAGATCCAATTCCATTTTCCAAATGGAATATATATGAACTACTTGTCATTTTTATAGTATATATTTAAAAAGAAACAAGTTTTTTCCTAAATATTCATGCAAAAGTGCATACCTTCGGTCGTCCAACCTCAATTGCCCCCAAATCTATGTACATACATATATATACATAGATAAACGCATAGGTAGAAGAACGAGAATGGCCGGAAATTCTGGTTATTTTTAGACACCTCGTTTGTTATCCTCCGAAATCTTTCTTAGCCCATCTCTCGAAAATAAATGGTTTTTGCTACGATCATTGAGAACGATAATGTCGCGAACTGATTAATTGAAAGAATGAAGATTGATGAATTAAACAAAAAATATATCAATAGAAATAATTTTGTTTAATCATGAAGCATTTCAATTATCTACAAAATACGCTTTTGTATTCTTTACGAGAATCAATCTCGAACGTTGATCTGTTTTTTCTTTTCTTCTTCCTTTTTCTTTTCTTTTCTTTTCCTTTTTTTTTCTTCCATGGTCGTTCGTTCCGTCAACGAATTCTTTGTTAAAAAACTTTTATTCTTGTTCATTCTACCGAACGATAAATCATATATCCATGTGCAACAACGATCGACAAGGACCAGTAGGAGGATATCAAGTAAATTACGTTTTTCTTTTTTCTTTTTTTTTTTTTTGAAAAGCACTCGGACTATAACATTCTCTGATTAGCTTCTGGCACAAAGGTTTTCAAAGTGAATCCATCACTCCGATGTACCTGCCTATTATAAAATTCGACTGACGTAGATAGGATTAGTATAATGTAACTTGTTCTCTTTATTAACAACGCGTATCTTCCTACGTTCTCATGATCGTATTTTTTATTATTTTAATTAAAAAGGAAAGAAAGAAAAAGAATAAAGAAAGTATTAGGTACGTAAATAAAGGAAATAGATGAAGCCAGTTTATTCTCTTTCTCTTTCTCTCTCTCTCGCTCTTTTGCTCATTTTAATATATCGATTGAAGTCGAGATAATAAGGAAAATGTAAAAGATAATTGACTAAAGAAAAATATCGTTTTAAGTCAAGTTCAGCCACATTTTCATAACATATCCGATAATATAAACGAGTTTTCGTAGATCGTAATAGATTATTGTATAAGTTTATATATATATGTGTGTGTGTCTGTGTGTGTGTTCGTGTTCGCGTGTATGTATAGCGATTAAAATGAAACGTAAACCGTTCTCGTGATTTCCTTTCTCGGATTAAAAGTTTCTTCACGTAAAACGTATTTAATCGATAACCATTTGCACTTAGTAAATCGGATTAGAAAAAATTCGTTCGTAGAGGAACTTTTCTACGATCGTACTTTCCAATTCTAGATGACTTATATATTTTTTCGAAAAACGTGGGGAATTGAAAAAGAGAGTATATATAAAAAAAAAAGAACTCTTTATCTTATAAAAGTTTTATCTATGACGGTTTCGATTACTGTTCGTCCCGTTAGTAGTATTTGCGCTGCCATCGTTATTTTACTACTCGTAGAGCGATAGGATCATCCACTTTAGGAATATCATTTTATGCGAAGGCTCGTGCTATGTCTTAAAATACGGAAAATGAAATGTTTTCAGGATATTCGAGGGTTTTCCTCTTTTTTTTTCATTTTTTTTTTTTTGGAATCTATTAACAAATAATACGAAAATTTATCGATAAAAAGTACACGTAAATTGTTAAGGAAAGAAAAAGAAAATTTGTTTCCTCTTTTTTGAATCTTTTTTTTTTCTTTTTCCTTTTCTTTTTCTTTCCTGCTTTTCGTTTGGTTCGCTTACATTAGGACAAGAGATGCTGTTGAACTTGGTGCAATTTTCAAAGATCACATCCGTGCCATTTTGTCTGACCGTTGCGTGAATTTGGGGACAAAAGCCGGTAGTTTTCGTCAAACACCATTCACCGCAGCTCGCCCATATACAGTTATTTACTAAAGTGGCATTAACCGTTTGGCACATTACCGGATCGGGATCTATGCCTGCGTGAAAAGCTCTGTAAATAATTAAACAAGTCTCATTAGAATTCTATCTGTCTGTTCGTCTATTTGTCTGTTTGTCTGTCTGCCATTAAATTCTCTTCGTTCATCATTATGTTAAATAATATAAAGGATAAAACGAATAATTCTTTAATTAACTAATAAATTTTTAGCTTCATTTACTCTAGAAATTTGATCGTCGGCGTTTTTTAAAAGTTATCTTTTCATTAAGAGTTTTAAACGACGTCTTTTACTTTTTCTCTTTTCTTTTCTCTTTTCTTTTTTATATCTTACATCGTTTATCGCATTTACTTATTATCAGATAATGCGTATTATCATTGAATAGAATTTCCTAGTACCTAATTCTAGTTGTCAAGTATTCTAATTGTCATTGTCGATTCACGTTATAAAATGAGATTAGATCATAGACGTTTACCTGTGCGACGGCATATAAATCGCAACGCTGAGGTAAACCAAAGCCACGCAACTGATGACGATGGTGAATTGGCAAAAGCAGATGCTGCCGCATATCCTGCGATCCTGTTCTGGTATTAAACGACGCTTGTGTTTCCGTCCCATAGTGAATTAAATACTTTTGTAATTTACACTGACAATCTTAAGATGTTGTTCTCTGGATTGTATTTTAAAAAGAAATTAAAATCCGTGGAATGAATATATTCGTTACCAGTGGATTACGATAATTGTTCGAAGGATAGTCTTTCTCTCTCTTTCCCTCTCTTTTTCATTGATTCACGAAGTTAGAGAAAGTGGATTAAGAAGAACGAATGCGAGTAAGAATACGAATTAAAACTTTCTCCGACATCGATCGGGTAGTATTTTGTTACGACACAGAAGTTTTACGAAGGGCCAGAGACCTTTTAACGTTGTATTATCTTTCTTCTCTCTCATTCTCTTTTTCTCTCTCTCTCTTTCTCTCACTGTGACTCTCCCTTTCTTTTTTCTCTCTCTTTCTCTCTGTTATATATTTCTTGTATTCCCTTACTATCTCGTTCATTCGCTATACGTTCTCTCAGTTTTATACGTCATGTTCGTAGAAGCAACCCATCTTTCGTGGGTGATTTTCGTGGAAACTCGTGGAAGCTCTGAATCATCGTTAAAAGGAAACTACCCGGTGAATTCTAAGATCCGATAAAAAGCAAGGGTCCTAAAAAAATTTGTGGAACTTTCGACCCTCGCATTACTCTTCTTCTATGTCCTCTATTTTCTTTTTCTTTTCTCCTTTTATCTTCGCCTTTCTCTTTTTTTTTTGTCTTTGCTATCACAGTATCATAGTGATACTCTTAAGGCAATTACCACGTGTTAACTTCATTAAACAAGGCGTCGGTATAAACAGATGCACTCCACCGGATGACGTACAATTAAGTACTCGTAATCCCATTACCGCATAAGAGTAAGAGAGAGAGAGACACAGATAGATAGATAGATAGATAGATAGAGAGAGAGAGAAAGAGGGAGAGAGAGAGAGAGAGAGAGAGACAGGCAGAGAGGGAGAGAGAGGGAGGGAGGAAGAGATAGAGAGAGAGATAGAGATAAGGTACTGCAATTTTGCGAGGATGGCCTTTTATCGATCGAAAGGAAACTCACAATGTTTGTCCAATATAAATCGAGAGATACTTTCGAACGATCGAGCTGTAGAGCTTCGTAGGAAGTTTTTCTTTTTCTTTTTCTTTTCTTCCTTTTTTTTTTTTTTTCTTTAGTAATGTCAAAATGTCATTTCACCTCGTTTAGATCATGAAAACGATAATTACGTTCAACTGGATGAATATCGGTCTAGCGAATACTCGTAAGTTGGCTTCGTTGCACGTTCGTGTAGTCTTCGAATGTCGTAGATAACCTTGGATCAAGCGATCAACCATTCACACTATCACAGATAGTGGGGATACACTAGACGTTCTTCCTCGACTTAATTTCGCATGCTTGATGACGATTCGTTCTACGCAATAAAAGTTGGCGAGCTTCGAGAAATTCTTTTTACTTTATTTGTTCTTTTCTTTTCTTTTCTTTTTATTCTTTATTCTCCATTTTTTTTTTATTTCTCTTTTCGTTGGTCGTTTCGAATTAAACAATTTTTGTTTCTTTAAATAAAATCGTATATTACCTTAGTTTTTATGATTCGTGCTTCATTAACGAAACGAAGGTCACACAATAAAATGGAGATTAGTCTTAGCGATAATTTCATTCGTGAATACAACGACTCGGAAATCGTCAATTTTACGGAGCTCGCGATTTTATCATTTTAATAAAAGCCTCGTAGTTCTTATTAACTGCCGTAATAAACGTCCTGATTGAAAGGCTTCGAAAAAACACGTAGATCGAAAGATCGATCTTCGAGCTTGTCACTTTCGATACATCAACATTAACCAGTATCGTTCGTTGGTATTACGAGATCGTGTGATCTACGAACTATAGACCACGAGCTTCTATAGACCACGGTTGTTTCTTGACTATATTTAAAAAAGAAATCAAAAAGAAAAGAAAAAAGAAATTCACAAGATTATACGCGAGAAACTATATCGCTGATCGAGACTCTTTACTTTTTTCTTTTTTTACTTTCGACTTTCCGGCACTCGATTAATAATTTCCTTTGAATTTTTCAAGGTCACAATTTTTGACATTCAAACATTTAACAACACGTCGAACGAGATTCCTCGAAGGGATCGACTTGAAGAAGATTTTCTTCTCATTCCCGTCCATCCTTCGCAAGTTTCGCAATTGTTTTTAAAAAACGATGATCCATCGGAGAAAAAGAGATCGCGTCGATCAAGAATCGCGTCGAACGTACGCGAGGCACCCGTTCAACCTCGACGACTGTTTGAAAACAAGGACTGCAGGCCGACGTATACCTCACAAGCTGTTCCATACTGAGCTTGCGCCGTGACAAGTCTTTATGGGGGTAGCCAGCGACATGAATGCTCCCCCATAATACGGCTTAAAACTTAAACGTTCGCTTGGGAAAACTTAGAAAGATATACGTAAAACTTTGTCCAAGTCGAATGTGTTTCTCTTTTATAAAAAAAGTTGACCGATACGATCAACCTTTTCAGATATATGATCCGGTTTGAAAATCTTTTTTTTTCTTTTATTTTCTTTGTTTTATCTTTCTTACTTTTTTTTTCTTTCTTTTTATTCTTATTTTCGAACGACTCGATTTTTCGAAAGAAACGAGTTATAAAAAGGCATATTTTTGTTCTTTTCGTATCTTTCAAAACGATGATTACGTAAATATAACGAAATAATTATATATATTAATAATAATAATAGTAATATAATAACTCTGTTATCTCAACAATCGATAAGCTCTACCGAGATTATGGAAGAATATTTCTCCGGTTTCACATCATCCAATCCATTAAAATGTATTAAGCTTTCATTTTCAGATAAGGGAAGTTCTATAGCGTTTCATGAAAACGATCTTCTAAATGCAAAAATAAATGGATTATTCGAATTATCTAACTCTAAGAGATATAAAGAGAACAATTTTTCTATGAAATTCATGAACGGCGATTCATTTCTATATATTGAATTAAATTCAACAGATGATCCCTGCACTGGATAGTACAAACAAAGCAGCACCGTGTCCAACAGGTCTTTTTCTATAGAAATACAGGTGTTTAAATGAATATATATATACACATACACACACACACACATATATATATACATATATATATGTATATAAGTATATACGTATGTATATATATGTGTATATATGTATATAGAAAATAGAAGAATAACGAGGCATGTGTAAAATACAGACATATATATTATCTTATATAATAATTTTCTTTTAAAGAAAAACATTTTTCCCTATGTATTTTTATTAAACGGAATCATACAATTCTTGTTCTTATTTACAATAGTCCTTTAGTATCGCAGGGCATATATTTTATTATTTATACAATACACTATTTACAATATATATCCAGATTCAATCATTCGTAGGTAACGAAGCTGCGAAAGAATCTCTTTCAGGAGATTGTTGAAAATAGTCGAGTAGCGAAAAGGGAAGCTTTTATTTCAAGAGTATTCGTAGTAATTTTTATTAAAATTATTTACAAAGAGAGAGAGAGAGAGAGAGAAAGAGAGAGAGAGAGAGAGGATGAAGGAAACAGGGGTAGGAGGGTAATAGCGACGGAAGGAGTTAGAAAGGATCAATATCGGATTTAAAATTTTATAATAAGTGCAGATGCATATTATTATTATCTATTAAATAAGACGAAAATATAAGGATAGAAATAGATAAATAGATAGATATATAAATAGATAGATAGGTAGATAGATAGATATAGTCAAATGTGTGATAAAGAGGAAATAGAAAGTAAAAGGTTTACATTAGTTACATAGTTCTATTCGTAGAAATGAATTTCGCATGCACCGCCGTTCTCTAACTTACTATGGCATTTATGTAAACCTTGCCCTATGGATTTTAAATCTTGCAGAAATAATTGAATAACTCTATTACCATTGTTTCGAAATAACTTATACAATGTTTTCTCAATATTAAATTCGAGGAAACATTACATATCGTTGTTTTTTCATCGGATTGATCTTTCTTTTTATCTTTTTTTTTTTGTTAATTTTGTTATCACTCGCCGTTCTTTAATCATAAACACCTACGGCCTAACAAGGTACGTACGTATGGACCTATCGATTTGATGAATCGAAGAATTGGCACTAAAATACGACAAACATCCTTAAAAATTCTTAAGCAACACATCGATATGATTTAAGAACGGATCTTTTCGAAAGAGCTTTTTTAAATCTTCATACTTCGCCGTTAAAATGCTTCATCTTCGATGATATTCGTTAGGTATATTAAGTTAATCGTGGAAAAGAAAGAACAAATAACAAAAATTAACGAAGGAGACCCATAAAATAAAACAATTGTTTCCTTCTATCATTTATCAAACGCTTTTCCACGTTTATAATATGCAATGAATAGAAATCGATTATTAGCAAGCTTCGAGAGGGGAATGAGTGCCATAACTCTTTGGTATTAGTCAAAAAGAAACAGACAGACAGAGAGAGAGAGAGAGAAAGAGAGAGAGAAAGAATCTAATTCTTCTTTCTATTACGTTGACACCTACCTCGAGTTAGGCATAATAAAGAATTCACAACCATTCTAGATGTACGGGGTATGCGAAATGCTTTCCATAAACTTCGAAACATTCTATGGGATTATTGAAATAAATCGACGAATCATGCACGAATCATTGATAAGTTTTCCAAAAATATATAATCTATACTATATCGTTAATAACGACTAAGATTTACGAAATTCTTTTTCTTTTTTTTTTTCTTCTTTTCTTCCTCACCATAGAGACGAATAATTTAATTTTTCATTAATCGCGAAAATTATTGCTAGAACAATGTAAAAACTCGC
Organism: Vespula vulgaris; assembly: GCF_905475345.1. NCBI lineage: Eukaryota > Metazoa > Arthropoda > Insecta > Hymenoptera > Vespidae > Vespula > Vespula vulgaris. The sequence continues at coordinate 7,726,070 of NC_066590.1, read as the reverse complement.
GTCAAGCTCGTTTCGTAGCTTACAGAAACGCAAATCGCTCGACCACCCATCAAAAACGTTTAACTTAACAATTCATATTCGTTTGCGCATACAGACAGAAACACACATACACACGCACACACGTACACACGTACACATGCACACGTGCGCTTAAATGCATTTATTTTCCTATTCATCTCTTAACGACTAGCACTGCGTGAGCGTGCGCGCCCGCGTATAAAATTTGTAACAATACTTACGATCGATCGTTTAACAACTAATTAATAAGATAATATTCACAGACTTCGCTTAACGAGTTAGACTTAGTCTAAAATTTTTTGGTGCGATAAGAAGTCCTAGAATCGAACGTGTCGTCGTTCGCCTGCGATCTTTCTTCCTTCTTTTTTACGTTTTTTTTTCTTCTTATTTTTATTTATAATCGGAATACGATCGACGATAATCTAAATTTCAACAATCATATATTTATACGTATATATACATACACACGCACATATATATATATATCTGTGTATATATACGTGTATACATATACATATATATCGAATCTCTTAAAATTTGCTTTTATCGATAATCTCTTTAAATATTTCTCCATAACATTTTATATCCCTTTCCGTAATTTATTTAATTTCAATAATTTGAACTATCGTCGAACGACCACACGAGACGAATATAACACACATACACACATACATTTTTTGTGTGAAAAATCACAATTACATACGACGAATCAAACGTTATCGAAGCTATTCCTGGGAAATACGATCTCGCATGAAAGAAAGCTTTCCGAGAGAATCGAGTAGAAGAAAGCTCTGGCACTTGCGGCATCGATTTCCCTGTCCCTTTGCCTTTAGAAACGACTTAACATCGAGAGGGGCAGCTTAAACGTCACTTAAGATACGATTTGCTCTCTTCTGATTCTTTTACTCCGTATTATTTTTCTTACTTTTCTTTCCATTTTCTCTTTTTGGTTGTTTTTGCCGTCTTTTTGTTTTTTCTTTTTTTTTTTTTATCACAAACTGCTTATTCTAGTAAAAACGTATGCTGCTTGAAAGCGTACCGCTTTGATAACTTCGCCTCTTCTCATCTTTACAATTTTTTTTTCCTTTCTTCGGAATGTTCACTCTTTTAGATCATTCTCTTCGATATCATCTTATTTGTTTGTTTGTTTGTTTATTTATTTATTTATTTATTTTTATTCTCTTTATTACTCTTTATGATAAACACATCACGTGTGTATACGTGGGAAGGCGCGGCTTGATCACGACGAACACTTTCGAATCGTGTTTTAGAATACTGGTAGACGATCTAGGCGTTCCTCAAACTCGACTCTCGACTTACTTTACCTCGTAAAATTTAAGATTCATACTCCGTTAACGTCTCCGTTTTTAAAGATTGGAGTCGAATTATTGCCTTCGTAAAATTGCGACACGAGAAGTTCTGCTCGTACTTCTTCCTTCTCTCTTTTCTTATATATTTTTCGTTTATTCAAATATCGCGAAGAGTATATCGCGGAAATTTAAAAAAAGGGTGCGAAGTATTATCGTACTATCGTTTGTCTATGTGCAAAGAGGATTAATGGTTCTAGAGGCCTAGAAGGAATAAAATCGTCTTTTTTCTGTTTCCTTTTTTTTTTCTCTTTTTAAAAAACGTTTAAACTTTCATTTGATATCGTTACGTAGCAACTGTTTTATTCGAAGCTTCGTTTAGAATCAGAATTAAAAAGAAAAAGAGAGAGAGAGAAAGGGAGGAAGAGAAAGAGAAAGAGAAAAGATTCGTATTATCGCTAAACTTTCATACATGCTTACTATATTAATCGTAATAAAGCGGAATAGTAATCGAAAGAGACGAGAAAGTCAAATATATCGAAATTGGCGATGAATGGGAAGCAACGAGCGAATGCGACGATGTCTCTCTGATCGCTTTTTTTTTCTTTTCTTTTCCTTTTTCTTTTTCTTTTTCTTCGAAATCATTTTTTGGATATCGAACGTTTTGATCGACGCGTATCCGAAATATTTCGCTTAAATTTTCAAACGTAAAGTACGCTGGAGTCGTTTTGATAATATGTCTGGCGTCACTCCCGTGCCGGGGGGTGAGCCCGTGGTAGCAGTCAGTACTCCTCTTCGTCCTCTTCAAACTCATCCTCTCCGAGGATGCTGAAAATCAAAAAGACAATGCGTCACGTTTATACCTATAATCGTGTAAAAAATTAATTCGAGCTTTTTCTTATATATATATATATATATAAATTTTTTATACATATAGGTATATATACACATACACATGATACTGGGTGACCCACTGTGATTCTCATGATTTCTAAAAATAATTCTTTTCTTATAACATATCGTTACATTACGAATTTTCTTTTTTTAAATACGAAATCAGTACGACACCCTGTATAAAAAATTGATCGAATCGAAGCGATTTAATGAATGCGATTTAATGTATTTTTTATTTTTTGTGTATACGATATTGGGTGACCCACTTTGATTCTCATGATTTCTGAAAATAATTTTTTTCTTATAGACATTGTTATATCCCGAATCTTTTTCTTTTTAATACGATATCAGTAAGATAGCATGAATAAAATCGATCGAATCGAAGCAATTTAATGAATGTCAATCTTTCCTCTAGCCACACTGGGCACTGCATACATACACGTTACTTACTCTTCCTTTCTGTCGTATTTGTCAATGAGGTTTCGACTAGGTCCACCACAGGTCTTTCTAACGGGTGGGCAATACCAATAGCACAATACTCCAAGAGAGACAGCAAATAAGACTATTGGTACGACCAACGCCAGCACGAGATGTTTCAAATTTTCGTCCCAAGAATACCTTTCAATATAAATCAATTAATAAGAACGATCTGTTTTCGATTATATGTTTTATTTTTTCTTTTCTTTTTTGTCGAGATGATATTAGGTATTAAAAAGAAATTTAAAAAATTGTACTTAGAGCATTGATCATCGTACTCACCTTGCTACTACCGTTTCTGGATGTGTCCTACTGTAATAGCATGGAAATATTTTTCCTATGTTACGATAACCATATTTCTTTGCAAAATCGGAGCAATTAACTCTCGGTGGATAGCCGCAACCTTCCGTGTTAACAAAAAATTTCGTATCGCCCACGTCCCATGGTATGGAACCAATAGGTTTTTTCATAAATTCTTCGTAAGGTAACCTCGTGTAATTTACTTTGATCTGATGGCATCGTAACGCCGCACTCGTGCAACCTTTATAATCAAACAAAGTATAATTATAATTTCTATTAAATACTATCACCATTTGAACATTTATTTATTTATTTTTTTTTTTTTTGAACAATAATAATAATTTCAGTAAACAGAAAAGTAAGAAATCTTTTAATAATTCTATCGATATCGAATTATCAAAAGAAGATGAAATAAAATTTTACCTTCTCTACAACTCGCCCATGAACAATTCTTCAAGCCTTCCGCATAAACGTGTTCCGTGGTGATACAGGCGACCGCGTGCGGTGAAAAATCCGCAAGAATCGTTGAGATTGCTGGCTCGACGACGAACGGTATCAAGAATAGGAAAGCAAAGACCGCGAGAATGGCGGTGGTGCCCAAGCAGAGAGACGTGTAAAATTTTGCTTTTTCCACCAATGTAGCAACCTTTGCCATCGGTATGACACCACCGATGGCACTCGATTTACTAGATTTGGTGTCCTCTTCCTGGGCACCCATGATAACTGTTGACTCGTCGGAATCAATGATTGGTATTTTTTCAGGGTCACGAAGACCCCGCTTACGTCGATTCGGACGAACTTTACTATCTGCGATCGACGGAGCCACGGTGACTCTCGTCGTTAAAAATTCGAATGTTCGAATTTTGCCGTCGAATTAATTTGAAAAAATTATGTCTCTTATCCCAGGCGAAGTCTCAAAGCGATATAATCGAGAAGAAAGGATCGATCGGTAGATCTCGTACTATGAACATCGTAATTCGATCTTTTTTCTTCTTTGCTTTTCTTTTTTCTATTTTTTTTCTTTTTGTTAATTTTTTATTCTCCTCAGGAAGCAAACAAGGCGGCGTAGTAATATCGAATAGGCCAGCGAGTTTTATTTTTTTTATTTATTTATTTATTTTTTTTACGACACGGAGAGATATTTGTCAAATTTCTTTTATTTCCCTTTTTTTTCTTTCTTTCTTTCTGTCTTTTTTCCTTTTTTTTCTTTTTTTTTTTTATTTAACTTTTGTCTGCTCTTCCCTTTTATTCCTAAAGCCGGACGTCCGTCGACGTGGCTGGTACTAAACTCTTTTCTTTATTTATTTATTTATTTATTCATTCATTTATTCATTTATTCATTTATTTATTTATTTATTTACTTATTCCTTTTTTTATTCCTCAAAGCGTGCACGAGCGTTTGGTGCGTTTGTTGTAATAAATTTATGATATAAATCGCTCGGATCTTAAAAGTGTGAACTCTCTCTTTTCTTCTATCTACTTATACATAATCTCGTCGCGGCAAATCAATCAATCGATCGATCAATCAATCAAGAAGAAGGGGGACTCTTAAGAGCTATATACGAATACGCCGAATTTTCTTTTTCTTTTTCTTTCTTTTTTTTTCCTTTACCTTTATCCTCTTCTTGCCTCTTTAACTTTTTCCTTTTTTTTTTTTGTTATATTTTATTTCACGATAAAAAGCTTATCTATCGTATTTCTTCGAACGATCTCCCGAACGAGTCGTGTAATAAACACTCGTCGACGGTACATAAAAAAAGAGAGGCGGAGCCAACAAGAAGCCTATTTTTTTTCTTTCTTTTACTTTTTACTTTCCTTTCCTTTTTTTCGATCTCTCTCTCTCTCTCTCTCTCTCTCTCTCTCTTTCTCCTTTTTTTCACTCTTTCTCTCCTTCTCGTCGCATTACAGCACGCGTGATAAGAAGCACCGTGCGCGCTTGTAGGATGCGTAAAAATGTGCTGCGGGCAGTGCGTAAAGAAGATACTGGACTTCAATTAGCTCCTTCTCCTTCTTTTTATTTATTATTTTCTTGAAAATTTTCATAAAAGTATTTTCGAGATGAGAATTTGAACCACGCGTTCCCCCCCTCCCCACACTTCAATAGTGCCCGCGCAGGGAGAATATCGACTGACGAGCCGGACTCTCCTCCAGGAGGGGAATGCCTGCGAACAAATAATTTGGAACGTTTAAAAAAAGGAAGAAAAGAAGAGAAGAAAAAAGAAAAAAGAAAAGGAAGAGAGAGGAAAAAAAAGAAAACACATTCTATTCTATCGTCTATCTAATCGATAAAATGAATTAGCCTTTACGAGTAATCTAGATCATCCTGGCAGGTAAGAATCGATGTCGAGGACACGCGAGGATATCGATGTACATGTTACCATCAGAATAAGAACAACGTTGCTTTATGTAGAACAACTAGGTATTACATAAAATCAACTATTATTACTTTTAGGTAGAAATAATATCATTCTAATGAATATCATGCATAGGTACTCAGTTCTATACAGATAATATCTAGGTATTTCTTATATTAATAATTTTAAGATAGAATAAATAATAAAAATATTTTAATTTACGAACTAAACTAAAATATTATCTAAATTGTTCTCTCTCTCTCTCTCTCTCTCTCTCTCTCTCTCTCTCTCTCTCTACATACATATATATATATATATATATTGTATATATATACATAGAATACCTAGTCATTCTCTAGAATATAAAACGGTAACATATACGTTGTGTGCGCGAAAAAAAAATCTTACGTGACGGATCTCAGAGCGCCATGACGGAATCTCCTCCGCCAGCATCCCCTACGTTGCCCGAGGCGCTCTTCTCTATCGACGCTAGAGCACCTGGTGAACCTTTGAATCTCATCCTCGCGTCGTCTCCTACCACCACCGTGCGCTGACAAAAGATCAGCGTGAGACAGCTGACGATGAAGAGTATGCTCGGTAGAATAAAAGCGATCAAGAATTCTTTATAAGTCGTATCGAGATTAAAACGTGACACGACGATACCAGTGTTACCATCTGCATAATAACAAGGGAATCTAGCTCTAGCGTTGTGATCGGAACCATCCTTTCCGTATTCGTGAAGGAAATCTTTACACTCATCGCGAAGGGTGTTAACGCATCCTTCGAGATTGATAAGCAAACGACTCTCGTTAGCTATTATGAGATCTTGTTCGGGTGGAGCCACCATTCTTGTCTCGTCCAAGGGTTTTGTCGCAAATATATTTAAATACGAGAGATAAGTGAAATTGGTTAGATCGGTAAGAAGATCCTTTTCTAATACGGATCCGTTAATACAATCGACAGCCTCGACGCCAAGGGTTGAATTAAATATACCATAACACGAGGCCATCATAACGTCGCCTCGATCCTCGTGCCATATCTCTCGATTAGTCTCCACGTCTATAGCTCTTTCACATTGACTGAGATAAACCTTGTCCCCACTTAGAAGTATCATGTTCTTATTTCTAGTTGGTATATCGACGCAACGTCGGTCGCAATTGTAAGGCGTTCTTATGCGTTCGCAAGTACCTCGATTGCAATTAAAAAGACCGTCTATGTCGATACAAGTTATTTTGCCACGTCTACCGGAACACTTTAACGGCGGGTCGGTATCATGAAACATACACTCGAACGCGTCGGTTATGTTTATACACGTCCCTGCTGAACAATTAAACGTACCGGTAAGATTTCGACACTCGTCTGCTATGCACTTGGACTTTTTCGCGTTTTCCTGATCTATACCGTAACAAGTCTTATTCGTTGTGTTCGTACAATTGGCGAGAAGTATCGTCGAACCGTTTCGTCGAAGATTCACGTGGATTTGTACGCAAGGACCGGACGTTTTCGATAAACACCATTCGCCGCAGCTTCCCCACTCGCAGTTGTCAGCGTTGACGGCTCGAATCGTCGTACACATTGCCGGAATCTCGCTGATACCCGATTGAAACGCTCGCGTACTCGGCATGTATATCGCCACAGTTAAATAGACCAATGCGACCGACGATAAAACCGCAGTCATCTGACATATACAGATGGTACCGCAGATCCTACCGTCCTGCGGTGGTATCACTAAGTTCTCTACCGGCACTTGCTTCGGCATCGTGCCGGCTTTTTCCTCAACTTGGACGATATTTCGATGATCCTCCGATCCCCGATCTACCTCGATGGCTTACATGCTAATCTCGAACGATCGGATCGGTTCCGTTTTGTTCACGATTTTTCCTCGAACTCTCTACATTTTAATACCGTCGATTAAAACTTTGTTTAACGATCGAGCAACACCCAACGACGTTTCCTCTTTGTTCCTTCTTCTTATCTATTTCTCGAATCCTTTCAAATCCTCGATAAGTTTGTTTTTTCTTTCTTTCTTTTCTTTTTTACTTTTTCTCGGACGATCTTCTCCAACAATCCGAAATATTTCTCTCTCTCGACGATCGGCTAAATCATCGAGGCAAACTCTTTTCTTTTCGTCTCAACGTCTCTCTTCTATCATTTCTCGCTACTTTTTGCCCGACACAATATCGTTCCTCCCTTCAGGAAGAGTCCACCCGCGCGCGTGTCTCCGCTTTCGGCTGGTTTGCGCGGCGTCGCGTGACGTGCGCGCTCGAAAACGAAAGAATCGATCGTAGTGTCGCGCATGCGTTTCGCCGACCTGCATCGGCGCTCTCTCGGTTACCGCAGTTGACGTCACTGCTTTCTCTCTCTCTCTCTCTCTCTCTCTTTACGTCTCTCTCTTTTTCTATGATAGACAACGCGTCCTGTCGAGGCCACGGCATATGCAGGAGTATCGTTCAAAGATGGCGCCAATCTCAACCAGAAATCCTTCGATAACTTCGAGGATATTCGAATCATCTTAGCCAACATTTCCTGTTTTTCTTTCTTTCTTTTTTCTGTCTCGTTTCTTTTCTTTTCTTTTCTTTTTCTTTTCCTTTCTTTTTTTTTCCTTTTCCTCCAAGAATAAAATCCTTCGAGAGACTTCAATCGATTTAATCCAGATTAAGTTATTGCTTATTGTTGTAACTTTGTTCATCGTAAATCTTTCATTACTTATGACAGAAACTTTGCTTGACTTTTTTCTTTCTTTCTTTCTTTCTTTCTTTCTTTCTTCGAATCTCCTTTTCTGTATATGTAACGAAACTCGCAACAAAGTTGTGACACAGTTTCCTTAGCGATGTCGGTCTCAACGGTGGCTGACATAATATGACACGGACACGGTACAAAAAGGGAGAGAGAGAGATAGAGAAGGAAGAAAAAGGGTAAAAAAATAAAAAGCTCGGCGCGTTAGCACGTAATCTAGTTTATCGAGCGGCAGACTCAGACAGTGTGGCGCCTTTGCTTTATTTAACTCTCTCTCTTTCTCTCTCTCTCCCTCTCTATCTCTCTCTATCTCTCCCTATCTCTCTCCCTCTTTCTCTTTCTCTCTATCTCTTTTTCTCTTTCTCTCTCCGATATGTACCGCATGTCTCCGCTAGCGTTTATAATTATAGTACGTGCGGCTTTTCGCATTCATTTACATCTATTTGCATTCTTTTTCTTGATACTACTCGTTAAAAAGAATTCTTGTTAAATGTTTTGTTCCTCGTCTTCATCGTTACATTTTGAACAATTTTTTCATCGAAATTATATATCAAGATGTTATAAGAAAAATCGTAAGGTTGTTCGATAAGAAGAAAAATGAAAGATCGATCGGGGTTCGTAGGAAACGTTCTTCCTTTCTTTTCTTTTTCTCTTTCTTTTCTTTTCTTTCTTCTGCTTTTCTTCCCTATGACATTTTTGCAACGGTCCACGAAGAAGTCGTAAATACAGCGGCAGATATACTTATTCCGCAAAGGTCTTTGCGCTGAATAATTTAGAGTCAGGTGATCGATTCGCAGGTGAGAGAGAAAAAGAGAGAGAGAGAGAGGAAGGTGAGGTCGTACGTACCTATGCGAGTGTTCCTATTCCAAGCGACCTGGTTTGAAATTCGTTGAAAATGCATGACCGAAAGAAAGATAAAGAAAAAAAGAAAGAGAGAGAGAGAGAGAATATTTTTTTACGTCCACGAGTGTCTTCTTAAACTCATAAAAGTGAAAAGTTATTTTACGGCAAATCTTTTTCATAAATATGAAAATGTGTGGATCCAAATTGCATCCTCGTTCTTTAAATATCATACAAATTAACAAATGCATGAACAGAGATGGTACGACAAAGATTGTCTAAATATTCGTATATTCATAGAGATGTTAAAATATTTATATTTTCTTTTGATTAATACACACACACACATACACACACATATATATGTGTATATGATAAACACGATATATAGTTCGTCCCTTGGATGACTATATTTCAACTTGTACTACTTGGCCGAGTATCGTCAGGCGGCATCTACTGTTTGCTATTCGAAGCTAATATCAATGAGTATTAAAAGAGCTAGTGTATGTACACACACATACCTACATATGTATATCCTTTATCGAGTAAAGTATATCTAGTAATTAACTTGTTAATACCGAGACGTTTATATAACGAAAGTCAACTCAACACGAGGTAAACGAAATAAGCTTATCTTGATCGACGATCTTCGCGGGAAGCCGGCCACAAGTCGAAGATTCTCAATCGACTTTCTCACCTTCTCGTTGTCGCCATCGTTATCGTCCTCGTCCTCGTTATCGTCCTCGTCCTCGTCCTCGTCCTCATATTTCCCTTCTTTAGCATGAATTGTAAAAAGCACGCGAACGATTTCGTGACGTTTTCGTGCTCCACGTGCCTTCGTTAAAAATAGACTCGAAGTCGTACGATCGATTGAACGACGATCCACTACCTTGCTTTCTTTTTTCTTTTTTCATTTTTTCTTGTCTTTTTTCTCCTCCTTCTATTTCATTTTCGGAAACGACAACGCGTCAATTTAGATTTTACGCTCGAAGGAATCTTTTTAATTATTAATTCGAAATATATCATTCCACTCGACGGGTTTCGGACTTGTACGAATACGAAGAGAACCGGCCCGAATCGATGCGAAAAATCGCATGATTAATACGAGAAATTATTGCGACGTGCATACGTTTAATCAAAAACGTATCTTCCTTTTCTTTCCCTCCCCTTCCCCCTCCCCTTATCACTCACAATATATTTACGTACACTCTGGAAACAATGTTCACGTAATGATTTTGTTAATGAGAAAAAGAAAAAGAAAAGAATGGAAGAAAAAGAAAAGGGAACCACCTGTCAAACAATCCTTCCACATTGTTTACAACGAATCAGACACTATACTGTCGTTCGAAAGTCAAACGTCAGCTGCCGTCTAAGAATCTTTGCGATGTTGTACCGCGAACCAAACCGATCTTTCTAATCTTTCCTCAACATTATGACACGTTCGAAAATATAAAAATAGAGAAAGAACGATGGACGTTCAACGTGATATGTGCTAATAACGTGATAAAGCAATATACTCACGTAGATGCTGATTCCTTTTTGTGGAAATAACGAAGAAGGCCCCTTCGGAAAATTCACTTTCCGCAGTCACGATGCTCTGGCCTGGGGGAAACAAATATGGCGGTGCGCGCACTGGAGCTGCGATGGCTCCACCTCGTTGTTGCCGTATCGTACCAGAAAATCAATACCCTCCGGTTAGGTTCCAACCAACGCTACAACGACAACGACAACGACAACGACAACGACGACAACGACAACGACAACGACGGCGACGACGACGACGACGACGACGACGATGACGACGACGACGACGACGACGACGACGACGACGACGACGATGACAACGAGTACAGTGACGTTGACGATGTTTCTTGTTCAATGCGTTACGGGGTGAGACTAACATTGATACAACGAAAAAGCTCTCTCTATTTCTCTCTGTCTCTCTCTCTCTCTCTTTTTCTCTCGTAAGTTTGCGCGGGCGCAACCACTTTTCTACGAAGTCTTACCAACGAGAGAATGACTAATACTTTTCTAAAACAAACGTCATTTCGTTCTCAGCATTCCTTTTTTTTTCTTTTTCAACTATCACTCCCTTTCCTCATCCTCTTCCTCCCCAAAAAATTGGGATCATTCTCTGTGCGAAATGGAAATCGGAAAATCAGTTTTTTCCTAATGGAAAAGCGTAAGAGAGTACTCGGTTGTTATCGTCTTTTAGGGCTAATGTCTCGGGATACACTTCTGTCGTCTCGAATTTGCGTGGGCCCCGCGGCATAACTCCGGTATTTTTCTTTTTTTTTTACCTCTTTCTTTCTTTCTTTCTTTCTTTCTTTTTTTTCTCTTTTCTTTTTTTTGAAGAGAGAAAGAGCACGCTCCTTTTTACTCTCGGAAAAGAATAAGAGCCGAGCGGAGGAGTACAAGAGCGTAAAATCGACCGCTTGATCGAGCATTGTCTTCTTTATTATCGTTTCGCCGCCACTTCAGTCAACTTATCTCTTGTGTAATAGCTCTTTCTTTCTTTCTTTCTTTCTTTCTTTCATTCTTACCTTCTTTCTTTCTTTCTTTCTTTTTCATCCTTTTCTTCATTTTCCTTTTTGCTCGTTTCTTATTCCACTCGTCGTAACGATCGAATACGAATAAAAATTTGTACGACGACTTTAGTTGTTTCCTTGCAGGTATATTAGACGTCAAGTAAAGGTTAACCCTCTGCGATATTGTTAGAAAATTAATAAGAATGAAAGCGACGACGGGTTAAATGCAATCGGAAAAAGAAAGAAAGAAATAAAGAGGGAAAGAGAGAAAGGGAAGGAGAAAGAAAAAGAGAGATAACTGATTAAAGTTTTAAGTTTGCCCGAGGAAACGATACGTCTACAGGGACGTCGTGAGCATGCATATTCCTCGCCATAAATAGCTAACAGTTTCCAATATTGTCAATAAGGCGACCCATCCGTTGCAACTTCCTCACCCCACTCTCCAACCCCTGGCGTTTCAATCTATTCGTACAAAAATGCATCGAAAAGCAACTTTGTCTCTCTTTCTCTCTTTCTCGCGTTTCGATCAAGGATAAATCAAGTTATTTTTTCTTCCTTCCTTCTTTCCTTGTTCCTTTATTTCTTTCTCTCCTTCTTCCTCAGATTATTCCTGACGACCTTCGATTATCAGACAAAAATACGTTTGGCCAAACCTGGCACGTTTTTCTTCAATAGAATCTATTATTTAAACGTACCAATTTTATCGAATCCAATTCGGCGATGAAAACTTCGGAAATTAATTAGTTCGCTGTTTCGCCTTGGAATCATTTTGACCTCTATGCGTTCGGAGGAATGCATTCGGAGATAATCCTGGCTTCCGTCCGTAGACAACGAAGGTATCACGAGTTTGCGAAAGTCAAAGAGAGTCTCGGATCGAACGCGTTATATCGAAATTGAAACGAGAATGGTAGTAGTCGTAGCGGAGCAGATTAAACTCGTTTTTGTTCTCTGAGTGGAAACGAACGATACGAACGTTAGGCGAATATTAGAAATTGTCTAATCGATCGAGTAATTAACGAATTCAAAACAAAATTGAAAAATTTTTCATTAATCCATTAAAAATAATGAAATTTATGTATAAATTCATGGAAACGATAACGATAGCGTAGTTGGCGCAACATGCGAGTAATTTTGCTCGATTATTCTCGGAATAATTAAAGTTGAAATTCAGCCTTGTCATTTGCACGCGACGCGTTTGTTGAAAAGAGAGATACAGAGAGAAAGAGAGAGAGAGAGAGAGAAAGAGAAAGATATAAAGATAAACATAGAAGAAGCTAAAGGATCATCGATAAATTCAGTGGGGAACCTCGACGAGAAAGGAAAGCATTTGGCCCACATTTCAGTTCATTGGCTCCGAGCCAATTTCACTCTGGTGTCGGCTCGTCAGGGAACAACCCCTTTCCAAAAGGAAAACCGACTGAATTTCTAAGGTCAACCCTGTCCCAGGGCATTGTGACTACTTTCGTCGTGGTACTCCAGCAACGTAAAGCGATCCCTCAATGCTTTTCGCTCTTTGATTTTACCTAACTTCCTAACTCTCGTTTGTCTTCAAAGAAATGGCTCAAAAGTGGACAACAACGCAGACCACTGTAAACGGGGAGAGAAATACTTGTTCCTTGTATTCCCAAGGAATTCGTTTCTCGTTGCTGATAGTAACGATTCGATTTCATTATCGAAAGCTTTCCGAAGATAGAGGAATGCTTTTTAAAGAAATTAATCGGATGTATAGGTACTTACTTGGTTATTGATTTGCTAACCTTCTCTCGACTTGTTTACGATCCCATTATCCATATCTATTTCTTTTTCTTTCGCGAAGAGCTCTCGATGATGATGCAGTTCGAAGAATAAGTTTTCGATACTGGGATACCCTATTACAGTAGTAGTAACACTGGTGTAGTAACAGTAGTAATAGTAGTAGTAGATGCAAGCGTATCTACTACTACTATTAGTACACGAAGAAACTACGAAAGCTTTCTGTTTAACGTAAAATACGAAATCTTTTCTGGAAATCGTTAATAATCTTGATTGGACATTACTTTCGTTCGTTCGAAAGCATCGAAATATATAAAGAGATACCGAGGAGTATCGATTAATATTGTACGCATATATATACATACATATACACATATACAGTTGCATATATGTATAAATATAGATATACATATAACGTACGTATATAACTCGTTACTTTCGATAATATCGTCATAATATTTTTCAATGCGAACGTTAGGAAAGACCGATCGATATACTTACTCGTTTTTCGTTGAAAATTGAAAAACATATAAAAAGCTCGATCTGCGTCGAGTTTGTAAAACTTTATTGAACCCTGCAAAGCTTAAGGCGAGAGACACCAATATCGTAGACATTTTTTTCGTCGGCTCATTGCCGAGAAAAGGGATCGAGAAGGTAAAGGAAGGAAAAAAGAAGAAGGAGGAGGATGAGAAGGTGGATGAGAGAAGGAGGATGAGGAAGAGGAGGATAAGGAGGATAGTCCGAATGCCCAAGGGGTAACACGATGCTCCATAATAACGACCTCTTCTCTTTTTCCCTTTCCGCAATTCTCACGAAACAATCGACCTGTATAAAACAGATTTTTTTTTTTAACAATCTTTGAGAGAGAAAGACAAAAAAATAGGAAAAACTTCAACGAATAATCCGTTTTTCTTTCGGTATCTTCTTTCGTATCGATCCTTCCGTTTTAACTCATTTGTCGTGATAACATATTTTTTTTCTTTCTTCCTTTAAGTAACCCACATCAACGTTAAACGTATTAACGATTTAAAGTTTCACAATAAAAAAAAAGAAAAGTTGTTACTTCTCTATAAAGCATCGACATATCGTAATAACATCGAATATCGGGCTGTTCACGCGTCAATGTTATCGATGATCGACGGTGTATGTTTTGAAGTGTCCGGTGTTAACCCATCAGCGCTTGAAACGTCGTAAATATCTGTATAAATAGCAAAATCAAATATTACCGTTCGAAGAAATTTCTATTCGTTTTTTTATCTTTTTTTTTTTTCTTTTTTAATAATTTCTCTTTAGATTCGGTAAGTTAACAAGGAAACGTAAATAAGCGTTATAGCGTTGGGAAGTATCTGAGATATGTTTAAGAACGTTTATCAGGGAAAATAAAAAAGTGCTTTTCGCGGAATACATTTCATTTTAGAACAATGATTTTGATATTCTCGAAAATTAGTCAAATATAGTTTACTTTGAATTCGTCAAAAGTCGAGTTAAAGGAAGGAAGGAAGGATCATGATAGGGTGTTTTAATTATTATGTTGCACCAATTGTGGCTTGTTCTATAGATTTATTTTAATCGATCTTCCAATGCACTATTGTTCGACTTGAAGAGAAAAAGAGAGAGAGAGAGAGAGAGAAAGAAAGGCTTTAGTGACTACCCACTTCATATTCGAGTGTTAACGAAAGCAGAGAACACTTGGTCGTACAGGCCGACGTTGAAAGCACTGTATCTTTCGATCGATTGACAAAAGCTCACCGAAAGCTCGCGAGAAAACACGTGTTAAGTTCTCTCGTCTTAACAAAACAACTACTTACTTACTTGGACGATCCTTAGTAAGCAAATATCGGCATTACCTAACTAGCCTTTTTATTTATTTTCTGCTTCTTTTTTTTCTTAACTCTTTCTCACTTATATTTTAGTTTTTTAACTCCTCTCATATATCTCGTGTTAAGTTAGAGATCCTTAGATTACATCCTTTTTTCTTTGTATTTTCTTTTTGTTTCTTCTTTTCGATATCCTCTACTCTCAGTGTAAATTCTTCGAGAGACACGCGATGAACACGCGATATCACGATGACGTATCGATTTATCGGCTTCACGGAAGAAATTAGGAATGAGAGGAAGAATAAAGAAAAGGGAGGAAACGAAGGAGAAAACACTCTTCGAAGCGGCGTCTCCCAGAGCTTTGTAATCGAGTTTGATGATCGCGAAACGAGAGCTTTATCCCCTTTACTTCCTATCCCTTCTCCAACCCCCTCTCTCTCTCTCTCTCTCTCCATCCTCCTTTCCCACTTACCTCTTTTACTTCTCGTTCATATTTCGTTCTACTTTTAACTCGCAGTCTCGTATCGCGACCATAATGGAAAGCGTGCTTAACATCGAACTAAACTTCTACTTCAATGTTTGTCCTTTTTAATGGCATTTGCACTATCTTTAACATGTTTCCATCGTTGACTGACTTATTGATTGACAGGACCCGATGCGGGAAACTGCATCGAACGTGAATGAGAATATTCATTGAGATACGAAAGGGACAAGCGCGAAATATAACAGCCGATAATTGCATTTTCGTATGGTCCGTGGGATTTAAAAAAAAATTTCTGCGTTATTAATTTCAGGGTAATTTAATTTTCATTAATCTTCGAGTTCCTTCAGTTAGATCATTCGTATTAACATTCGTTATATTCATGTTAACAGTTGTTGTTATTAATTATTTTAATGACACTTGTGCGCATGTGAAGAAATTGATTACAGATATATTAAATATATTTTACATATCAATTTATTTCTCTCTCTCTCTCTCTCTCTCTCTTTCTCTTTTTCTCTTTCTCTTTCTCTTCGTATTTAATAGATTTCCAATATTACATATAATACATATTGAATATATATACTTCTCCTGTATGAATCCGTTCGATATTTCCTGAGCGATTTCAAAAGGATTCAAGAACGTACATCGTTGTAGAGAAATGAAGATAAAGAAAAACGAAAAAGAAAGAGAAAGGCAGGAAGAAAAAAAAAAGAAAGAGAAAGAGAGAGAGATAGAGAGAAAGCAAGGTACAATCGATTTAAACGAAT
Source organism: Vespula vulgaris (assembly GCF_905475345.1). Lineage (NCBI taxonomy): Eukaryota > Metazoa > Arthropoda > Insecta > Hymenoptera > Vespidae > Vespula > Vespula vulgaris. The sequence goes on along the minus strand of NC_066590.1, from coordinate 7,709,796 downwards.
AGAGGAAATCGTATCTCGAACCGATCGATAAAACGTTCTCGCTCTCATAAATCAAATTGTCATTGAAATCCTTTGGCGACTTTCCAAGAATGACCATTGGAGTTTATCACTTGGTATTTCTATACATCTCGAACTCAAGACGATACATTGAGATCGATTGTGATTGCAGAAAGATTCTTTTTCTTTCTCTTCGAAAAAGAGAAAGAGAAAGAGAGAGGTATACGAGACCAACATATTCGATGAAAGGAAAAACAAAGTTATTTAGCGTCGAAATAACAGAGGGAGAGTGTTTTCGTGTAAAAATGTTGTTCTGAATGAGTTTTTACAAATCGATTTATTTAAAAAGAAAGGGCGGTAGAAGGAGAAGGAAGAGGAAGAGGAGAAGGAGAAGAAAGAGAAGGGGAAGGAGGAGGAAGAGGAACGTGTCGTTAGGAAATACGACATCGGGGTAGGTAAGGAAGAAAGAAAGAAAGAAAGAGAGAGAGAGAGAGAGAGAGAGAGAAAGAGAGAGAAAGAGATAAAGAAAATAAAAAGGGATGGAAAGGGGAAACTTAAGGGGAAAAAAAAAGAAAGAGGAGCTAGGAAGAGGAAGCTTACACGCGGGTGCTTCTGAGGTGGGAGTTTTCTGGTGATGGTGATGATGTTGGTGTTGGTGGTGCTGGTGCTGGTACTGGTACTGGTGATGTGCTGGTGGTGGTTGGTGGTGGTTGGTGGTGGTGGCGGCGGTCGATGCCACCAGATGCCGTCGTGGCGCCAGTGTCGGCAGAAAATAAGCTCGCCCAAAGGTACCCTCGACTGCAGTAGCCCGGCATCCGTCGGCGCCGCGGCCAGGGTTTCGGAAAAGCACAAAAGCGGTGTGCTTTTATTACGTCCGTTCGTTCGCGAGCTCGCGAGCATTGCGTCGGTACGAGATCCGACGCGTCGATCTCTTATTCAATCAAACGACGAATATCACTTTTGAGAAAGATAAATAAGTATATATATATATATATATATATTGATAGAGGAAGGATAGAGATATATAGATGGAAGGGTGAGACCACGAAGAAGGATAGAGGATAAAGAAAGTCCGTTTGACATGAGGATTGTCTCGAGGAAGTAACCCCCTTGTTAATTAATCAAACGGTTAATTAATCGAAGCGAGACATAGACGGACAAATGCTCACCGTGGATAGTAGTATCGCGTAGTGAAGAGAGGAGAAGCCGGGTGGACGAGAGAAAGAGGGTTGGACGTGCGAGGGCAGCCCAGGAGGGAGAAAGAGGAAGAGAAAGAGAGAAGGAGAGAGAGAGAGAGAGAAGGAAGAGAAAGAAAGAGAGAAAGAGAGAACACAGGATGCGGGGGCACAGGAAGAGGGCGCCAAGCCCCGTCGATTTCTCTTCTTCTTCTTCTTCATAGGGGGTACCGTTTTCTTCAAGAAATAAAAAAAAAATAAAAAATAAATAAAGAAAAAATAATAAAGAAAAGAGAGAGAAAGGAATTAAAAGAAGAAAGGAATAGCTCTCGAGCTTTTACCTTCTACTTTCGACCTACCTACAACGTCGTCTCGTCTCGTCTCGTCTCGTCTCGTCTTGTCTCGTCTCGTCTCTTAACGTATCATTTCGCGTCTCGTTGTCCTGGGAAAAGCGAATATTTCTCTTCGTTCGAATTTTACGATACCCGCTATTAATTCGGATCCTTTGAAATAAAAAGATATTTTTAGAGACGATTGGGAATCTTCGATTCCCTTTCGTTTACGATGCTACGCACACGCTCTTTCATTTTCGAGTTTATTACATTTTATCGACCTGTGTTGTCGAAACGTATGTTCACTTTAATACGAGTTTCCTTTCGTATGTTTCAGAAAGAAATCGTTTCATAGCTCATCGATTTTTACCATTTTTCCCTTTTAAATAATTCAAGTTGTGGTGGTAATGTCGAGCAAGTAACGTTTAAACTCTTTCCTCGTTATTTTCGTTCCGTTTTGATATTAAATTAGAAACGTTTTGGTCGTTACGTACATGTACATGTATATGTATATATATATATGTGTGCGTGTATGTATATATGTATATACATTTGTACATACGTAACGATAGTAGCGAAAGCGTGCTCGGCGTGCTCCACTTTCGAGTCCGACGAACGCGTTGACACGCTCGATCGAGCGTAATTAATTAGTCGTGGCTTCGCGTATCCCCGAATCGGCCGGGACGAATTCGTTTCTTCGTTAGGAGGCAATGGATAAAGAAAAAAAATAAAAAGTAACGAGGATCCGAAGAAGAAAAGACTTGACCCCGAAAATGAAACGATAAACGACGAGCTTAACACGCCAATCAAGGAAATCTTGAATATTTCCTTGCCGCGTTGGTCGTATATAATCTGTTCAAATATAATCCTGATTTTTTTTTTTAGAAGTATCTAATCAATAAAAGTTCCGTCGTGACTCGATCTACGTCGTTTAACTCGTCAAAAGCTCGAAGGAACATTGAGAAACACGAGATCAAGACGATTCTATTAAATTGCTTTTGTTTCACGTGTCCCTTTTTTTCTGATTTTTCAAAAGAGAAAGAGCACAAGATTTCTTTCGGTAGCAAAGAAAGAATTTGAAATATGGGGCAGTAAAGTAGAGACCTTAAAGGCGATCTGTAAACTCAAACTATATGGAGAGCTCGCGGAACATCGCTTTATTAGATACTGCATATCTCTGTCTATTTCCATCTATAGCTTGTTTACCAAATATCAATATTCACTCGTTTATACATATGTACATATACATATAAGAAAAAAAAAGGAACGATAAAAGGTTCAACGATATCGTAAGATTCGAACATTGGAATATGATGTATATCTCGATACAAAGGAATACAATTAATCGGTCGAATTGATCGATCGATCTTGATGCACAACTTATTCGCCAAATTCTTGTCGTCAGTGTCGATAACATAAAAAATAAAATAAAATAAAAATAAAACGACAAAAATTTATTAGAACAAAGAAATAACAACAACAACAACAAAATATCTAAATATATAATAAAAAAAAAATAAATTCAAAGAAAAACGTATCCCTTTTGGAAGAAAGGTCGAAAGTACGATAGGATATCGACTCGAGAAATTTTCGAGATAACGAAGCATCTCGTTTATCTATATACATATACATAAATACACACATATATATATATATCTATATACGTTAAAAAAAAAATTAAAAAAAAAACAAATAATTAATTAAAAAAAAAAAAAAAAAAAAATAAGAAAGAAAACAATCCCGTCCAAACGCAGATCTTCTGCTTCGCCTCTTCGACGTCTTGTGTAACGGCGGAGCTGAATACAACGAGTCGAGGACGACGAGGAAGAAAAGGAGTCTCCTTACCGAAACGAGCACTGCCGTTTGTTCTCCGACATGGCGGACGAAAAGGAGAAGCAGACGTTCCTGCAGAAATTGCTGTTCTACACGACCGCGTTCTTCATCCTCCTCAGCACCTTCAGCCTCTTCGCCTTCCTCTTCTTGGTCCCCTTCGTCATCGACCCCGCCTTCACCACCATCTTCATGCAGTTCGACACTCGGCCCGCCGAGTGTGTCACCATCGACGTTGAGTCCAGGAGAGGTGAAACATTCGATCTTCTTCCCTCTCTTTCTCACCCACCCCTCTCTCTCTCTCTCTCTCTTTTTCTCTCTCTCACTTTCTCTCCATCACTCATTCTCATTTTTCTTTCTAACCTTCCAAAATCGAGTTAGTTGTCCCCTTGTATCGTTCGTTCTGTCGTTGTTGTTTTCCTCTTTCGTTGCATGTATTCTGGATTTCCTGTGTTTCTTAGAGGATAAAGGAAAAAAAAAATATATATATATATATATACGAAGGACTTTGTTCTGTGAATAAATCATTTTTTAACGGATCTTTAAAGTTCTTGGAATAATTTCTCTTGTACTTCACGTATTGATGTTAAATATCTCTTTGTTTGAAAAACAAAGAAAAAAAAAGAACGGTGATTAAAACTTTTATGACAAGATTGATTGACAAGGAAATCGTCGATAATAAATGTAAGATAAGAGATTTTTATTTCATAGTTTCAGAAAATATGATATAAATGTTACCAACAACGATTTAATCGGTACGTTTAACTTCAAGCACAGTTTTGAAAAGAAATGATATTACGTATGGAAATGTAAGTCACATAAATATTCTCGAAGTATGCATTTCGTTTTATCTCAGTTCGTCGAGTTAACCATAAGAATTATTTCAAGCACATTCTATTACATTGGTTAGTATACCTACTTGCTGTCACTTAATCGCTTTTTTATGCGAAGCTGAGCAAACTTGATATATATGTTTCAATGTCGATGACGTTAATCTGTTAAAAGGCACATGATTTTAAATGATTAAAAATCAATGGATTAACATTTTTTATTTTTAATTTCGTTTTTAATGAACAAAGCCCTTCATAAATATTGCTCCGTTTGATGTAATATTAATCGTTCGTATTAAACATCGAGTGCTTTGTTCCATCCTTTAATAAAGACAAAAGCGTGATTATACGTTCATTCTACGTATATCAAATCACGTAATTGTTTCGTGCATGGTAAAAACATTACTTTTTAGATAAATACAAAAATCTTTGTCGTTAGAAATGGTCGTACGAAGGGGTTAACTCGTTATTATTATATTCGATTCGTTTACCAACGTTAATGATCGTCTTCTTTGTAGAAAAATTTCTATTCGATTTTATCGAGGCACGTCTGGATCGAACAAAGGATGAACAATGAATTTTTTGAACGAAGAATTTTTTTTTAGAGAAAAGAAATTGAACAGAAAAATGTCGAAGGAATTTCTTTCCAAATAAACGTTTTACAAAAACGTTTGACTCGATTCTTTAGCAGTCTAGCCGTGCCTTTACATTTTCTAAGTATCTTCGTTTTTCTCGTACATACACGAGGTTGAATTAATGGAACACGAACACGTGTGCATGTGATAGCATCGAATATTCCACGATTCATCTTCTTCTCTGTATTATTTGTTAGTGGATGTGCCGTGTATATGTAGTTATGTATGTTACGTATGTATGTCTCGTGCAATTCTGAGATACTTCCGGAATACATGAAAAGTCCCTATCTCTTTATCTCTATACTCTCTCTCTCTCTATATATATACACACACACACACACACACACATATATATATAAATATATTTCTCTCTCCTTTCTTCGTTGAATTTTCGTTTGAAAAAAGTTTAACGAACGAACAAACTCGTACCGTACAAGCTTGCGCGCGATTTTCTTTGCTATCAGGGTTCTCCGCCACTTGTGCCGAGCTTGTTAGCACGGATCAAAGAATCTACCGCCATCACTACAATCGTAGAAACGTTTTATAATGATAGAATAAAACCTCAACGTTTCTTTTTTTTTCGTTTTTTCTTTAATGGAACCTTTTCAACGCTTTCTTTTTCTTTTTTTCCTCTTCTTCTTCTTCTTTTTCTGCGTTAATAAGACCGATATCGATAATAAAGAATTAATTGTTTAGAATGAGAGAGATAGAGAAATCAAAGGAAAGAGAGAGAGAGAAAGAGAGAGAGAGTCTTTAAATGATAGGAGTTAAGATTGACGCAACTGGTGTCTTTTTACTCGTGATATCCAAGCTGGTCTCGAACGATCTGTATACTTATTCGTGCCCCGCGGTACTTTTTCGCTCTTTCGTCAACCCTCATTCTAACACACTTGACTCCACTCTCGAACGTCATCGTATATAGGGAGGAGGGTGGGAAGAAGGTGGGTGGTTATAGTACGATCGAGTACTCGACTTTTTTGCTACTCGATGTCTAGACACCTCGACGTATGTGTTAGGTACCTTCGGAGAACGTCGATAAGCAACTTAAGATCTCGGGGTCTCATTAAAGTGAATGATTGGTATTAGAGTATATATTATCGGTAGATGATCGTGTCAGTTTTTATGATCTATCATCATTCGTTCATCCTCGTGATTTTCACTTCGTGAAAGAATATTCGATTGAAACGTAATTATTCGTATTCCTTCCGTAGTCTTCTTATTCGAATAAAATGATCAAGCTGATAGCTTCAACGAATAGATCGTAACGAAGGATGTCTATAGTCAGGTATAATTCCCATCTAAATGACGATAGTCTCGTTTGTGTGCACGTTTCTTATATATTTCTTATAATTCGTATTATCTACGTAGGTATTTAATGTCTTCGTCGTTATCCTCGAGGTCACACGATGCTTCATCGTTCAATCTCTCTATTCGTCACAGTTAAAAATAATTATTAGGTGTATTGAGAATAGATATATCGATCGTTTTTCGGATCGTCGATCATTCCTCCGATCGTTTTTCGTCTCTCGATGTTATTTTGGCTAATTCGTTCGAGTTAGTATCGAAGCTACGAGTGGCCTCGCGACGTTTTTATTCCATGAACGTACGTTGATCGTTGAGTCCAGGTACGAGCAACTGCTCATGGACATCCTGTAGAGAGGGTTGCACCAAGGAGTTGTATGATTGCACGCAAATACGTGTCAACTACAAGCTACCAATTAATACATCCTCCGAGGATGAGGCTGGACCAGTTGAGGGAGGCAGAGCGGTAGGAGGTGTCGAGGACGACGAAGAAAGTATGAGGTTAAAGAAACCGCGTTATGAGCGGGCCCTCAGAGACTACGATTACATCGAAGATCTCGACGACGAAGATTTCGCCGAGGACGACGATGCAGGACTGCCGAAACCCTTCCCTACAGGTACAAACCTGGACCCGGTGTCCTTCGTTCGTCTCAAATTCATCTCATTCTCTCTCTCTCTCTCTCTTGAACAAACAAATCGTCATTTGAAACTCACGAGAGAACGAAGGACAACCGTTAGGACACAACTCTTTCGGAAGCCCTTTACTTAACATCTCTCAGCAGCCGAGTAAGATCGTTGCTCGGCGATAACGAAACGAAGTTCGCAGGTCTCATGGGCAACGACTCCGAGTGGTACTTCACTGGGGCCAAGCTGTTCCCGAACGTAAAAGGCTGTGGATACCCTCCAGTGCTGAATTGCAGTATTTTCTACCAGCAGTATGCCAACATAGGGCATAACTTTAGCTGTTACTACTCCAAAGTGGATCCCGGAATAGTCATCAGCGAACTCGACATGTGGCAGGTCTCTCCACGCTTTCGCATTCTCATTTAACGTTTGTGTCTTTTTTCCGTATCTAGCCCCACTCTTTTCACCTTGAACACCCACCCATAGCTTGTTCCCTTTCTCTAATTTTTCTACCCAAGTTTCCAATTTTATTCTCCTTTTTCTAGCCTGTGCGTGCACGTACGTATGGTTGATGTGATCCACGTGAAAGAAAATGAGGTCGCTTTGTTTGTCGCACAGAAAACGATCGAACGCGACGACCTCGACGGGTTAGGTTACATGGTAACACACGTGAACGTATTACTTGCGTATTTCGATCCTTATCCTCTCCTTTGCCTCAGTTTTACCTCAAAAACTTTCTTCGGGGGTTATATACGTACTACTGGTCGGTCGGTCCGTCGGTCGGTCTACCTATGTAAGCTGACAGTCGGGATTATCGTTGACTCGTACTACTGCAATTTCAAAGAAAAACCTCAAGAAACAGACAAGGATGTGCCGTTTTATCGATACCTCGATAAATCCTATTACCGCGAAAATGATATTCGACGAACGAGATTCGTATTAAAAAAAAAAAGAAAAAAGAAAACAAAAGTGATCAAAAATATCGAGTTGACTTTTTCAGTCGACTCAAATGTATTAAGCTACTAACCCCGTCGACTCATGCGACTTATTCTTTCTTATTTATATAATTAACGCACACGTACAGACATTTTTACATAGCATACGTACGTACGTACGTACGTATGTCTGCAATATACAGATCGCAAGAGTTACACGTGGTGCAACTTTTGCAGGAGTTCAACGTTGGAAGGAACGACGGCCTTTTGAGAATCGATATACTGCAGGTGCCTATTCAGGTTTCCTATTCATGCTACCGTTATGCAGCTCGAAGTGTCTCACTCGACAGTTTCTCAAATGCTTACGGTCGTTCCTATTAACGTAGATTTACGTCGCCGCTAATTAGGACATGGAAAATCTTCCGTCGCGATCTCCTTTCCTCGCCATCCTCCGTCTCTCTCTCTCTCTCTCTCTCTCTTTCTTTCTCTCTCTCTATCTATCTATCTTTTAATAACCACCTCTGAATTCGTCTTAAGTTCGTTCGTTCATCGTTGAAAGAAGAATATAAAAGAGAGAAAGGGAAGAAAAAAAAAGAGCGAAATTCTTGACTACCTTCTAATTATTTTTTTTCCTACGTATCTTCTCTCGTTCAACGAAACGTTTAAACATACTACTTTTCTTTTCCATTCGATATGAATTTATATAATAAAAGAGGAAACGGGATAATTTTTATTTTACGTTTCTTCTTCTTCTTCTTCTTCTTGTTCTTTTCCTTTTTTTTTCAAGGCACATCGAGCATTCAATAGATTGAAATCTGATATGTTAATAATTAAACGAACATTGTTTGTGATCCGTAAAAAAAGGAGGAGAAGAGTGAGAAAGAAAACGAAAAAAGAATAAAAAAGAAAAGAGGGAAAGGAAAAAAGAAGAAAGATATTATCGGTAAATTGTTATTTGTACGTATCTCGGTCGTAGATAGAAAGTATAGGTATTAACTCTGTTCTACTTCGTGACAACTCATGCCAGGGAAAACTGAAGAAAGAGACAGAGAAGGAATGGAAAACGGAAAGAGAAATTATTCGACGGTGTTCCGTAGAAAAATATCTCTCGATCGTAAAAGGGGAAAAGTCTCGAGAGTACTCTGGTAAAAATGAAATTTCAGAGAGGATGGTGAGAGAAAGAGAGAGAGAGAGAGAGAGAGAGAAAGTAGGAAAGAAGAAAAAGAAGGAAGAAAAGAAAGAAAAAAGGAATGAAGAAAAAGAAAGAAGATAGATATACGTAGAAACTTATGTATTCGTATGATCTATGCATACATATATACATACACGCACACACATATATATATACACATTAACTTACATATATGTAAGTATGTATGCAAAGTATAATCGGTCGTCGGACACGGACGATTCGAGTCAGCGTTTGTAAGCGAAGGTCTTTGAAAAGCGTAAAACAGTCGCGACGACATAGTGCTTGCGCACATTTCGCGAGAGAAAGCGATTTTCCTCGCACTCTTCTCGCATACGTTGTAGGCGTATAAACGTTCACGTAAGAGTGAGAGAGAGAGAAGGGAGAAAAAGACAGAGAAAGAGAGAGAGAGAAAGAGAGAGAGAGAAAGAGAGAAAGAAAGCATAGTGGGATTCCGATTACGTCGACGTGAAACGTAGCTACGACTCTACGACATAGTACAGTACGAATACAATGCATTCTCGAAGAAACGAATGGCCTGACTTTCGTCTCTCATGAAATGGGATGGGATGGATCGGAAAATAGGGAACGGACGAAATTTTTACGAAATTTCTTATAAACTTTTCAATTTCGCTTTCTCGCTTAAGGAACAATAACATCGAGAATAAAGATATTTTCGGTAGGAATCGCAGAGATGCAATATATTATATATTTCGTTCGTGCAGTGGTACGAGCACGAAATATCTCCGACATTTCCTTTTCTATCGTTTTCAATCTATACAATGATCCTTCCTCCACCTCCACCCCCCACCCGCACCCTCCTATCGTCCGCGCAAACGTTTTCATATTTATTTTATGACCTTTATCTTTGTGCCGATCTATCTGTTTCATGTTCACGAAAAGTAAAGAAAAAGAAAAAAGAAGCGAAAAAAGAAAACAAAAAAGATACTAAAAAAATGCGGGAAGGTATCGACGCAGTAGTACGAGCATAAAATAACTCCGACATCTCCATCCATCCAAATGTTTCGTTTCGTTTCGTTTCGTTTCGTTTCGTTTCGTTTCGTTTTCGTTTTCATTTTCGTTTCGTTTCGTTCGCCTAACATATTTGTCGCATTTTATTCACGAGAATCCATTATACATACGTCCGTTTGACAAAAAAGATATTTTGCGAAGTATAGTAAGAAATGGCGAGTCTATTTCTTCTTCCTTTTTTTGTTCTTTTTTAATTACAACCCAATTACAGTTGGTACAAAATAACTCCGACAATTTCTTATATTCGATTAAACGCCTGTTCTCATTTTTCGTTCATACGTTCATACATATTAAAACAATAACGTTGAATAAGCGTTTTATCCGTGTTATTCGTAAACTAAGAAACGATAAAAGAAAAGAAAAGAAAAGAAAAGAAAAGAAACAAATTAAAGAAAATATGAGAAAGGATCAAGCTGACAGTCCCTGCGCAAAATGCATTCTCTAGGTGTATATGAACCTGGTGTACGCGATGGCAATTCCGATACCGTCTTTCATAATCTCGGTGATATACCTCACCATCGCCTACTTCAAGATCTACAACGAAGACGAGGAGGCCCTCGTTGGCGGGGAGGAAGGAGAGGAGGGCGCCGAGGGCGATGGAAGCAACGGTACGCCTCTGCCGCCCACGAGCGGTGCCCTTACGCCTGGAAGCGAAGCTTTTAGGGAGGACCTGGCGAGTTTCGGTCATCAGCTCAAGGTCGCGATGGCTGATGACATCAGTAGGGAGAGCCTCGATGGCATACCCAACTCGCTCTCGGTTCAGGGGTAAGCCAAATAATAAGAATTGTGTAATTTGGGAGAGATCGACTAGATTTTTTTTCTTTAAAGAAAAAACGGAAAGGAAAAAGATAATTTATCTCTGTCTTTTCCCTCCCCTTCTCTCTTTCTGTCTATCTATTTATCTATCTGTATATCCATATATCTTTTGCTAACTTTCGGTGTTGTCTTATATGTATATATATGTATATATATTTTTTTTTTTAGACATCGATATATAAAGGTCGTTTAAGAGTAAATCCGATTGCCGTTGGAGTTTATGGTTAATAATATTTTCCCGTGGCACGCGTGTGTGTTACGAAGCTTATTGTCCAGTCGAGTGAAAGTAAATGTCGATCATGCGACACTTGGCTGGCTTTTAACGTACTACTACTACTACTGCTACTACTACTATTACTACTAGTAATACTACTACTTGTGCTACTACTGCTATTCATCGTACACGGGAAGCATTTATACTCGCGTCATTTTCCGGTATACTTACGTTCGATGGGGCTTCTGCTCGATTTACCGACGAAACATGATAGATTTGTAAAGAGAATTGTCTCGACTTGAATCTCGACATAATCGCTTTAACGACCAACTACGTTAAGACGAGAAAAAAAAGAAAAGTAGATAGAGAAGGAGAGAGAGAGAGAGAGAGAGAGAGAGAGAGAGAGAGAGAGAGAGAGAGAGGGACAGTGTGGTCAAGCTAAAGTCTTCATGTTTCTAATATCCTTTACAAGCGTACATTATTTAAGGCTTCTCAAACGATTTTATTAATCTTTCTTTCCACTCCTCGGTAATCTTTTCTTCCGAAGAAAACGTAAAGCTTACGATATACATGAATAAATAAATAAATACATACATTCATACATACATACATACATACATACATACATACATACATACATACATATATATATATATATATATATATATATATATATATATGCGTATATATTGACATTATATCTCGATTATGAATACATTTGAAAGCCTTTTGCGTGCATAATATATTTTCGTGAGTTAACTACTAAATAACGAGGTAAAATAAATCGAGCGATTTAAGTACAAGTGGTTCACGGTCAAGAAATCTACAAGGAGAATTTTATACTCGGGTTTATATCTATAGACGAGAGAGACGGAGGTGAGAATTCCTTTCGTAAGGTGTTACCAACTAAAACTGATGGCGAAGAGATAGATGTATCATGGAAAAGCCACATAGTTCGCGGTTTTCTTTCCAAAGCCACCATTCGATACCCGACGAAGCAGAAACGCGTATTGTCCGCGATCTTTATATATGTATGTATAGTATATAAATATCATAGCAGCCGTTTAGCAGCATCTCTCTCTCTCTCTCTCTCTCTCTCTCTCTCTCTTTCTTTCTCACAGACCTCGTTTCAACATCGTACTCACCGATATATCGAACGTGATTACACGGCCAATTTCACAGACGGCCTAAGCTCACCACGGCTAGGATATCCGATGGACTAAGTACGCAAACATCGCGGCCTGCGCTTCGAATTAGATTAGCCCTGCCCTCTTTCAGGACGAAATCGATGTTTTCGAGGCCTCGGGAAATAACTACGATCTCTCCCACCTTATTATCCTGAAACTCTTACTCCTATAATCTCGACGATAAACTCGATGCAACTCGGTCGTTTTAACTCGTAAAACGAAGTTTCTTCAACTTTTTAACCCTTTCCCCCAGACATTCTTTCCTACATTTCTAACATTAGCTCGTCTGGAATTTATGAAATCCTAACGAAAGAGTTAGGAAATTACTAACGAAAGGACAATCAGATGGACGTGCCAACGTTTATGCATAAAGTTTTCTAAAACAAAAAAAAAAAGGAAAGAAAAAAGAACGGAGAAACGAGAAAACTTTCATAAAAATGAAAGAAGAAAAAAAAAGAAACAAAAAAAGAAAAAAAAACTTGATCGCAATTTTACGAGTTGAACATATTTTTTTTATACGAGTCGGATCTTCGTTCGAAACGTTCTATTTGTGAATGGGAAGCGTGTCAAATGGAAAAGTATTTTTACGAGGAGAAAAATTCCGAATGTAGAAACGGATGCCGATAGTAAAAGTCCTGTATTTTTGCAGTGTAGCTAATGTTATTTTGTCATTTGAAAGCTCTACACGCTCGATTACTGATTTATGTTAGAACATTAGCTGGACGTCGCCTGTAAATTTCCAGATGTTTCTACCAATGGTGTACAGCCAACTTGGCAGCCGTTAACCGTCATAATATACACTATACCATCGGAGATGGCGTCTTGCAGTCTAGTTTCGTGCCAAGAGCTCGCGTTTCCATGTTCTATGGATAAATACATACGTATATGCATGTATATGTATATATATACATATGCTTGGTATATACATAAATAAAAAGGATACGTCTGGAATTAACGAACCACGATTATCACGATATCTTCTTTTATTTATTCGAAAAATTTTTTAATTCGTTTATAAATCAGATCACAGACCGGCAATTTAAATAGGAAAAGAAATAAGAAAGAAAGAGAGAGAGAGAGAGAAAAAAGGGTTAGAGGTTTAAGCATCGTTATGTCGATTCCCTTGTAATTTTTAGTCTGACGATGCTGACAATGTCTCGGGTGAGAATTAATCGACGTAACGACGTATCCTTTATCGCTAGAAACGACAATCCTCGTGCACCATAGAAACTCGAAGCATGTGTATGTATACATACTATGTACATACATATATACGCATAGTATAGAGTAGTAAAACGGCGACGTGCTGTCTATCGTGAAACACTCCGATTGCACTGTATACATATACAAGTACACACATACACACACACACATACAAACCATCGTTCACTGGCCACGTTTTATCCAGATTCTCTATTTTCTATATACCGGGTGATTTTCAAATACTTGTACACTTTCCTCCGATTGAAAGGATTAATCAAAAGGAACACGCGATTTCGAGAACACCGAATTTGCTAGTATATATCATGTCAGTTTAATCAACGAATATGTATATAAAAAAGGAGACACGAAAGAAAAAGAAAGAAGAAAAACAAAGGGAGAGAAGAAAAGATATTTTATTGGCTTATACGCTTGACTCTATGCCAATGACTGCGGTTTTTTATCCGAGCGATTAATCTAGTAGGATCGAGTAAAGTAAATTAGAAAAGGAACAATTTATTAATTTATTTATTTATCTATTTATTTATTCCTTTCTTCTTTCTTTTCCTTTCTTTTTCGTTTTTCTATTTTTTTTTTTTTTTTTTTTTTTTTTTAACGAGATCGAACCTATCGATCGTCTGGTACATAAAGTCTTTGCTAGAAGTTTCTCATCATAAAAAATATTCAAGCTGAACGACATGGAGGGGTAAAACTTTATACATTTTTAAAAGGTATTTCGATCGTCGTAGATGAGAAGAGAGGCCACCGTCCCGTCGATAATTTCGCGAGGAACGATTTAACGCATGAACACGATATACTACTTTACTCGATACTTATTCCGTGACGTTGTGAGGGACAACAGAAAGAGGGACAGATACGTCCTATGAACAAAGGTCAACTCGAATGCACGTGATGCTCGTATTCTCCTTTCGTTCTGGAATTCTCCCTTCTATATCTACCCATCCATCTCTTTCTCTTTCTCTCTCTCTCTCTCTCTCTCTCTGTTCAATCTATCCTGAATACCCGAAGGTACGATCAATCCGTCTTTCTACGATATAACCAATTTCCACACAGAGATTAATGCCGTTTCGTACGAATCTTCAAGATTCAACGACTCCACAAGAATTATCTTTAGACGAGTAATTTTCATTCTACTCGTACGCATTAAGATCGTCAAACCTCTAGAATGAAGATTACTAAGAGCAAGATGACACGTACTGATAAAGATAAATCGAAATATATAAAAAAATCGAGATATTTTGAAGGTGAAAAAAGAAAGAAAAAAAAAAAGGAAAAATAAAAGCCGAGTGAGTATTTTTGAATTAGACCGTCCTCCATTCGAAAGTACTTACTTGTTCTCCTTTCTCTCGAAAGCATTCGATTTCGCGAGTACCGCCAACGCCCAAACCGGAATACTAATTTCTCTTGTGGAAAATCGACGAGAATACGCGACGATAAAAAGAGATTAACAATTTACCTCGTTACTTTAACATGATAATTCGAATAAATCATTTACGAGCGTACACAATAGATATACCGATTGTCCCATTTTTAGATAAAGGGACATTTCACGTTAAATAGAATAATTACGGTCGCAACTAATTTGCATATATATATATATTTCAACTTCTGTAATTATTTCCATGAATTACGTGACACGATTAAAAAATCATACATATTAAATAAATTACAAATGTTAATTGTGTAAATTGAAAAGAAAATTCCTCCGTTAGAAGTAGAGACATACTTCAGAAATTGAAATACCTTCTAAATCAAAATCTTGTAATCGTACTTCCTTCAAATGTATTTCAACGAGTTATAAAATTTATCTCTACGCTCTCAATACATCCTCAGCTGTATACATTATACATACCCACTGTAATAAATCCTCGATTTGCGGAATACGTGAAAGAAAATATCAAAAACAAGAAAGCGAACAACCAAGCAGTAAGCAAGCAAGCAAGCAAGCAAGGACGCAAGCATCGATTCTGACCCAACTATCTACGCCCCACCCTTGAACCTAACACCAGGACTCTCCTCGTTTCAGAATGGCCACCCCTCGCGAAAAGGCACCAATTCGTTACAGCATACGTGTTCGCATCCTCCCTCCTTTCATCCCTCTGTCCTTCTCCCTCTTCCTTCTTCCTTCCCCTATATTTTCTTCCCAGTGTTTCTCTCTACGCGTTTTTCGATCGATCGAATTTCAACAGAATTGCAAAGGACGAGAGCACGTACGAGCGTGATAGTGACGTCGCGCTAACTCTGACGTATCATTTTGTTTCAGCAACTTGAGCAAAACGATGACGACGAGTATCTCAACTCCCCCTGGGCCGACGGCAGCAGTCTGAAGCGTCATTTCCACGGTATGAACAACATCTCGTGGAGACCGCACTAAAAGCTACCTTCTCTCGTATCTACCGAAAGGAAGTACGTATATGAAGGAAGAGAAAGAAAGAGAAATAGAAATAAAGAGAAAGAGATAGAGAGAACGAGAGAAAGATGAACAAGTTTCGATGATGCTTTGGTGTTATATTTGAAACGTTGCTAACCGTGAAGAGCCAAAATTCTTTTGCCGATTCGAACACAGCTTCGCGCGTCGTCCTTTTTATGGAGTGAACCAGAGGTAAATAGGAGATGGAAAATAAAAAGGAAAGAGGGAGAGTGAAAGAAAGAGATAGAGAGAGAGAGAGGGAGAGGAGTGTAGAAGATAAAGAATAAAAGAGAGGGAATGTGAACGACACGGCCGTCCCTCCACACCTCGAATATAATAATATATATTCTATACACATATATTATATATAGAAATACGTAATTGATTTTTTCGCTTCGTCGTGTACTTACATGCCGATAGGTCGATGACGATAAGAAAGAATGAAAGGTTAAAGAATACGAGAAAGAATTTAAAAAAATATATATATAGTCGACCATCGGTGTTTCGCGCAAAAAAGCGCGGAATAAGATTAACCCAAAGATTATAAATCTCTGCCCGTATGTGCAATGCAGCAATTGATCCTCCTTAAAAAAAGAAAAAAATAAAAAAAAGAATAAAAAAAAATGAAAAAAAGAACGAAAAAAAAGAAAAAAAAAGGTTTACGCTAACTTTATCGACAGAGATAAACGATATTTTGTGACACAGACATTTTTCTACTCGATGATCGCCAGGAAATGTAAATCGCCGCTTCCCTTCCTCTTGCCTCGCTCCAATCTTTTGCGTGAAACGGTGAAAATACAAAGAAAAAAGAGAAAAAAAGGAAAACGAAAGAAAATAACGCTAATAATAATAATAATAATAATAATAATAATAATAATAATAATAATAATAATAAAACGTGGGAAGAATAGAACGATTCTCGAAACGACGTAAATTCGTCCGAGCGATTTTTATCGTCATCGTCGTTCTCGTATTTATCATTCGCTTTTTTCTTTTTTCTTTTAATATATGAGTATATATATATTTCCGCGGCATTTTGCTAAAACGAATGGTCGCGCACGCGAGCTTTTTAATGATGATTTTATATTTGCTTCCATTTCCTTTTCTTTTCCTTTTTTTTTTTAGAGGGATCGACGAGGAAGTATCCGGTGTTGTTCGATAAGTATAAAATGTGGATAATGAGGTCGTGATCGTGAATTGATCGATAAAATTTGCCAAAGAACTGAAGAAAAAAAACGAAAAATTCGATTCGAAAACACATTCTTTATTAATCGATTCGATTTTTCGAGTTTTGAAGAAGAAAAAAAAGAAGAAGAAAATAAGAAAGAATAATTTTTAACGCGCCGGATCTCGCGTTAAGGTCCTCATCATCATCTTGTGCCGTTCCTTTCGAATCTGTCCTACGTGCTCGACCAACTTTTCTCGATTAATTAGATAATCGAACTCTCTCGGCTTACTAGCATGTCGGCCGATAATTATTAAAACTTATAAAAATAAACGAGTATACAAAGAGATTCCCTCTGGTTCACTCGACCACACCGAACGGGTATATCTGAGGTAATAATAATAATAATAATAATAATAATAATAATAATAATAATAATAATAATAATAATAATAATAATAATAATAATATAAATAATAATAGTAATAATAAAATAATAATTATAAAAAAGTGAAGATAAATCCGTTTAAACAAATAAAGAAGGAAAGAAAAGAAAAAAAGAATGAAAAGGAGCGGGCAAAAAAAAAGGAAAATGGTTTCGATTTGCAAACGCGTTTTATTCGTAAATAATCTTTCAATGTCACGTTATTTACGAGCTACGAGTAAAAAATGAATGAGAGAATAGAAAGAAATATAAAAGGAAAAAAGAAAAAAGAAACGAAAATAGAAAGGGAGAAAGATGTCAGTTGATAAGTATTTAAATATCGTTAAAGTTACAAAATATTAACTAAGTAATTCGCTTGCTGTGTGATCATAAACGCATCCAATCACTGTGCATTTTAGTAGAGACACACAATCGATACACTTTTATCGAATTACCTGCGAAAGAATTTGCTCTCGCGTCTTTCTACACACATACATACATACATATTATATAGACATATACATACACACACAGAAAAATACGATTACGCGTATGAAAAATTAAACAGACACACACAAACACACATCCACACAAGTTTACACGTACCTTTCTTAAGGCGAAAAATGATTATGCCCGGGGTTATTACTTTGTAATAACGTGCCCGAATTTTCACACTTTTCACTGCGAACGAAGTTCGTGATCTGTGTACATTTTCTGGGAAAGAAGAAAGAAATACAGTGAAATCAATTCAAAGAAATCGTTTAAAGGGAAAAGAAGAAAAGAAAAAAGAAGAAAAACGTTCTTATTTTCCAAGAGATTATGAAAAGAAAGACAAAAAAATAAATTTATTAAGACCGATCTTTTATCTGAACTCATAAGAAAAGTTGGTAAAAAGAGAAAAAAAAGAAAATCTTAAAATATATCTTCATAATCATCATCGTTGTTTGTTTAAAGAACAAAACAACAAAAAATATAATAAGAATAAAAAGAAGAAGATGAAGAAGAAGAAAAAGAAAAAAAAAGAAATCTAAAGACTATGCTCGTAACTGCTGCGTTCATTCTCGTATACCGTATGTAGATTCGAAAAACTCTTAGAGGTACCTGTATTCGTGCGGTGAGAAGTAAAAAACTAAAGGAAAAAAGAAAAAAATAAAAAAAAAATAAAATAAAATAAAATAAAATAATAATAATAAAAATAAAACATAATGAAAATATACTTGAAAAAACAAAACGAACACAGAGAAGGAAAAAGTGAACGAAAGAAAATGTGGAGGAAGAAGAAAAATAAAAAGATACAAGAAAAAAGATACAAGAAGGAAGCACTTATACGTAAGATATAATTCTCCCTAGTCATTTATAAGTATATTAAATATATAACAAATTAACGCAAGTGGCGCAATAGAAATGCATATACTTTGATCGATCGAAGTTGGCCGAGTTTTTATTTCGATTTAAAATATATATATATATATATATATATATATATATATATATATATATATACATATATTATATATACATTATATATATTACATATATACATATATAATGTACTATATAATGTATTTGTATAAGTATATTATATATATATATACATACTGAGTATCGGACAAAGAAAGACAGGGCCATCGAAATTTCGTCCGTATATTCGTCGTTCGATCGACATGCACGCGTATGTATATAGTTGACGCATTTATGTCAACCGGAAGTATCGACCAAACGAGTCGACTGTGCAAATATCAGCTCGTTACTTCCGTCGAAATCATTCGGAGTTTTTATCGATCTCGATTCCTACACGAGCTCGGTTGTTGAATTTCTTATTTTATATATATATATAGATATATACACACATTTTTTTTCTTTTTACTTAAATTGATTTTTTTTAATCATTCAATGCATCACGAACATTCCTAAAAGGAAAACGAAGCATCTTGATTGCGCCACGCGCGTACACCATATGCGTTGATAACTTATGGAAAGAAATAATTGAATTGTTTTTATGGATTAAGAACAAGTTGTCTGTGATCTACAATAATTAAAAGAATATTTAATAAGTATTAACGGATAATGGAGTTAATTGAAGCGTTGGTGACACCGAAAACAAAATAAAAGAAGAAAGATTCTAGATAAGAGAGAAGAAAATGATGTGAAACGATTGTGAGAGAGAGAGAGAGAGAGAGAGAGAGAGAGAGAGAGAGAGAGAGAGAGAGAGAGACAGAGGGAGGGAGGGGGAAAGAGGGAAAGAATAAAAAAGGAAAAAAGAAAAAATGTCTCCCTGTGGCAAGGGTAGAGCAATACGATGATATAAAGAAAATAAAATTGCATTAACGAAGTCACTGCAAAGGAATTCTAGATGAGATATATTATACATGATATTTAATAGAGATTTACGATGAAAAGCACGCAACTTCAAAAATGAAAAAAAAAGATAAATAAATAAATAAATAAAAAGGAGAAGAAAAAAAGAAAAAAAAACATGTAATTGCTGTTGTTAAAAAAAATTGTACTAAATAATGCGCGATATGAAGAGAAAAAATACACAAATAAAAAAAAATAAAAAAGAACGCGATTTAAACGATTGAGAAGTGCGTGCTAAATAAAGAAAAGAAATAATACTTGTTCAACTAGTACCAAGAGAAAATTAAAGAGAACGAAATAAAAAATTAACGAAAAAAAAAAGAAGAAAAAAGAAAAAAGAAAAAGAAAGGTTCGGCATTTGATCGTCGCGGCTAAAAAAAAAGTAATACATAGGTTTTTAGGTAGATTTATAGAAGCGCAAAAAAACACCAAAAATCGTTCCTTCCACCCGCTCCGGCCGTGTATTTGATTATCAATTTGAAATATATCGCATCTCATACAAAAGGCAAAAGCTCTGTGAAAACTTATATGCGCACCTCAGAAATGCAATTAGTGCGACGTTTTACTAATGGAGAAATAAGCAACAAAGAAATAATAATGAATAATAATAATAATAATAATAATAATAATAATAATAATAATAATAATAATAATAATAAATGAATAAATAAATACATAAATAATAATGAATAATAAAGAAAAAAATATGCCATTTGTCTCACCGAGTAATAAGTTGTTCAATGAGTGTCGCGAAAGATGTTCAAGAATAATTTTTGTACAGTTTTGGCACACATGAGAGAACGTGCAATATTGTCATCTTTATATTTATGTACAACAATGTTTAATTACCGTAAATTTTTCGATATTATTATGAACTATGATCGATTTCGTGTGAAAGTGTATATGGCTTTTTCTGCGGTTAACAATAAAAATGTTGTCGAAGCTTTTTTCACGAGACACACACATTTTATGATGATTGTTCAATCATGAGACACGACACTCCCTTTTCCAAACCTCGCCCTCCCTTTCCCTTTTATTTCACCATTGTTGAAGGAAAATACAAAGAGGTATATACACACACACATATATTTTTAAAAACCAAAAGAATCTCATTTATTTTTCAAACGATCATATACATTAACGACCATTAATTATAATTTAAAATCTATATCACAGCCATTATGATAAATTGTATATAAATCCCTTGCACTATGATTTAAGTCGTGACGGCACGTGCTAAAATTAGTGAGCAGAGAAAATCTCTAATGAACCTGTATAAATTCAATCACAGAATTTCACTCGAATTTTTCTAATGCTTGATGACGATTAACGACGAGCGTGACTTCATTTAGCGCGATGCTTCTTACAGTTTGCTTCCATATATACGTATCATGAGTTTGAACTGTATTTTTATATTTATGGAGTCTGCGGAAAGCATATCATAATACTCACATGATATTATAGTGTAAGGGATTAAAAGGAAAGTGCATTTTATATCCTTTAAAATGATCTTTATATCGAGTCTCTATTATTTTCAGTTGGATATATATATATTTAAAGTTAGCATGGTAACAAATAGATAATGAGTCGTTCTACAAATAATTTATATAAGTTCAACGACGTCTTCCTCTTTTAAAAAATTATATATAGATCAATGTATATAGGCATATAAAGCAAAGAAACATTCCATTCATTCATAGGGTTATATATCTCAAGAACTAATAAAAGTAGAGACTTCGAAAAAAGGATTATTTATAAAGGTAACAAATGTTATTTTATTATTATTTGTTACAAATAATTTCTATAGAAAACTTCTTACTAATTAACAATTATAATTGTTAATTCTCTTCTCACTAAACGTTATTAATGGCCGCCGAATCATTTATTTATATATCTCTTCTTTTTGTAGATCCAATTATTTTCATTCTGTAACAAATAATAGGATAATATATTTTTTTAATGTAGAATAGTCAGGTACGAAGATTCGTAGATTTTTGTCTTTTAGGTATCAGTTTTTGAACGTGATTTGTCATCTTTAATATCAGGACTCTAGCCAATAGTTCATCAGTTAATATCTTCCACGACAACGGAGGAGGAGAACGTACAACGATGATGTTACATTCCAGATTCCAGCCAAAATTCCAACCATGCTTGCGAAAGCTTCGTTGGCATGTCGATCGCCGATAGCGTGGTCGTAAGTTACGAGTTTGTGGTCTACTATAGACACACCGTAACAATTCATATCGAAATATAGCAAACATACTTGTAATAATTTCATTAAACATACATTTACGAATAGAGATTTTGGCCATAATCTGAATTTGTATTATAATCGTACTTTTTTTTTTTACTAAGTTTCATTTTCATTATTCAAAGTAATAATTGAAATAATTTTAATTACCACTGTATCAGTATTGCTCATTGTTCACGAAAATTCTTCCTTCCAATAATGTATAATTCAACTTGAAATCTGTAACATACAATGAATGATTCTATAAAACAAAAGTAATATCGTTCAAAAATAATATAAAAAGTTATCGTAACTTCAGTCGATTTACACGTTGGGATTTAGGGTTTGTCATCAGATTTCAGCCCCGAAAGGAATCATCATTTTGTTACTTGTAAATTCATTTAAAATAAAACTAACGAAATTTCTCTATTTTCATATTTTACGAATTTGATATATTACCTTCATTTCCATAAAATACTTCCATGCGTGGCATACTCTTTTCCGATTCATTGGATACGACTTCGATAGTATTTTCCCATTTCTATCGAGAGAAAAAAAGAATTTTAGATCATTACTTGTTCTTAAATAAAAATACGTAGATTGAAAAAGAAAAGAGAAAAGAAAAAGAAAATCAATTATATCAATATCAGAACACGTTGAGAATACTGTCATTGTTAAATACAGTTAAAAGTGCTCATCACATAAACAATCGAATATGAAAAACAACAATTCTAAGAAAATAGATATACACGTAAACATACGAACATTCCACGAAGTTAGAAATAACATTTCTTATTCAAGGATAGCGATCAATGAAACGCGTCGAACGTATGTTTACATTTGTTTCCAAACATTATTGTCTACGCACGACCGTAGTCAGTTCACTGACGACTGCGGAGAAAATTAGACGGAGTTCTCTGCTATTAGTTTCGTCCTAACACGCCATCAAATACGTACTTTGAAAAATTCTTCGTTTCCATCTGCTGGATACGCTCCACCATTATCGTGTGCTTTCCTCACATCGACACATTTCTTCAAGCCAGTAAGTACAACTATAATTAAAACGATAATATAATTATTATACAAATGTTTTTAAATTGATGTATTTAATGAAATTTTATTATTAATTTAACTAACCTCGATAACGATAATCGAATTACGTTTCTTCAACCAGCAACTGCTATAATCTGCAACCATACATAATTATAATAAGTTACCGTCACATTAAAGAATAAAAAAAGTTACATTTTCCTGTGAACTACAAGTCTGCAAATCTAATTAATCGTTTTTGATATATTCTCGAGGGAATAATTACGTCTATAAATAAATGTTACGATAGCGACAAGATACTTTAGCGATTAATTTTATATATTAATTATAAACGTACGACAAGAAGTCCGTCGTATTTCAAATTTTTAATCGTTCACACTTCAGAGATGTGAAAGACCGATAGAATATATATGTATATCAAACGGTTCCACCAATAGTTTTATATTTTATAAATATTAGAGATTGTTTTCGTTGGTAGATAGTTCTTTTTTTTTCTTTAATCGAGATATATCAATTTTTAATAATTCATTGGTCGACCCCAATATATTATGTATATATATATGTTTTAATAATTATCATTATAATTATAATTATTGATTATAATCATCAATTAGAATTTCTTTTTAGATTTGTGGCAAGTAAAATCTTTCCGATAGAGTTACGACGTATGTATATATATATAGATACTTTTTTCGTGTATATAGTTTCTTTTTATTTACTATTTTTACTTTATTACTTTTCTTTTTTTCATAATTTCGACATAACACCCCCAAAGAAGAGAGAGAAATAAACGATGTTGGTTTAATTGATTATTCGTCAAATATCGTTTTCAGTCGTACAGCCCAGATCATAATTACAAACCCAGACAACCATTGTCAAAGCATGAGCAAAGATAGGTCGGTTGTCTTGAGTAGAAATAAACAAGGTCCAGGCTGATGAAAAATTAGATCGGATAAAAACATTCCCTTCTCACAATTTTTATGCAGAGTTTAAGTATCGTATTTCATGTTAATGTAAAATATAAGATTTATCGGGATTTATAATCGTCGTCGTAATTTTCTGTCAATCGCAATGAAGGATTAAACGATATTATGTATACGTATATGTATATACACAGATTATAAAATCAATAAGAAATTCGAACATAGCTCTTTCCTGCAAAAGACGAAAAGATTATAATCTCTTTTAAATGAATAATAATAATAATTTAAATAATAATAATAATAATAATAATAATAATAATAATAATAATAATAAAATATTTCGCTATTTAGTTTTTGCCACAAATGCGTTTTCAAACAACGTCCCACCCGAAATGTTAAAATAAAATTATGCTTAATAACATTTGTTATCAAAATCTACTCACCTCGTGACGGTAGTTTCACATTGACTAGCAGTTTCAAGTAAGTAAGCCTATCTTGTGAGTGCTGTTTCTCCTCCGTTAAAAGACTCTTGATTAATATCGTTCAGTGTTACAAATGCATATGTAGAATTGTTGTAACTGTAATCGCAGGCATCTTAATGCAGGTGTACTCTTCGAGAAACAGAGTCAGTCGTCTCATTTTTCATGAGAGAGAACCGCACGAACAACAGAGAGAGAAAGAGATTTTTTTTTGTTACTCGTTCAACTTGATAATAAATTAATTTTACAATCAAGCGAATAACAGGAACAAACATATCGTTTATATCTTCCTCTTTCTTCCCTTTCTATTTTTCGTCGAACGACAAACTCTTGGTCTTTCATGTCTCTCCGATTAATTATCGTAGATTTTGCTTTTATCGATAATTACGCATATCGTTCGTTTCGAACAAAAAAAGAATTTGTTCGTAACCAACGAATATTTCCCTCGTAATCTTAATTATCTTACAACGTTCGATTCACTTACAGGAGACGCTAAATAATAATAAATAACTACGTAAATTTTCTATTCTATTTTAAATCATAATATATATTAATACGTGTAACAAAATGATGTCATTTCATTCTGGTCTTTTTTCTCTCTCATTGATTCTATCGGGTATGGAACATAAGGGGAATTAAACGTAACAAAATCAAACAAAGCAAGATAAAATAAAATTCCATGGTTAGAAAAGGATCGTACGAAAAGAAAAATATGAAACTAAACAAATAAAATAATAATGTATGTTTAAATCTTTTATGTTTGATATATATATATATATATATATATATATATATATATATATATAATATTCTATTATGAAGAAAGACGACGCAAAACAAAATTAAAGAAAAAAAAAAGTTAGAATTTATAACGAGATATGTATGTGTTTGTATAACATGTAGATATGTAGTCGAGGTCAAATAATATAAACTTTGTGGGAAAGTTAGTTTTAGTTTAACAAGGACAACGATACGATGCGAACGCCTCGGAATATTTTGTCTATAAGAATATACATGGAGAAATAAACCTTCTCATTTGTTCAGCACATATTTTATCGGTACGTAATCATCAATCTATAATCTGTCTAATCTAATTTAAATCTTTTCTTTTTTATTCTTTTCTTTTCTTTATGCATTAACATTTAAGTTCTATTTATATAATCGTTATCAAGAATAATTATTAAATAAAACGGTCTATTGAACACGGGTAAACATTAACCAGCGAACAAAGACACTTTTCTTTACGATGTTTAATGCGAGGTTAGTCTTCCCATATCTTTCTAAATATTAATAAGAAAATATTAATAACAATTAAATAAAGAAGCAGTGGAAAACATCATGGATCATTCCGTAAAAAAATAAAAAATAAAAAATAAAAAACTAAAAATCAATAAAAAATCCTCATGATGTTCTCGTAATTGAGAGATTACTGCAGAAAGATCGTTCGCACGACTTTCTATTGCGTGTGTGTGTATATATATATGTATAAACATATATATATATAATAATAATAATAATTTAAAAAAAAGAAGAAAAAAGAAAGAAAGAAAAAAAAAAGATGTTAGTCATATATAAAAGTTCATGTTAGGATCGTCTCTTGTGCGACTCTAGCTGCAGAAATCACAAAGAGAGATTCGAGAGATATTTCATATGTTCATAAAACTTTATTGATAAAATTATGGTTTTTGTCAGATGAGATGATTTCTCATTTGTTACTTCGTTATTTTCTTTTTTTGTTGTCTTTGTTTGTTTGTTTGTTTTTTTTTTTTTCACAAAGGTCCAATGTAACGTTAATCTCGATGAAATTGATCCGTCGTTCAAAGCGTACAACACACCTTACTCTACAATATAAAGTGTATTTCACTTCGTAAAGAGTACGAAATAGAAACTGCACATTTAATGTCTGCCGAGATAATAAAGGTTAAAAGTTTTGGTTAATGTCAAATATATCAATCTTATAGATTTCTCACACGATTATTTTTAAAGTACATGCGCACCGAAACAAACTTAAAACGTACACATTTCAATATGTATCCTTTTCTTTATATATACATATATATTTACATATATATGCATATATATATATATAAATCTTTCTCCTTTTTATACGATATTTTGCTCGAAAAACGGGCGAATGGAAGTATGTCGTTCTCGGTCCAAAAGGAAAAAAATGCAGTCTACATTAATTCGTAGCATGTATGTATGTATGTATCCATTTATGTATGTATGTATGTATGTATGTTTGTATGTATGTATGTATGTATATATGTATATATGTATATTATGTATGTATAAACTAATGCCTTAACTTAGAAAATCGTAAATTATAAATATATATTTTGTAGTTCGATATTATTTTTTTTGTTCTTTTTTTTCCCAGCAAAAGTATTTCGAGCGCGGAGAACATCGGACAGTATGTGCATTTAATGTATATGCATGCACACACACAACACATTTTATATCTCGTTGCGCGATCTACCTCGTCATCAAAACTACTAACACCCCTTTTCTTCTTTTCGTTATAATTATTTTTTTTCCTTTTTTTTTGTTCATTATAATTTTTTTTTTATTCATTTTTTCCTTTTTTTCATACGCGGACGATATATCCAACATTTGTCTCTAATCCTCCCTTTCTTCCCTACATATCATTGTTCATTGATTCTAAAGAAGACTAGTTTTCTTTCCCTTCGTTTCAATCTTAATTGTATTGGACGTGAGAGGCATAATGTATACTTCTTTAGATTCCGATAGATAGTAAGAAAGAGATAGATAAAGAGAGTTTATTCATTCGTCAGATTATATATATATACACATATATATACACACATCATATATACATATATATATATATATATTCCAGTCATTATAAAAAAGAGATAGAAATAGAAATAGAGATAGAGAGAAAAAGAGAGAGATAGAAAGAGAAATAGCATTTAGAATGAAGCAAATCGTACAACGAAGATGATGATCTGCATGTGTGTCTCGAAATAGATATTAGAAATAGATATAGAGAAGATAGGTGTAATATTTTACGCGGTTTTTCCTTTTCTTTTTTTTTTTTAATCTTTTTCTTTTCTGTTCTTTTTTTTTGTTTTCGCTTTTTTGTTCCTTTTCTTTTTTTGTTTCTTTTTTACTTTTCTACCGTAAATTTCATTTCGTAATTTTCTTTCTCTTTCTAATAACGTCTCCTTTTATTAGGGTAATCGTCTTGACGATTACGATCGTTTCCTTGCCAACGTCCACCTCCGCCACTACCACCACGACCGCCACCCATGTTACTCATATCTACTCTCATATCCATCAAATCCATGATTTGTCCCCGATCGTCGCTATAGCCACCGCGACTACCACGATCCATGTTATTGTATGCGTCCATAAACGACTTTGGATCCTAACATTCGCAGCGAATGTGATATATGCAATATACGATATTATGTGGCAATTAAAAAATCAATCACGCGGAACAACGATATCCCGATTGATCCATATTTTGGTTCGTTCGTTCGTTTTTAGATTTCGTTAAGTAGTTTTGTTTTTTGTTAATGATGTCGTAGCGTCCGAAAGAGTAGTACGTTGAGATATGATTCACCGACGTGAACGGTACACAATTGTTTGTTTTCGTGTGTTCATTCAGATAGAACAGGACACCGAGAACAGAGTTTTGGATGTACCATAAATAGATTTTCGCACGTTTTTTCAGGGCGACCATCCACATGTTTGACAGCAGCGCACAGGTCATCGTCACAATTTTCGTCAAATCACATAGAAAAGAAAGGGGAAAACACAATGTTAGATGTTGCGTGCGTGGTTTATATAATATGTATAAGTAGTAGTAGTAGTAGTAGTTGTAGTAGTAGTAGTAGTAGTAAGTAGTAGTAGTAGTAGTAGTAGTAAGTAGTAGTAGTAATAGTAGTAGTAGTAGTAATATTATTATTGGTATAGCATATTGGAATACGTGAGATATATATTAATTAATATATCGATCCACGGGCTACACGTATTCTTTTAGACGCATAGAATATTCTTTAATACTTTTTTCTTCTCTTTTTTTTTTTCTTAAATCGGCGTATTTTAAAAGAAGCGTCTCTATATATATATGTATTATATATGTATATAAAAATTTTTTCTTTGTATTATTTAAATATTGATTTTTTTAATAAGACCAAGCAAATGCCCAATGCAGACACAATGATGGATATTGTTTAGAGAGCGTACATAGTCTCGTCTTCGTCATTGTCATAGGTATTTAGAAAGAGAAGCCATAATGGTACGTGATCGTTATTAAAATTAGATTATGTTAGCGCGAAAATGTCTATTCATGAGACCATATTAGCTTAGGTCTTGAAGTATATAAAACGCGTTGAAACAACAACGCTTCGTGATCGAAGAGTATAAACGTAAAATAGTATGTTTCTAAAATGCTATTAGCATTTTTATCATAGTACTAGTAGTTTTCGCTAAGACAAAAAAATCATTTGCAATATAGTATTGAGTATTTGCACGATATACTCAAAGTGGAACGTGAATTTGTTATTTCGAATCGGGGAGAAAAAAAAATAAAAAGAATTATTCATAAACTTCATTCATTGGAGATTTCTTAAAGCATTTTTCTTTTCCCTTCTCTTTTTGTTAAACATTCACATTGAAAAAAAGTATACTATATTAGGGTTAAAGTTTTATAGCGATGTTAACAGAAGTCAGATTTAATGTTTCTTATTTTTGATAATGATTAAAAAGTATCGAATGCTAGCCATATATAGCACAGCTTCGATTTTTAGTTTTATATAACATAAAATTATATTATCGTATTACCCCAAGGACAGATAATTTTTAGTGTTTAGAGTCTGAACACGTTATGAGAAGCAAGGAGATTTGATCAAGATCTCCAAGCAAACTCTACGTACTGTACAGACTCTAGAGATTTTTTATATTTCACATAGTTCGTTTAAAAGAATTATTCACAAAGAACCCATCGTATGTATGTGTGTATATATATATATATAATATGTATATATATAGAGAGAGGGGGGTGAAGGGGAGATTAAAATTAAGAGATTTGTATAATCCAATAAACTGTGAGAGTAAACGTATAGAACATTCTCTAAAATGTCTGATAAAATTGGGCATTGCTTGGTCAGGAAATAGTTACTATGGAACTAATCCTTTCAAGAACATATTTCTGAAATATTTAATATTGAAGATTGAAAATTAAATAGGAAATTAATTCCAATAGGAAAATATTGTATTCATACAAAATTCGAAGTTCCATAGTAGATAAATACCTAAATCTTAACTGAACTAGAGAAAAAAAAACAGAGTCTCCTGTCTGCAAGCATGTGGAGAGACCAAACGCAGCAACTTTCAATTTCAGTCCTAAGTTAGAGAAGTTAAGATCGTCACGATTGAAGACTAAAAATTTCTTTTATAGAGAGTTTCTTTACAGAGATCATAGATTAATTAATTACAGATCCTAAGTGTATATATATTTTTTTTTCTCAACGATCTGAAAATATATTTCATGTACTATATAATAAAATCACCGATTACGATTATCTTTATCCCTGAGTTCAAGTTCGCAGATCTCGTGAACGTAACTTTCACTTCTTTTCATTCGTTTTTTTTTTCTTCTTTATATTATACTAATTTCCTGAAGAATGCATCGTAAAAATGCACACATATATTATTATTACACGCATATGTATGCGTTCGCACATTGACGTGCTTTCGATCGAGAGTAGAATCACAAAAACGATAGATATATATTTCCCAACCCCTAACGAATTAAATTAAGAAGACATCACGAAGAAAAAGACGGCGAAGAAAATTTTAGATTATCGAGACGTGTAGAAACTTGGGCAACCTTGAAAAAAACCTTCAAGAAAATTCGAGATCAGAGGTATGTCGCGTTTAAAAAATAGCGATGTTTTTTCCCCACTTCAATTCCTTGATATAACCCATGAATATTATCTTAAAAAATATTTAACAGATGTTATCGTATAATACATCTTGCATCTTGTATGATATAAGAACGAAGATATTGGTGCAGAGTTGTAATGCTTAAAAATAACAAATTATTGTCCTACTGTCGTATTTCAATATTTCTAAAAAAATATAAATATATACATATAGTTGTTAACTGTTATAAGTAATTAATATTCAGAATGTTTCTTATTTTTAACAGATGTTACTTATATATCTTTCGATACCCAATATAACGAGAGATGTTCCGTTTTTATATGCTCATTGACGCCTCCACATGTTAATGCCTCTTAAATATTATTACGAGATAATTTTATGAGTATGTATATATATATGTGTGTATGTATGTATATATATATTTAAAGAAAGAGAATTATATCAATAGAAAATGAAGAAATAAATAAATAAATAAAACATCTGGCAGTATTGCAGACATTAGAACTCTGTTATATCAGACAGCATGCTCACGGGGATGTATGGAATATATCACTAAAATATATGGAAATATTGGCAGTGGCAGTTTCCATCAAACTGACTGCATTATTTTCATGCAAAAAAAAAAACACGTAGTTTAATCTTCCCGATTTACGGATTCGCGGCGTATGTAATCGTGATTATTTGTGATTATTTCGTCAGAGTAGAAATAAAATATAGAAAGAAGAAGAAATAAAACGTTTCAAGATAGAAGTGTAAAGATATAGATTAGAACTTATAAAACTAGATTGTAAAATGCAAAAGATACATTACCACTGGCATACTGCTTCCACCTGTAATTAATAATAAAAAAAAAACATTTACAATGTGATTGCAAATGATTTTTAAATTTCAATCGTTCAACTATTATTATTATTATTATTATTATTATTATTATTATTATTATTATTATTAAATGTTAAAAAAAATTTTAGCATTTAACGCTGCAGACTCAGATGTTATTATAAGCAATTATATGCATCAGCAAGTAATTTGTAAAAATTAATGAACGATATAGTCTCATAAGATTCTGTTTCTTTTTTTTCAAACATATAAAATTAAAATTTTATTTCTTTTAAAATAGAGGAATATGCGATGCAATTTCAAATCATTCACTCAAAATTTTCGATTCATAATGAAGAGGTTTAAAGCATTCAGATTCAATAAAAGCATAGTTAACGAAAAAAATTAACTCACCGTCTGGTTGGCCATAACCGTCGCGATCACTATTACTAACGGAATCATAATTCTTTCCGCCTCCAAGACCACCACCTCCACCGCCGCCTGCACCACCGCCTCTCATCGCTTGCTCCTTAAAAAGAAAAGGAGCAGAGCCCTAAGTATCGTTAAATATTAGATTTTTATAAAGTATATTACACCGAGCAATACATTTTAATGAAGTATTTATTTAATCGCATACGGTTTATCTTTTTAATTAAAGAAATCTAAAGCGAGACAGGAAAACGAAATCAGTTATTCAAACTCACCTGCATAAACAAATTATTTTCTTGTTGTCGCCTGTGTAATTCTTCTTCTTGCCGTCTTATACGGATCGCCATTTCTTCTTGTTGACGTCTCCTTAATTCTTCTTCTCGTGTTCTCTGTTCTTCCGCTTGTCGTTCCTTCATTTCCCATTCTCTCTTTTGTCTTTCTCTATCAGCTTCACGCATACGTAATTCTGTAAATAATAATTAAGACCAGTGAATAATACCATTGCAAACTTTTGTTAATTTCTTTTTTAAGCAAAGATCAAATACGTACGTTCTCTAAGTAATTCGGTTTCATGTTCGTATCTTGCAAATTCCATTTGAGCTTCTAATTTCTCTTCTTCCATTGCCATTTCTCGTTTCAACGCTTCTTCCTTTTGTTTGTATAATTCATGTAACTGTTTCCATCTTGTTCCATACTCGTGTTCAAAACTACCTATTTGCGCGAATCTTGGTCCAATTTCACGAGCCTTGAAAAATTCAGGATTCTTCCGTGGTAAATTTTTGTCAGGATAACCATCAATATCGTCTTGTTGCTCAAAAGGTTCGACAACCACAGGCCGAAGAGATCTAAAATTAATTTAAGACATTGAAACATATAGATATTTATCATTATCTTTTAAGAATCATGAGTGTTTTAATTCAAAAAATAAGGGAAAAAGAAAAGAAAAAAAATTAAATAAATAGATAAATAAATAAATTTGTATTCCACTTTTTGGCACACAGCACAAAAAAATAATAACGTGCCATGGTTCCTATATATGTGGAATATATTTTTCTATTCCCCTAGAAAATATTTACGGCACTTGCTGATAAAAAATATTTATCACAAGCGTGGCTTCGGGGCTTCGTAAAAAAAAAAAAAAAAAAGTTATATAATAATTTCGAATAAACTTACGCAGTAAGAAAATAACATCCTTCTGTGCATTTTCTCAAAGCAAGTTGAGCAGATGGTTTTCTACAGTATTCAACTATACCTTCACCCGTGGACTTCCCTCTGTCATCCACAATAACAATTGCACGTTCAATTTCTCCAAATACACTGAATGCCCTTTCTAACAATTCATTCGAAATCCACGGAGTGAGATTCTTTATTTTTATCGTAGAAGAATGAGGAGCGAATCGTACTTTCAGAGCACGTCCTTTACGCATGGTTCCATCTAGCTCATGTTTTGCTTTTTCTGCATTTACTCGATAGTCCTAAAATAGACAATAAATAAATCGAATTAGAATTATATTCATTTAAGATGATTACTGATATACATACAGTTAATACGATCATCAAAAATTTACAGCCATTAAGTTTGTATCATAATTATATCAAACGGTAATTATTTTAATCATATCAGCAATATATTATAACGCGTATAAAATATTTAAAAACTAGAAAATCATTTACCATTCTAAGAAATGCGAAATTCTTTTCCTTGTTTACAAACAGTTCGGATATTTCACCATACTGAGCAAACATCGCCTGAATTTCTTCTTCGGTAACATCATTTGTAAGATTACCAATATATAAGCGGTTACGACCACTGAATTTCTTTTCTGCAGTTTCTTGTGGCGGCAGCTCATGCGTAGGACCACTTATAGCCATTATCCGTTCCATTAATCGATCCTATAACAAGATACCTATATAAATCTTTGACCAAAAGTTGTTTTTATTCTCTTACTTCAAGATTTAAAAACTTACATCTTGAGAACGGTTTCCCATATTTCTATCTCCACCTCTGCCGCCTCTACCACCACGCATACTGCCTCCACGAACTCCCATACCACCCATTCCTCCCATACCTCCCATTCCTTCCGACATTGTATTATCTAAGCCACCGTCTATCATGGAATCATTCATTTTCATCTAAAACATTTTCATTGTATTTATTTATCAAACATTATCTCTAACAAAAAGTACAATGATAATAGATTTATTTTCAATATTTCAACTTCTTATTTATAAAAAAA
Source organism: Vespula vulgaris (assembly GCF_905475345.1). Taxonomy (NCBI): domain Eukaryota; kingdom Metazoa; phylum Arthropoda; class Insecta; order Hymenoptera; family Vespidae; genus Vespula; species Vespula vulgaris. Next base: position 7,676,037 of record NC_066590.1, on the reverse strand, counting down.
CAATTTTTTATTTATAAAAAAGAAATATATATATAATCTCAAGTACATAACGTAATTTGTCTTATATGAAATATATATTAAAAACACGTGTTCTTTTATAACGCGCCATCTGTAGAAGCATCGCGTCGGTAAGCAACCATTTTGAGACGTGCCATTTTGTAAGATTATTAATGGCGTCTAAAAAAGATCGATAACCCGATGCTGCTACATTTGTTCAAGTGAAAATGTTCTATAAATTACATATAATGGTATAGTAATACTAAACATGCAGATAATAAAAAAAAAAAGCTATTAATCCTTTAGTAATATCTCACAAATAATAAAACAATAAAATATATATAAACTACTTTGGCCGGTATGCAACAGGAAAACTGATAGGTATAAAACGAGATATTAGAAAAGCCCGAAAATAGAATATAAAATTGATATAGGTAATACGAGAAAAACAGTCACGAATAAATACGTTATGCATCTTATTTCAAATCGAATCTATAACGATTCTCTATAGATTCCATATATATATATATATATATATATATATATATATATAACCTTTAATCCTATAAATGTTACATAGTAAGAAAAGTTAAACTCCGATCGTATTCGTATTTTTTTTAGAAAGCACACTGAGAAGAATCACATCTGACAAAGCATGTCTGAGAAGAAGGGCAAAAAATTATTGAGAAGAAACGATGCGTGGCCAGTAAAAGGAGAAAAAAAGAATATGGCCGCGAAACGAAACGCATTGTGGCCGATATTCAGAGAACTCGTCGCATAAGAAAGTATCACATATATATATATATATATTATATATAACACATATATATGTATGCATATCACCACATATGTATAAAGAGATATAGAAAAAAAAGAGAAAGAAAGAGAGAGAAAGCAAAGAAAAATGAATATTCTTACCGGTCCATCGTTTCTGCCGCCCATCATTCCACCGCCACGTCCGCCGGAAAATCTTGTACCTCCTTTTCTACCACGAGGTCCACGGTTACTTCCGCCGCCACCGCCGCCGCCACCGCCTCCTCCTCCTCCACCACCTCCTCCTCCTCCACCACCACCTCCGCCTTGTACGTTCCTTTCTCTTGCATTATTTTCGTTTGTCTCAGAGGATGGATTCGTTACGTCGGACTTTACGTTCGGCGTCTCCGTTCCCGCCATATTTTCAATAACGCGTGAGACTCGTTGAGGATGATCAGAGGAAGGCACGTCTACCGATCGAAGCCTCCTCTTTCCTCTCCTTCGCCTTCGCGCTAAAGACGTAGCAACTCGTTTCGCAGTCGTCCTCGAAAAGTGGTGGCACCCACTACGCCGCTCGACAACGAAGAGAACGAAGCCACGCCGTGAGAGACTTTCTAGACCATTTCCCCCCACCATTTGGCTATTCTTTCAACATGCAATGCATTCTGGTCATTGCATTCAATGGATCCGATTGGTCAACGCAAACGGAAGTAACGTTGTCCGATTGGCCATAGTATCGATGTTGCCACGCGTAGAATCACATACGCGATGACTCAGTATTGCCAACGTTAAGTCTACAAAGTTTCTATTGACGTCATGTAGACGTACCAAAAGCGATCTTTTTTTAACGCGTCGTTCTCTCGTTTCAATATGACGTCATAAGGAACGTCGGATGACGTTCACTTTCATGCGTTTCGTCATCGGTCAGACCTTGCATTTTGCATTCTCTTACTCGACATTGATTTATTCTTATCCAACCATTTTTTCATTTTTAACGAGTTGTGATATTTAGAGTCTATAATCGATAGTATACGATTTCGAGCATAATAATTATTATAGTTATAATAACAACAACAACAATAATAATATAATATAATATAATAATGATAATAATAATAATAATAATAATAATAATAATAATAATAATAATAATAATAATGATAATGATATAATAATGATGATAATGATAATAATGATCATGATCATGATAATGATAAGGATAATAATAATAAAAACAAGGATAATAATAATGATAATAATCTCAAAACTATAAATTACTATTAATTTTGACAATTATGATAATTTTTGGAAGACATTTTTAGCAATACTACGAAACACTGATCGAAAGTAAGTAATATTACAGTCTATCTTAGTAAGAAGCGAACGCTCGTGGGAATTCCATCCGACTTACTTAGGCTCGCTCGCAAAACTCGACCGTGCGAACAATCAGAGAAGCTTTCTTCCTTTCTCTCTGTCTTTTTCTTTCTCTTTCATTCTGTCTCTCTTGAGAAAGGGAGACAGAGTGAGCTCCGCGGGTTTGCACTCTTTAAGCGCGTCGATACGTGAGAGAATCGTATATACATTGGAAAAAGCGTACCTCAGAGAATAGATTGAGAACTATACTATTTCCGTCTAAATATATATATATATATATATATATATATATATCACCATGATACGTTTTTTCTGTTTCAAGAAAAAAAAAAAGAAAAGAGAAAAGTAAAATAAAATAAAATAAAATAAAATAAAATAAAATAAAATAAAAAGAGAAAAGAAAAAATCCGAAAAATGTTTGAAATTCGTTAAACTGTTGCTGCCCGACGAATTTTATCTAACAACATGGGAATATAAAGGATATAAAAGGATTAAAATAAAAATAAAAATAAAAAAAAATAAAAAAAGACAAAAATAAAAAAGATTGGATTAATTATCGGACGCAATTAAAGGACGATAATGACGAAGTCTCGTGGAAAGGAATGAGAAAATACGTAGAGAAAGGGGATGGGAAAAAATAAGGGAGGGGAGTATCGAAGAAGGAGAAAGAGTAAGTGCAAGGCAGAGAGAGAGAGAGAGAGAGAGAGAGAGAGAGAGAGAGAGAGAGAGAGAAATGGAGAAAGGTGGGAGGTAGAAGAGGAAGGACTCGCCGAGAGAGCATAAACAAGGAGGATGCACCGTGGTGCGCGATGGAGTTATGTTATGTAGAGAGTAGGATAAGGGTGGTGGGGTGTAGCACTCGCTCATGCGCGTATGGAACCCCGCCCTGTCGTTTCGGACGAAAGCCTGTCCCATCGAGGACTTTTGTACGACGTTGGACGACTAGTCGCGCTTTAACTCGCGGTCCGCGAGGCGGATGGTGCCGGGACACGCAAGATCAGACCAAGTGCGGCTCCTTTTCGTAAGAGCAAAAGAGGCTTATCGTCCCTACCTCCTCCTTCTCCTCCTTCTCCTTTTTATCACCATCGTCATTATCATCGTTACTGTCGTCGATATCCAAGGATCCTCGCTGTTTTTATGCTCCTTTCTTTCTCTTTATCTCTATCTCTCTATCTCTATCCATCTCTATCTCTCTCTCTCTGTCTCTCTTTCTCATATAAGGAGAATATACACGCGTACTAACAAAGCGCGCGCCTGAGGAGAGGAGAAAGCTCTCGTGTATACATCAGTACAGGTGGTTCGTGCAAGGATCGATCGTAGGATAACGTCGTTGTAACGCGTGATTCAATATTCTCACTCTCTAACTCTCTCTCTCTCTCTCTGTGTCTTTTCATCTATCTCTCTATCTACCTCTATCTCCATCTCTTTCCCTCCCCCTCTCTCTCTCCCTTTCCTCTCTCTCTCTCTCTCTCTCTCTGTCTCTCTTTCTCTCTATTTGTCTATCTGTCTCTCTGTATCTCTCTCTCGTCGACAATGAAAAATTCCTGAGAAGAGGAAAACGATAGAAAAGGCGGGACATCTTGGAAAATATCAAGGAGCAACTAGACTCGTTCGAAAAAAGGAACTATATACCGAAGGATATTCGTAAGTGAATAGGATCTGGAGAAAAAGTAAAAAGAGATTATATTGATAGAATCGGATATCAAAGAGAGAGAGAGAAAAGGATATGGTAGTGAGTTACAAAGATTATTCGTTATTTCCATGTATAAACAAGTAGGAAGAATCATCGAAAAGACATTTGTAAAATAATAATATCAAGGAACTCGATGGGATATCTTTTTTCTTTAAGAGAGAAGATCGTAATTAATTTAGAACGATATCCTGAGAGGTTGAAGGGAAACGACGACTAGCTGAGTTGAGTTTTATCTTTGGCCTAAGAACAAGACGACGACTCTGACCCTCTCTTTGTATCATTAATGAAGATTTCAGTGAGTTACCGTGGAGAAGTTTACTTTTTCCCTTCGAAGGCCTATCTTTATGAGAGACAACGATATATAATCTAAAGAAAAAGAAGAAAGAAGGAAAAAGAAAAAAGAAGAAGATATAGAAATTAAGAGAATGTAATGAAATTTCGAGGAAAGAAATTATCGTCGAATCTCTGAATTCCACCTGCTCGCGAATCGAGTCCAGTGAGCTATGAACATTCCGCTAATTAAAAGAGAAGAATCCAGTGAGGTGCCTGACTCGCGATCGGCTTAGCAACGATTCACGGATTCGGTTTGTAAAGCCCCGCGCGGCTGAACACACCGTCGCGGCATTGAAAATATCGAATCTGTTGTCGTCGAGTGCGCCCGCGATGCAATCGGAGCATCGGAGATAACAATTACGAGAGGATTTACACGAGAAGTGATCCAGGAGATCGATCCGTTTCGCGATGCTTCATCGTTCCTATCGTTTCAACGAACGTTTCGTAATCTATGAGAGATTATTATGATCGATAGAACCGCTTGTAAAAATTGTTTCGGCAGGAAAAGGAAAGAAGTGAGATAAGAGGAAGAGGAGATATCGATCGGCTTATCGACGGAAAATCGATCGAGAGAACTGTTGAAAAGTGTTGGAGTGAGAAAGAAGAAGAAGAGGAAGAAGAGGAAGAAGAAGAAGAGGAGAAGGAAGAAGGAAGGATCGGTCGCGGTGATCCGGTAAGTGAGGACGCTCGATGAGTCCTAGCGGAAAGAATCTTAGAGGAGGGAATCGCGGCACCGAGTCGTGGCGATTATCAGAGAGTCGTTTGGCGTCGGCCAAGAGGACAACGAGGAGGTTCGAAGGAACGAGGAGAACGAGGATCGGGTTGGCGCCTCTTTGAGAGCCGCGGGTGGGTGATGCGTGGAAGCAGCTCGGATCTTCTGTTGGAGGCGAGCTGCGGGCACTGTCACTGTCATTGTCAGTGCCAGTGCCAGAACGATTATCATCATCATCATCGTCGTTATTACGGTCAACAGAGCCTCGGAAGCTCGAGCGTAGGAGGCGATATTGGAGACGGAAGTGGAGGTGGAGGAGGAGGTGGTAGCGATCGCCATCACCACCACTATCATCACCATCATCATCATCATCGGCAAGAACGGTACAAGAAAAAAAACGAGGCACGTGAGTCGAAGGAACGAGAATTACGTCGTCGCAAACTGTTGGAGTTAGGATTCGGCGCTGCGAGGCGCCGACCGCCACGGCGTACCTGCCGTCAGCGGCTAAACTTTTACGCGACCTCGGCGTTGGCCTTCGTCGCGACCTCGGGCGGCGCCGCCCTCCTCTTCCTGGTACCGCTTTACGTTGATCCGGCGATCAGTACATTAGCCGCCGATTTCTCACCGGAACCGGTTATCTGTACGACCTCCAGACGAGAGGAACTCTGGGGTCTTTTCAATTGCACCTGGAGCTCTTGCCGGGAGGGATGTACCAGTGACGTTTACAGGTGTACACATATATACGTCACATATTCACCTTGGAACAACGATAGTATGAAAAACGATACGGGAACAACTAGTGGCACTACTACGACTACTACTACTACCACCACAACCACGACCACCCCTGCTGCCCCTGGTAAGATCTATCATCGTTTCTTCTCGATCGCGGTCGTTATCTTCTCTTTTTTTCTTTTTATCAAGTAACTCAACAAGTTAGTACGCTTTTCGATGTTAGTACGCCTTTCAGCGATCGACGCGCACGCGTAGATAGGTCGCGTAACCACGTGAGATACAAAATGTGATTTAGGGAATTTAAAAAAAGAAAAAATATAGAAAAAGAAAAGAAAAAAAGAGAAAAAGAAATATGATCGTACGAACTATTTTTGTTACCTTATATCAGATTAACAAATTAAATCCGATGCATTGTTTGTTTTTCCCACACGACAGCACCAACGAGTGGCGACATCGAGGCGGTACTTCTTGTTAACATCAAGGGCTGCGGTTACCCACCGGTCGTAGATTGCGAGAATTTTACTCGTGACATGGGTTACGAGGGTGCAAAGTTCCCGTGTTACTACAGTCGCGTTAACGGCAGCATCGTGATGGCATCTTATAATAGGGAGGCGCATGTAGCTACGATCATTCATCTCTTCGCGGCACCCTTGGTTGTAACTCTTGCAACGAGCGTCGCCCTTTGCGTCATGCATTGTGACTGCAGGTGCACGCCACCTCCGCGGCATCCACCGCGTGGCATGAGAATGCATAGAGCTAACGATCTCAGGTAATGCTTTTACCAATATCGCTTGCAATCACGATTATACGGATATATAAAGCTGACTCGTGATTTATTAGAAAGTATTCGAACCGAAAATAATTCCGTTCTAAATGTTATCGTTTAATCGATATTTTAATAATAATTTTATCTTATATATATCTTATAGATATCTATCTTTTATATATATATATATCTTCTCTTATATCTTATCTCAAGTTATCCATATCATCGAGATATTATTATGTTGCAGTATATCTATTATTATAGATAAGTTTGATGATTTTTTTTAGATTGAAAACTTTCAAAAAAGGGATTTCGATGAAGCTTACAAATTAACTCTTAGAATTCTTATTGAATTTTCTTAGAGCTTGAATCAATTTTTTTCCGTTATAATCGACATTTATAATAAAAACTGTTGAAACTGTTCTTTCGAGCAAAGATTATAAAGACGAACAAGTAAAAATCTTTGATAGGTTAACGATCGATCGACAGATACGGAGATCTAAGATTTATCGATTTCAAGTACTATCGATCTCAGCTTGCACGAGTAAAACAGACGGTCAACTTCTTACATTTCGTAATGTGTTTGCCTATAACTTACTCGGTCTACTTGTAGCGAGAAAAAGAGAAAAAGTAAGAACGAAAAAGAACTATTCATCGAGTTTTCCCGAACGATCGCGTGTTTCAATGCGATCGAGGAAGGCCAGCTTTACTTTCTTTTATACTCGATTTCGAAAGTTCAGGTCGGGGCTTGGGTTAGTAATTTTCACGATTATATTCAGGTGTTGTCGTTGCTCGTTCAGACGGGTGTAGGCGTGTTAGACCGATCAAAAAATGGGAGTAGGACGCGCGTTGAAATGTCAGGGCCGATGAATCCCGTGGGATTCGCATCGCGAATACTGAGTTGTTATTCTTCCACCGGCTCGTTTGTCATCCACCACGGCGAATGGCGCTATTAAAGCGCGATTTGGTAGAAAACGGATAAACGGGAGTTGAAAAGTGTGGGTTAGAAGAAGGAAGAGGACTTGGATAGGGTAGAATGCAAATGGCCTGTGGAAAGTGAGAATGGCTTGTTCGTTGTACATACATCAGCGTTAGAACGTAAGAAGCGAGAAGGATCTTCTCTCTTTCTTTCTTTCTCTTTTTCTCTTTCCTTCTCCCTCTTTTCCTCTCTTTCTCTTTCTCTTTCTCTTTCTTTCTCGTTAAAGTAGACTTCTCGATAAATCGTTCGCGCTTCAAAAACACGAGTAGTTGCTTTTCTTCCTTTTTACAATTTAAATCGTCGAGCTTTTTCTTTCGATCTCTCGACAAAGAAATAGCCGTGAAAAGTTTTAATTGGACTGGACCTTTTGGGAATCACACGACAAAAAATCTTCTCGTTCTCTCTCTCTCTCTCTCTCTCTCTTTTCTATTTTTTCTTTTCTTTTTTTCTTTTTCTTCTAATCAATTTTATTATTCCAACGTTCCTTCGAAACACGTCCGAGAGTTGCTAAGTATCTACTAACCTACTAGCTACACGTTATCGATCTTTCCTTCGCAAATCGATCGGTCCCGTGACTTTTTTTCGCGCTTACAACGCTACGCTTACAAAGCTTTATCTATCTTTCTCCGTTTCTCTCGACTATAAACGTTCGAACCATCGTCGTTGCGTTGTGCAGCGTCGTTGCGAACGCAGCTAGTTTTCCGAGCTAGCGATACGCCGTATCTCGTCTTTACAGTGTCTCGTTAAATATTTAGCGATACCGAGGCGTAAGCCAAGAGTCGTTTATGACGTCCTCACGATTCGCCTCCGAAGAAGAAGCGAATTGCGGTGGGATACTCTCGAATTCATTTAATTGCCGCTTATTTCTTCTACGCTTTAATCTCGTTTTATTTCGTTTCGTCGGATAAATAAATGAGAAACGCATTTCAAAGGTTTCAACTCTCGATAGGAAATGATTTAAAATCATAAGAAAAGCTTTTGCAAAATTTACTTTGTGGCGTGTCGATTCTTAATTGCTTCGTGTTGTGCGACCGCACAATGTTTACGTGTAAAGCTGTGGGGGGCGGAGGAAGAGGAGGGGAGGCAGAGGATTGTCGAGCATAGATAAACAACATAGGTGCATGCATGCATAGATCGGGTCGAGGTAAAATGAACGCTTCAACTATACGAAGCTTTCCGTGTAATGGGGTTAGCCCCTGTGACAAGGATGGATCACGGAGACCAAAGGTTGATTTAATTGCTACTATCCTTGGAGAAAAACCACGCACTTACTTATTTACTCACTTACTTACTTACTTACTTACTTACTTACTTACTTACTTACTTTACTTATTCGTCTCGAAATGCGTCGAAGCTGAATAAACTCATGCAACGGATAAGATACGAGACTTTGAAATTGGTCGAATTCGCGGCCGATATTTCAGCCAACGGATATAACGTTTATCTTACTCGCATATGATCCCTCTCGGCTTCGTAGAATTCCATGAGGATGTAGGAAGCCGATAAATTACGTTGCTCCGAAATTCTCTTCTGGTTATCCTTCCTAAACCGCGATCGATAATGGTTGTTAGAAGAAAAAAAAAGCAGAAAAAAAGACAGCCAAAAAAAAAGACGAAAAAGAAGTAATTGTTAAATTCCATCGATATGGACGATTTAACGTTCGAATTTATTTTAATATTTGATTTCGCAATTTTTATTCTCTTCCTCTTTTTTTTTTCTATTATAACTGATGACATCAAATACTTAAATATTGTATTTGACGATAAAATAGATCAATTCCTAAAATCCAATCCGGAACTGGCTGACGTCTCTATGTTAAAGCTACTACCGCGTTAAATTAACGATTCGATCGAGCTACAATCTCAACAGTCGTTCTACAAGCTCGTACGTTTTACGCTTGAGAACGAACGGACGGCACCATTCGCTCCGCGGAGCGAGCGGTTATCTGGCTCGCCATTAGGCACGATTGTAGTTTAATTACTTTTGACGTACGTCCCGCTCGTGCAACTACTCCAACCCTCCGCACAACGTGGAAAAGCGAAATCCCAGTTGTGGTATCCATTCTATGTGGCAGTTTTGCTGGTGTTCGTTCGGAACACGTTTCAACATTCTAGTTTTACCTGAATTTTTGAAAATTCCACGTAGTCCAGAAGTAAGTTACTTTCACAAACGACGGCTAGCTATGTGGGTTAGTGTAAGTCTTTCATTGAAATTTCAACTATGCCTCCTTTCTCTATGTTCGAGTTACCCTACCTAACTCCTTCCACTCTTCCCCTGCCTTCCCTTTTCGCTTGTTGTTCTTCTTGGCGTTGTTGTTTATCTTACAGAAAGTGATTCCGCGATATTGCCGTGTGCAGTGAAAAGTTTCCCGTCGATCGACGAGGGGAATGCTACGATGTAAATGGACAGAGATGGACCGATTTCGAGAGAATAAGAATAAGAGGGAAAGAGAGAAAGAGAGAGAAATGAAGGAAATCGGAATGCAGGTCATGGCTTCGTATTTTGAAATATCCATCGTACTTTAGACGTCGTACTACGGTCACCCATAAATCTCGAGGATAATAGAAAAAAAATCTAGTTAAGAACGTACGAATGAAAGAAGGAGTCCAAGGTTAAGTGCATCCGTTAGAAAAGTGTGATAAGACAGAACTGTATCTACTGAACTATATCAAGGAATATTTAGTATCGGCGATAGCGAAATTAACGAACCGAATTCTCTTTACCTCTCGAGATTTTAATTGGTTCAACTTTAATACGATTAACGATACGCAAATTCCTCTATCGATATACGATTTTATGGCTTTCGAATAGTTGGTAGTTCCGATAAATCATTGATGTACTTAATGATTCTTCGAATCCGAGCAACGTACTGTGTGTTATCGATCAAGAACAAAAATAAAAGTAAACGATACTAATCGATAAGAAACATTTCCTAACGTACAGCTTTAAAGTCGTATATCTTTCGTATGTCGGTTTTTATTAAGATCAGTATGTTTTAAATCGACGACGGGTAACATCTGGCCCCTCAATAACTTTGCCGTAACATCTTCGGCTTTCGTAAATTTTCTAAAAGAAACGAATTTCTAACGGACGTATACGATTTTTCAACGTTTTAACGTAACTCAGCACGAACCGAGACCTCGAAAATCTAAATGAAAATGAAGTGTAACTATCGATCGTATGACAATGCATATATAAACGAAAGTAAATAATAGACATTTATACGTACATTTAAGTATCTTTGTATGCTCCGTTATCGTCTCATAATCGGTCTGATTGAAATGATCGATAATCAAATTTCACGTTGAAATATTATTAATGAATTCAGTCATTATGAGGTCTCGAACGACTATAATCAATACATTAATTTCATTTCTATGGCACCTAAATACACATACACACACACACTCTCTCTCTCTCTCTCTCTCTCTCTCTCTCTCTCTCTCTCTCTCTCTCTCTCTTCCTCCAATCTCCTCACACTATTGAGAGTTTAATTCATTTACGTGATACAATCGACGAGTATGAAATATCCGTGGAGAAAGAAAAAAGAGCAATATTAAATGTGTCTCTAGTCGTGCGCGGAGATTCTATACATTTATAAAAGCACTTTACGGGTATTATCGAGCATTGGTTGGAGAGCGAACGACGGGCACGATTTAATCGATCGAATTTATAAGGATTGCTATGGGGACGAAGATCGAGAGAAATTCTTTGAGAAAACGAATTACATCTTATCGGTTGCGTAAAAGTGTCTTCCATTACGTAAATCAAATAGAACGACGTAGAACGTTTCCTATAGATCGATATACATGAATATAGAGAGGAGAAAATGTCTAATACAAGATACTTAGAGGTCATCCATCGGTACGAGTCATTACTCGAATCGAAGGTAATATATCGAATCGGCGAGCAATCGAAACGCATTGATGCGATAAATCATGAGGGACTCGGACGAAATAAAGGAAGGGAGAAGTGTAAGAAAAAAGACGGAAGGAAGGAAGGAAGGAAGGAAGGAAGGAAATGGTATGTCCGAAATGGTGTCACTCGTAATTCGCTTTGAAGAGAAAGGAGTTGGGTTATATTCTCAGGTATTACGGGGAAACGTGTACCACGAAACGGGCCACTTAGGAAAATGATATTGATCCGAGCGTCCTTGTCGTTGGAATAATGGAAAAGACGAGGGACGATGGGAGAAAGAATGGATTGAGGAAAAGAAGACTTTTTTCCTCTTTCTTCTTCTTCTTTTTCTTTTTTCTTTTTCTTTTTCATGAATTATAATAGTATCTATTTAATTTATTGAAAGGGTGATGTAACATAACAGTTTCAATCAAAACGTAACAAACTCTTCATATACGAAATTAAAAAAGACATTTACATCAGATTTAAGTGTAAATTAATTGAAAAAGAAATAACTTAACTGCAAGATGTTAGAAGAGGATATAATGGGGAAATTATATTTCAGTGATAAATTAAGGAAATCAAAAATGGGAAAAGAAAGAAGAGAAAATAAAAAAGAAAGAAAATAGAAGGAAGAAAGAGAGAGAGAAAAAGAGAGAAAAGTAAGTCGGCGAACGGTGAATACGCGAAAAACGAGTTTTCGAGTTTCGCAACGGATTTTCTTCTTCGTCGTCGGAATGGCGCGAGCATCTGGGCGACGAACGTGCGAGGTGCGCCCTTCGAGGTGCCGTAGCATGCCGTGGGCGTCGAGAATGTACTTTTGCCCCAGCCACCACTCCGTATTTCAGCGCCCTTAGGCGCTCCCGACCGCGAACACTTCGTTTTTATTCTTCAGCTACTTTTCATGAACAAGAAAAGACGATGGGGTCGAGAGGATTTGCTCTAATTCGACCACCAAATTCTCTCTCTCTCTCTCTCTCTCTCTCTCTCTCTCTCTCTCTCTGTAACGAATTCTGTCTCTTTCCCTCTTTCTTTCTTTCTTCTTTTTTGTTTTTATTATTCCTTATTTTCTATTCTCTTCTCTCTTTCTCTGTTTCTGTTTCTCTGTTTCTCTGTCTCTCTATCTCTTTCTATTGCTTGCAATATTTCTTATTTTCCGTCCTTTCTTATTTTCTACAAGGACAACGTGACTGCGCGACGAAACGAGATTAAAATCGTTTCTTTGACTTTTAGTTCGCGAGTTGTTTACAAAAATACACCATTTCTTAGAGTACGTTAGATTCATTCTCATTTGACCTCGTACGTTCGGTGAAGCAAGTCGTACATTTGCACTACAGTGACGGCAACTTTTCATTCGATATTTCAATACCCGCGAGCGATCGGTGAAATGGTTAGGTAGTAGTTCGTGTTTCATCATCGAGCCACTTCGACGTGAGAAGACGAAGAGAAAGGGTGAGAAATAATACATTTTCTGAATTGATCATTACGAGAGAACTGTATTCCTTGTTATTTATCTCAAGATATTATATCATTGTCCTTATTATAATATTATCTACCATTATTACGTAGATTATTTTTCTTTTCTTAATTATCTTTATATTTTAATACCAAATTAAAATGGATGATAGTAAAATGAACGAATGATATGTTCACCAAACTTATATATTTTTATGTTAGTTATTTATTCTTAGAAATTTACGTATAATTTTTTTGTTTATTCCGATAGAAAATATTTCGATAATTTTAATTCGCCATTGAGTATCGGTATAATAATTTAGAGATATGATTATCTTTTTCTATCTAATTGGATGTAGGCTTATGTTTGTTGTAACATAGTTATTATTATCGTTATTATTATTATTGTGATCGTTATTCGTAAAACGGAGAAAAGATTCTTTGTTAGGAACTTTCTATAAATTGACAAGTTAGCTCGCTGGAGAATTTCAATGGCACCTAAGGCATTCGAGATATATTACTTTGCTTGGTCTCTCGAGAAGAGGCGTATTTCTTCGCGCGGAAAAGAAAAAGCCTCTGGCTCTAGTAACTTTAATTTTGAGCGAAGTAGGGGAATTAAGATGGAGTACTAGCTTTTCTCGCGGATGCTGTAATGACGTATTTCTGGCTAGCGAGATTTTTTTTCTCTAACTAGATCGCGTTCTTCGTAGCGTGATACAGAAAGAAAGAGAAAAAGAGAAAGTGATAAAGAGAGAGAGAGAGAGAGAGAGAGAGAGAGAGAGAGAGCTTGGAGAAACATAGAGATGAGACTTTATATCTTTTCTCCACGTTATTTCCAAGTTATTTCGTTCGTCGATTTTATTTCATCCCTCTCTCGCGTATATCTTTCGATTAAAAATATTATTCGTAAAGAAAAACATAAAGCTCAAAGCATATGTAGTATTCTATACGACGAATTTTCGCGACGTAATACATCGGTCCATTAACGTTAGCGTGACGTTATCAAAATGTCCTTTCAAAGGCAAAACCTTGCGATTCGTTAATGTAAGGTCGATTTAACGAAATTGAATGGAGATTGACTTTTACGATAAACGAAGGAGCATGAGTCGTAAGTTTACCATGCCGTCGATACTTATCGGCTTTTCTCAACGATTTTACATAAAACACTACGAGAGAGAGAGAGAGAGAGAGAGAGAGAGAGAGAGAGAGAGAGAGAGAGAGAGAGAGAGAGAGAGAGAGAGAATTAAAAGAAATCTAGTCGAATGAACGATCGATTTATATTATTAACGTTTGTCATCGTCACTTTCGTTTAAAGATTAACGTCAAAATTGAACTCGCCCCTAGGTTCATTAAAATCTCCTGATAGGCCGGATATCCTAGATTGTTCTCGTTCGATGAATCTGCGATCTCATTTATGGAAGCTGTACGAAGGATATGACGACATCGGAAACTGCACTATTCAGCATCGGCCTCGAGCAAATTTCGTAGTGCCTCTTTCCTATAGATTTTTCGATGATCTGAAAATTCGTTCCATATTCATCTTTATTATAATAGATATTAACGTTACGAAATCGTCGTAGCATAAAATTATTATTCATTATTTTTCAACGATATCACTTTTCGTGAATTTTGTGCCCTCGTAGATATTATAGATGTTGTATATCCATCATCTAGGCAATGAAATCTTATGACGTTATCGATGTCGATCAGTAACAAATAACGAGCGGAAAGCGTGCTTCTACCGAATGTGTCTAACTGTCGCTCTCATTAGGTTGGTTGTTAGATATCGGCCATCGGTCTTGCGTGCGTGATAAATTTTACCGGTAAAGTGACTGACGGACGCGGCGACACACCTGGACGTAGAGCGTCGATGTGCGACTAACTAGTTTATCGTATATATGTATGTATGTATGTATATATATATACATACATACATACATGTACGGAGGACGTCGACATACGCTCGATAGACAAGAGTGGTTTGACAAAACGATGCTTACTGTGATCTATCGATCGTCATTTAATTTTCATCTACGACTCGATTGAAATTAATGAACTTACCATGATTTCATGTTGTTTGGGAATCAGAAAAAAAAAAGAAAAGAAAAAAGAAAAAAGACACGTCGAATGAACTTCTTTCTTTCTTTATTTTTCAATAGAAAAAAAGAATGAATACGCACACATAAGAATTATCTACATATTATATCTATTTCTATATATGTATATATACGTATGTATATTTCTAACGTAGAATTATTCGGAAAGTTTTAATCGCGCTCTTATACCCAAGATATACTTGATACTTCGGTCAAGAACAAACTTGTCTTCTCCGGAAATAAAGACCCGTTGTCGTATTGACGTTATTCCGTGCGCAAATTTTCTTCGCAATGACATATATTATTCAGAAAGTCTTACCTATCTTTACGTAGCCGTCGTCGTCTTTCTTTTGACAATGAGCAAAACTTGGAATTCTTTTTTATCGTAAAATCTTTTTTTTCCGTATAAAAATTCATCGAATAGGTTTATTTCGCCATTGACAACGATTTGCTTTTCATTTTTCTTCTTTTTTCCTTCTTCTTATTTACTAGTTACCTACGAAATTCCAAACCATGATATTCACGAACGTTCAGGGACGTATTGAAAAGCAACACGTGTATAATTTAATTACTTGCTTACCCTTAATATTCATGATACTGAGTAGGAATAATAACACGGAATTCGTAATTTCAAACGGGATTGTTAAAATACGTATACAGTGAAGTGTATCCAATAGATGAGTTAATAAACGTCAATTAGAATAATTAGATTAGGTATAGTTTAGCGAAATAATGATTTATCGAATCGATCGAATTGATCGATCGATCGATCTTATGTTATGCGTTTATATTGTGTTGGATATTGCGTTCTAGTTGAAAACGAGAGTAGTTTTATTTCGTAATGTCGGCATTATAAAGATATTTGATTAGGATAAATTTATTTGAAAAGACTTAAAAAAAAAAAGAAGAGAAAAAGAAAAAGATAAAGAGAAAAAGATGGAGTTAATTTCGTCGATAGAAAATGCGTTTTCGACGCGATCAACGAATGATAGAACCTTTTTTATTTTGTAAAAAGTTTTTGGACGAGTTCCAACACTCGATTGGTTCTTTTTAAATTCCAACTTTTTTGCTTCGTTAACGAGCCAAGATCGAAAGTAAAGTACTCGTGGAGGAAGATGTATCTAATAATAATAATTTACTGAACTTATCCTTTACTTTCTTCTTCTTTTTCTTTTTCGTATACGCAAAGGTAGTTTCAGAAGGAAAAACAAAATGGAAGTAATAAGTTACACGAGATGATTCTTTCCTCGAGAAATCTTTTCAATAAATTTAATAAGCCGCGTTATAACTACATCCTCGTCGTCGTGGTTGTCGTCATTTGATTTGTTTCAATAGGTGAAAGATCGAGTCGTTATTGAAGTCGAATGAACGTTAAACCGAACGAACGAATTCGACCCGTCGGTCGTCGGTCGTTCGGTTAATGGAAATCGATAGACGGCTTCGCACCTGTTCGCTGACCGGGTCACGACCTTCGCAATCTGTACGTACTAGCATTTACTGCATATGCATAAAGTGGACTACCGCAAAAAGCTCCATAATTGCATAATATATTTTCTCGTTATAATCGTAAGCGAGTCTGACCATATCTCTTGGGATTGGTATAAAGCTTTTCTACGTGGAGATTTGTTTTCTACTTGCTGTCCTTTATTTTTCTGTTTTATTTTTTTCTTTTTTTCTTTTTCCTTTCTAATAACGATAAAAGCCATCTGGGATTTGACAAAAGAAAGAATCATAGACTCGACGTTCGAAGAAATTCGAGTAAAAATCGTCGAAGAAGAAGAGAATCTCGAACGATACGATGCACGATGCACTCAAAATGGATACAATTTCGTACAGTCCAACGTGAATTAAGCTCTCACTAGAGCAGAACTTAACTGTCGGCCCTTAAAAGCGCCATTTGTCGAATCGTTCTCGGCTAGCGAGCGTAAGTACAAATTTGTCCCTGGAGAAAAGTATATACAGTAAGTACGTAGATACAGCGAATAAAAAAAAATATTCAGACTTTGTTTTAAAATTGAATTAATTTTTCTAGATTACGAAAAGAGTATTAAATTTTAAAACAGATGTAAAGAAATTAGTGGAAGTGAAGAATTTAAAGAATAATAATTTTTTGTTATATCAGATAGGAAATACAAATAAAATAAATTCTTTATTAAGAGAATTTTGAAAGAGAACGAATGTACAAAGTGGTTCAAAAATTCCTAAATAATTTTAAAAATCAATTACTCTTTTCGGAAACCTTTTATACTAATTTTTCTTTTTTTTCAATTGTAAGCTTTGAAATTCCTAAGTTTGTAGTTTTACAATATTACAAAGATTAACGCAATAGCTCTCCAGAAAAGATAACTGTTTTTTCAAAATTATTTAGAAACTTTTGATTCATCCTGATAAGTATCTGTCCAAATCAGAAAAAATTATTTAAAAAAAAAAATTACTTTCAAAAGAATATATTTTTAATAGACTATAAATTTTCTTATTTTTACGATATGTATCTATTACTAAGTATTACGTTTTCGAGAAAACGTTTTGTAGACGATGAACGTTCGTTCATATTCAGCTCGAACGAACGAGGCATAAAATTTCATTGAACGGACGAAGGTACTGCTAGTGATCGGCCGCAACGCCAATAATTATCGGAAGCTAATTATCAGAGAAAGGGAAGACGTGACGTCTACTCAGCGTTATTACGACGACGGTAATAGAACGGAAGAACTCAGTATGAAAAGTGTAGGAATCACGACAAACGATAAAACTCATAATTGGTAATTTTTAAATATTTAAAATTTTATACCGGATAAAAAAAAAAAAAAAAGAAAAGAAAGAAGAAATAAAACTGACGTTAATGCATACTTAGAAAACATACCGTAGCGTAATTTCGACTTCCAAGCTCACATCGCAGACGCCATGAAACTGTTACCTACGCTTGGAAGGGATATAGGTCAGGGATTCGACGAGGAAGCCTCTACTTTGTTGTCCTACCCCTAGTAGTTAACCTAAATTTTATGTTATCCAGATTTTCTCTTTCTCTCTCTCTCTTTTTCTCTCGTTTTTTTTCTTTTTTCTTTCCTCTCATTTTTATCTCTTTATTTTTACTAAACTTTCGGTAATTCGACATTGGCTGGTATGCTCCCAAAAGACGTTGTAGTAGAAGTGAGTGATAAAGAAAGTAAAAAGAGAGAGAGAGAGGAGAGAGCGAGACAGAGACAAAGGACCCAAAAGCGTTCGTTCATCTCCATCACGTTGGATGTTAAATTAATCGAGTTTCAGGGCCACCCGCGTTTCGATCCTGAGATATGGATTTAACGCGCGATTAAAAATCACGAGCACCGCCTCGCGGACAGCTGAATTCGTTTGCATAAAGTTCTTGACCTCCTACCTCTCCGCGTGCAAGTCGGTGATGTTCCAGAATAAATTTACAAAGCGATATGAGATTATGCAAAATACTTTCCGTCTTTATGTCTGTCGACGGTGAAAGGAGATAGGAGGAGGAGAACAAGAAGGAGAAAAAAAAGAGAAACAAAAAAAAGAAGAAAGAGAAAAAAATAAGGACACGTGGAAGGGTTCCCTTTGGAGTACGATGTGACGGCATAAATTTTCTTCGGAATATTTGACTACTGTCGTCGTCCTTATCGATCCATCTTTTATCATTTTTTGTCATTAATTATGCGACAATACGAGACACGGTATAATGAGATGGGGTTTTTTTTGTACCGCCGACGAACGATATTTTCTTCTTAAATATTTTTCCAAAGTAGTAGAGTACTTGTCTAAACTTTGTCGGAAATGAAATTCTTTCTTCTAAGTAATATAGACGAATCAAATTATTTATAAGCGTAGGTACGAGTTAAAAAGCCGTTCGTTGATCATATCTTTGAATATTCAGGAGACGTGAAAAAGCATAAAAATGTTTCTCGAAGACTTTATATATATATATATATATATATATATATATATATATATATATGTATATATATATGTATATATATCTTTCTCTTTCTTTCTCTCTGTCTTTCTCTCTCTCTCTCTCTCCCTCCCTCTCTTTCTCTCACTCTCTCTCTCTATTTTTTCTCACGTCGGCCACCTCCCACGCAACGAGCGAATAAAACAGGCAGCGATATTGCAATACGATCCTGGAGTTTCGCATCATAATTCTTCGTACATAAGGGGTCAAGGAGGTGGAACGGGGGGGAGGGGAAGCTTGTAAGAGTAGATCAATGTCACGAGCTGGATAGAAAGGAGAGATACGGAGGGAGGGAAAGCTTTAAGATAAAAAAGAATTATCTCTTTACACATATTTATTTTTACTTTTCATTTATTTCGAGCTTTTACTATTATACATAGAATCTCGTGACGAATACAATTCGAGCCTTTATACTCACGTTTTTATTTACGAATGTTTTATTTATGAATATTCATACACACACACACACACGTGTATGTACGTATATTGTTACAGATATATTATTATACATGTAATTTCACTCGCTAACGTTAACAATAAACTGCTGCACACGATTCCTGATGCGATACTTAAGGAATTTGGAAGTTTTCTTTAAAATTATATAGAGATAACATCGCACGCTGAGAAGATAGAAAGAATCATAAACTTAATCGAAGTACGACGCGTGTACTAACAAAAACAGAAACGATCAAATGCTCTCTCAGTGGTAACGTAAATTCGTTATAATCACGCTAACTAGGGCAGGCACGCACGAGTTCCGCTCAAAAGCAGCTACGATCAGAAATATCCTAATTTTCCTTGAGAAGAACGGATTCAAAGGAGAAGAGAGAGAGAGAGAGAGAGACGGCTGCTGCTTTATACCCATTGAAAACAGCGGTTTAGGCGCAACGTATCACGCGAATTTTAACCTTACCAAGGACCAACGAAAAAGCTCGTGTTCTTCTAACATTCTCTTCTCGCATCAAAAGCTTCGGAAAAGAAAAATTCGGCGACGTCAAAGAATCACCTGTTTTTCTTGTAAATTTCTTATTCCACTTTGAAAACTTCGCTCCGATAGACCCAAAAAGTGACTTTTTTAAAATGCCAGGAAATATATACGTATATATGCATATGTGCACGTACGATAGAGATAGACAGAAAAGAGCAAACGCATTTTTGAAATTTTTTTCTGGTATATATTTCATAGCATTTAGAACGAAAAGTTACGATTACGAGCGATGAAGTAGCAAATGATATAAATTTTAAAGTCATCTAAGCTCAATGCTAACGACCAAAGTACAAAATTGGATTTGTCGAACAGAGACGTTTATTAAAGTGTGTCTAGATATATAATGCTCTGTCATTGAGTGAGTTGGAATCTGACAGGATACGGATAAGCTTCTTCTCTTTGCTACTTTCATCATATGGACTTTGTTCTTTCGTCATCGTTACGACATCTAATCTAATAGGCTTTTGGCCTTTTTGATATTTTCCCTTTAGTCTTTTTGATA
The DNA here is from genome assembly GCF_905475345.1 of Vespula vulgaris. Taxonomy (NCBI): domain Eukaryota; kingdom Metazoa; phylum Arthropoda; class Insecta; order Hymenoptera; family Vespidae; genus Vespula; species Vespula vulgaris. The sequence continues at coordinate 7,655,796 of NC_066590.1, read as the reverse complement.
TATTCCCCTTGATATATGGTGAGATTTACTAAAGTTACAATGTACATCCGTGGATGTATATAAAACTATCCCAATTATCTTGTAAATTTATAATAAAAACAAGTCGATATATAAGTGTTACATATATTAATATATAAGATATATTATATATAAAATATATAAAGTGTATAAAAAATATACGTATATTTTCTTCATTATAAGAAATCGAATTTGATCGAACGTTCAATATAAAACGATAAGAAAAAAAGATTGATAAGTTGTTTTATTATTACTTTTTTCGAGATTCGCAAGCGAATCCAAGTTGATTTGTCGCATGACGAAATGTCAGCCATAAATTCGTTCTCACCAGGGAAACGTTAAATATAAAAGATAAAAAAAAAAGAAAAAAACTAAAGAAAGAAAAAATAAAGAAATAAAGAAATAAATGGCTAGAATATGGAAAAACGAGAAGCAATAGAATAGGACGCATGTAATTAAAGAATACAGATCAGTGCTCGACGCGTGCGACACGCGATTCCTACGATATAAAGCATCGCCCAAGTAGTATTATTGAGTCATAACGCGTGGCACGTCCGGTTGATAAAATCGGCTTATGGTCAGTACTATAGTTGTTCGTTCGTTCTTCTTGAATATATAATATGGGTCAGGGTTACGTGTCTATCTATTGTAGAATAATTTTTCTTTTTCTTCTTTTCTCATCTAGGCGCAGATTACAATCATCCATCTTTCTCGGATTCTTTTTAGATTGTCCTGCTTCTCTCTCTCTCTCTCTCTCTCTTTCTTTCTCTTTCTTTCTCTCTTTCTTTTTCTTTTCGTTTCTTTTTCGTCGTCGGCTTCTTTCGATTTCGTCTTTTTTTCTCATAGCAGCCCTTTAATTTCCCTCTTGGCCTACGTAGACAACCACGACCCCCGCGGCAGCCATTGTAAAATCTCAGGCATACTATCGTCGTTCACAAAGGAAGGGAAAGAGAGACAGAGAGAGAGAGAGAGAGTGAGAGAGAGAAAGAGAGAGAGAGAGAAAGAGAGAGAGAGAGAGAGAGAGAGGAGAAAGAGAGAGATAGACAGACAGACATCAGTGTATATGTATTGAACGCCTTATCGCGATGAAACCGCTCAGATATGAATATGCAATATTCTTAAGGCTGGAGATGCACAGAAAGAGAGACAGAGAGAGAGAGCGTACGGCCGACGATGCCTCTGAAAAGCTATAACAGACACTTCTCGCTTGCTCCGTTTTGCCGAAGGAGCACACCGTACGTTTGCCTATCCACGGCAGTACCCTCTCTACCTGACAATAGAGCCTTTGTGACCGGAGTTTGGCCATCATCCATTCTTCCCTTCGCCTACCTAATCAGGAGGGCCGTACTCTGGAATTTAGGTTAAAACATTTCTCCCTCTTGAGATTCATGACAATGGAATCCATTAAAAAGAAAGGAATAATAATATTGAATTTGGTGGGGTTCGACATTAGAAGATCGTTAGATCTCCTATACCGTGGTACTAGCACAGGGAATGTAATATTTATCTCTCTTAAATTTTCACTTCCCCTTTTCATCACGTAGAAACGTTTATATATTCGATTGGATCGATCGATCATAGATTTACGAGACAAACGATCGTGAATAAATCGTCGCCAATGTATATATATGTATATATACACATATATACGATATCAGCTTGTCGTAAGTATGTCGGTCAGGTTGAATATGTGACATTCGTGATGTGTCGGCCGCTCTTCCGTTGTATATTACTTATGCATTACGTTGCTGCATTGACCGACAATTACGTATACGTTCTATATTTTCTAACTACGTCCGTTTTTAACCGGTTCGTTCGGCATCGATAATTGAAATTTGTAAGAAAGCTTCGACGAAATATTTTGGATAATATTATATTTCTCATTATTTGACCTGATCGAGAAATATTTCCTCGTTCCTATTTAATTCATTAAATTTTCGATATATATATATATATATATATATATATATATATATATATACACATACATGCAATATTATTTATTTTAATATTCAAATTGATTTTAAATGATTTCATCAAATAAGTTTAAATGATTTTAAATGAAATACGCGGAATATGAGTTTAAAGAAATGAAAATATACACACACACACATGTATGTATGTATGTATGTATATATAAATACTAGTGTATCCGAACAAAAACAGATGTTGGTGAAAGGACGTCGATGTAAACAACGCCGAGGAAACGTTTATAGGTCAGGTCAAATAGATAGAAAGTCCTTGTCGGTCGGTTATTAAATCTTCACTCTCATTCTTTCTGTTCCAGCGACCACTCGATCAGCAACCGCGTGGATCGGCGAGGTTATCCAATGCACTGCGAATGTGAGTGCGGAGAAGTAACCAGACCCTTATGACGACGCGAGGAAACGGCTGAGAGTGGCTTGATCACTTCTCAGTCGGACTTTTAGGCTTTATGACCGATCTCTTCTTCCTTCCATTCTTCTCCCATATAATTGGTCCTTACCATAAATTTCGTTTCTTCTCGTAGCAGTCAAATTCGAACGTGTGTATATATATATATATATATATATATATATATATAAACACACACACATATATATACGGAGACACACACGCGCAGGTACACACACATATATATATACATATAACCCTCCCTAGAAAACGTTGAAACATTTATCGGAATACGAGGAACTCATCTTTGTTACGTCATTATGTGGTACAGACCATGATCAGGAAGTAATTACCATGCTCGAACGTAGTTACTGGTAACATGATTCAACCTCGTATCTGACTACGCCTACTTGCTGTTACTGCTGGTGCTGCTGGTGCTATTACCGTTACCGCTGTTGCATCATATATGCAGAAGACATCACAAAACCCGTATACTCGCTTCGTTACATGAAATTTCGTCGAGATACGCGAAAAAAATGTTCGACGAAATTAATAGCTGTTAACTATACCGTTGTTTTTCCCTTCCCCCCACCACCACCACCACCATCACCAACACCACCACTCATCCCCGCCACCACACACCTCTCGCATTTGTAGATTCGGTGAACGAAGAAAGAAGAGAAGATGGTGATAACGAGGGAAAGAAAATCAACGTGTTCCAAAGTCGAGCACCAATTTCTACGCTGCTCTGCGAAGACCGAAATGTAGTTCGAGCATTCCTGAGACCATTTTCTATAATGATTCAAGCCGATAGATAGATAGATAGATAGATAGATAAATAGATAGATAGATAGATAAATAGTTAGATAGAGAAGAGAGATAATAATCTCGTGAACTCGTGAATTTAGATAGACGACGACCAAGAATTAAAGAGAGAAAAAAAAGAAAGAAAAAAGCTGCTAAGGATAATTCATCACTGGTCTTGTAATATCGTTCGTCGTCGGCTCTGTACGATCGTTTTGACGAGGGAAAAAGAAGAAAAAGGACAAAAAAGAAAAAACAAGAAAGAGAGAGAGAGAGAGAAAGAGAAAGAAAAAAGAAACAACAGTGGATGCATGTCATAGCAAACATCGAAGTTTTTGGCGACGTTACAAGAGCCGAACGTGGTGTATCGCGTATTTCGTTACCTGGCGTTTGCCAACAAGCAAGCAAAGCTTTGCTACTCTTGACCATTTTCCAGCATGACGATGGAGAAATTCGTCCGAGCGGCTGGCCGACTCGGCAAAAAAATATACAGCCCTTATATACTTTCTATAGATTAAGCTCGACTTCCCATCACGTTACCACCGAAACGTTCGACCTTTTCTCAGGATTATTTTCATTTGCATATTACGGAATATATGTTGTTAGTGAAGCATGTAAGTACGCGCGCGTGTTTGTGTGTATGTGTGTGGGTGTGTGTGGAAAGTTGCCAAGAGGTTTAAGGTACTCGCGAATTTATAAGGGCGATGGATGATGATGGGCTTAAAGATCCGGATAAAAGGATGAAAAATGACTAGTATAATGGAATATCCGATCGATCTCGAATATATCTTCTCTTGTGTCTTCGTGATTTCCAACTTGTTCCTGTTATATAGAAAATGAAGATGGAAAGAAAGAGAAAAGGAAACATCGTGTATGCGTTTGAAATATGGATATGCTTCTCGACGCGTTCTATGCGTGCCTATTTGTACGTTTTCGTTTATTATGGATTACATACGTTTAGGTAAAATTGATCGAATCGTCGGAGCAGGTTACTCGCAGACGGCGCAAAAAATAGGTTGCTAGAGACGGGACAAAAGTTAATCGATGTCCTAACCGTAAGCCTCTTGGTTAATTTACTTTCCTTTCAAGAAAGCGATCGTTATTCTCGGCGAACACAAAAGTGAGAAACCTGAAACACTATGAGAAAACGATAGGAATAAGAGAAAAATTAGAAAAATTGAAATAGTTTTTACAGAACACTAATGATCGTAAAATATTTTCTCTCGATCTTTTATGTTTTTCCTTTTTCGATTTTTTCTTTTTTATTCATTTTTCGTACAAAAATTATTTCTTTGTTCTTTTTTTTTTCTTTTCGTATATAATATACATCGTTGGGAATTATTTTTAGACGCTGAGGAAAAACAGTAACGATCCCTTTACTTTAACACGCGCTCGATGAAAGAATATGAAATTTGTGATCACGCTTGTTCAACAAATGATGTATGCGAGCGGAAGTAACGCGAGCTTAGCGTAGGTGTTCCGGTAATCGCGTAAGCTCGGCGTCCTAAACTCCTGGTTACGTGCGAAAATACGAGACACGAGATAGATGTAGAAGAACGCGATTATTATAAACACATATGCACATAGGTATGTGTATTGAACGAATTACCTATGAGCACGCGATAATATATTAAAACCAGGATGAAGCTCATGCGAAGATTAGGATTTTCCTAGATCTAATATTAACGATGACATTATCACCATAGTACGCGAACAAATAATCAAACAAAGGACAAATCGGAAATGATTGAAAATTATTTATAATTTATTTTATTAGAAAGAACAGAGACGAGATAGGATAATCGAAAAAAAAAAGAAAAAAAATGTATAGATATTTTCTACGATCGTTTGATAATAATTTTCTGTTTTTTTTTCTTTCTTTCTTTTACTTTTTTTTTTTACTATAAAATATGCTTTAGATATACTCGTATGTAGGAAAAGGAAATTCGAATATGATGGGTAGTCTGACAACGAAGAAAGTTAATACTTAGGGCTCTCGTCGAACATCTTTTCTCTTCGTTTCTACTCTTACAACGGCCTAACGAGGTACGGCCTTTCGAGAAAGTATTCTTGCTTCAAAACTATCGACCATCCTACATAGAGGAATTGTTCTCTTTCTTGTAGATACATCGAAAATTTTATGCTTCTTATCGGTCTTTTTATTATCGCTAAAATGACAAACGTTATTAAAATATTCTTTTCTAATTTCTTTTTAAATATTACATTTCTTTATTAATATTTTTTTTTCTTCTTCTCTATCTTCTTTTCTATTGTCTTTTTACCTTAATTTTAGTTTATCGAATATCGAGAATATAGAAATCAAAGAAGACCTGAACCAGGGTAATATGTAATCTTATCTTACAAAATCGTGCCGATCGGGTAAATCGGCCGATTCAATGCGAATCAGACTACACGACAATCTTCGTTCCATCGTATAAGAATAAACTTCATCGTCGGTGTTTGTAGAAGAATAGTAAACGACGAGGAAATTCGACGAAAATGTATGCGGCGACGATGCATGCTAAGGACTTTACCTTACTTCTCGTTTTACTTCTTTTTCTTCTTCTTCTTCTTCTTTTTCTTTCTTTTTCTTGTTTCTTGTTTCTTTCTTTTTTTTAATTTTTTATTGTTGTTTTTCTTCCCATCTCCTGTTTGCTTTTTACGTTTTGAATTTTTCTCTCTCTTTTTTTCTCCTCCTCATCCTTGTTATAGTTAACAGTAATCGCGAAAAAGGAACGCGATGTCTCGCGTGTTTCTTTCTGCTTACCAAGTAAACAGCATTTTTAAACTACTAAAAATTGTCGGGGCATGCAAACCACTCTGTGGTAGCATTTATATATATATATATATATATATATATATATATATATATATGTAGGCACATTACTGCAACGAAGATAGAAACATCGTTTCTTTTTCTCTTACTTCGTTGTTTTCCTTATTATTCTTTTTCTTTTTTTTTTTTAATAAACAAAGTGTTCGCCGACATTTTTTAGATCGATCATAATACATCGATCGTTTTTCGTTCGATTTTACGATTGCAACGCGTCGTTCGTTCCTACGATGCAAATTATTGTTCACGGATGCAAGGTCTATTCTATTACGTTCGTGGTAGTAGTATCATCGTGCAGTCACATAAGGAAAAAGAAAAAAAAAGAAGAAAAAAGAAAAAGAAAAAGTAAAAAAAAAAGATTGATTCCCGCGATGACACACGTGCTCGTCGTTTAGTCGCGTGTCATTGCGAACGATCGATGAAGAAAGAATATTTCACATCGATCCTATCGCGAGATATAACTTAACACGAAATTCTTCGGAATATTTAAAATGATACCATTTTCACGGGATAAATCCCGAAGAGATTTTCTTTAAAAAATCGTATCCCCCGTCTCTCGACTTTTCCTACGAGTTACTTGCCACGTTGAAACTCGCGAGAGGATCGATACGTAAACGCGAGGTACATCGAGCTGATCGATCAAAGGGGAAAAGAAAGTGATAACACTTTCGTGGAAGAAATTAGCATTGCTTTCGAAGAAAATGTAAAAAGGAAAAAAAAGAAAAAGAAAAACGAACGAGCCAACAAAAAAGAAAAGAAAGAAAAATAGATTTCATAAAATCGATGGGAAGCCTCTGTTTATCTATCGCGACGAAACCCGTATATTTTCCATTCTTTCGTTGAAGCGAGAGAAAGAAGAAACATAAATGGGATGGAGAGAGAGAAAGAGAGGGAGAAAGAAAATGGCGAGATCTGTTTCGAACATCGAATGATATAAATACGTTCGATCGTTCCTTGTGCCTCGCGACGAAACGAAACGGGATTAAAAAAGAAATCGAATTAAAGAGAAAGAGAAAAAAACGGAAAAAGAAAAAAAAGAAAAAAGAACGTATAAGTGTGAAAGATTTAGTAAAGGGTAAAGAATAAACAAAAAAAAAATTAGCTTTAAAAGTAACGTTAGATAGACGGCGTTAGTCACCCTGAGCCGGTGACAACGGGCGGCAAGTACGTGCCGTTCTCATGGGAGTAAGCTTTTAGTGAAAATCTCCATCCTGAATATTCATTGCAAGGGAAGGGTGTCGAGAAACATAGAAAAGAGAGAGAAAGAGAGAGAAAGAGTAACAGAGAGGGGAAAGGATGAAAGAAAAGTGGGGTATATTGCAGGAAAAACAAAATGCTTCTCCCGTGAGACCGACGCTCCTTTGCTTTAATTAATTATATGGGCACTGCCAGTTCTGCAACTCTAATCAAACGGATGAAGCCGGCACGGCCAATCAAAAAGAGGTTCCAATCAAATTTTATTGCTGAAAATTCTCCATGCTGCGAAGGGACGCTCATTGTACATATATATATATATATATATATATATATATATATATATATATACATATATAATAAAATATGTAGTACGTACAAGCGTCTCTTTTGTAAGAAAATAAAAGAAAGAAAAAAAGAAAAGAAAATAGCGAAAAGAAATATCCTTTAAGCTCAAAGCGAAGTAGGAAAGGAAAAAGACAAGTTCTCATCGAGCTTGATCGTTTGAAATTTGAAGAAAATATGTATAAGAAGCAGTGAACATGGAAAGAAGATGGTATATGTATACATACATTATATATACATATATTATATTATATTATATATATGTATATATATATACTTTTTAGAAATTAGACAGCGTTCACCTAGGACCTATGTATGTATATATGTTTATATACACGCATATATGTACATACATATATATATATATATATATATATATATAAATACATTATTAATTCGAGGCGAGCAGTCAAAAAAGCATTGTTTAAGCATTTTATACAACACACGGCAATGCCATGCATCGATTTCACGTAGGAGGAGGAGAAGAAGGAGAAAGAGAAGGAGAAGGAAAAGAAAGAGAAAGACAAAGAGAAAGACAAAGAGTACGATGATACGATACGTAAAGAGTGTGGAGAAGTAAAAGAAGAAGAAGAAGAAGAAGAAAAGAAAGAAAGAAAGAAAGAAAGAAAAATGTGTATGTGTCTGTGTGAAAGAAGGGAAATGTGGGGAAAGAAGGAGCACGTCCTTGGAACGGTCTAGGCGTGAGTGACCTTGAAAATGTATTCAAGATCGATCCGAGATTTCTCGGGAGACCGTTCTTCCTCCTTCTTTTTTCTTTGTCTTTCTTCTACCCAGTTCTTTTTCTTCTCCACCCTCCCTCCCTCCCTCCCCCTCCACCTTTTTTCAATAAGCGAATTGCGCCGGGTGCTGGCCAACGTCACGATATTACGAAGAAGAGTACTTATCGACTTTTATCGGAGAGAAGCGTGCGCCTCGCGTCGCGTGATCCCGCCCCATGCGATTAGAGATTATCAATTACCGTTCCTATATGATCGTACGACAATTAGACTTAAGGTGGGTACGCTTTTTCGTCGATCGAGATGAGCTATACGAGCTTGCCTTCGAGCAAGAGATGAACGATTGCGGCTAAACGATTGTATTCATTATCGTTTATGCGATTATTATTACTGTTATTATTACGATTGTCATTATTATTATTATCATTATCATCATCATCGTCATCGTCATCATCATCTTCATCTTCATCATCATTATCATTAACATTATCATCATTATTATTATTATTATTATTATTATTATTATTATTGTTATTATTATTAATATTATTATTATTGTTATTATGATTACCGCGTCATTATTAAAAATGAAATATCATTTTAAATTGTGACGTGAACAGCGACACGAAACGAGGATAGACATAGAAACACGAACAGGTACACGTGTGAAAGGAACAGGACAACGCACGAAAACACATATACATAAATACACGACGTACGTTCTTACATACGTATAATATAAAAAGTTAGGCGAATGAAATAACAGAACTAGTTTTAGGGATAATCGAGTTGAACTCTGAGCCAGAAGGGGAGATCCTATAAATAGAAGAAAAAAAAGGGAAAGTAAAGTAACAAAAGAGTAAACGAAAGAAACAAAGAGAAAGAAAGAACGAAGGAAAGAGAGAGAGAGAGAGAGAGAGAAAGAGAGAAAGGAGTGTTCGAAAAGTTATTAAAAATAGAAAAAAAAACAAAAAAAAAGAAAAAGAAAAAGAAATAAATAAATAAGTAAAAGAAAACTATAGGTACCCCATGTTGAGCATTTAGCTGGTCTAAATCGCCATAGGGTTTGTATCCTGTAATTATACATATAGACTCGTTGAGTTTGTTGACCGTCAGATACTTTATTATTATCGTAAGCGTATGCGAGGGAATGTATATTTACGCATATACAAATATTTAAGAAGATGACTAAGAAGACAAGGAAGAAAAAGCGAGAGAAAAGGATGAAAGAAAATAATACAAAAAAAAAATAATAATAATGATGAGGATGATAAAAACAAAAAAAAACCAAGGAAAAAGAAAAGGTCGACGAGCGTGATAGAAATCGCTCGGTCTCCTTTATTTTCAGTTTTCGGCTTTGTTGTTTCTGAGATACAAGAGATACGAGGAGTAGGGGAAGGTACGATCTTCGACGAGTGTGCTCCGCGTATTATTTACGTTTAGTCTCATTTCTTCTCGAACGTCCAATGTGAGCGCCACGATAATCAAAGCGTTAGATATTGTTATATACTTATTATTAACGAGATATAACTATGTACATGCGTATACATACACCTATATACACACGAATTATTAATTATGTAAATAATTATTATCGTATTTAAGAGAATACATTTATGTAGTATCCGATTATCGCGAATGACCAAACGTTTTCACGTTATCAGCTCGTTCATTTCGTTAGCAACAAGCGCGAATCTTCGATGGTATCGGAACGACCTCGGGCATTCTTCGAATCGAAAAGGTCCAATTACGTAAGTAAATACGAGAGTAGCACGTTTAAGAGATCGAAACGATTAAAATGAATAAAATTGATTCTATCTCTCTATCTCTCTTTCTTTCTTTCTTTGTTTTGCTCTATGAACGAACCGATACCGTCGTTGGGGAAGCACGAGAGATACATAAAAATCGAAGAGACGAAGTATTGCATTTCATTTACGAATGGTCCACCTCTATTATAAAGGAGAAAAAAGTGATATCCATCCGGAAGATACGTTATGTTCCACGCAAATAGTTATATTTCTTTCTTTTCGTTTTTGTAATTTTTGTTTCAAATATAATAACAAGATCGTACGAGTGTGTATATATATATATATATATACTAACATCTATTATATTTACGTAACAGATTGCTTTTGTCTTTTCGATGTTTTGCCGCAACTTATCTTCCATTTTGTGTTACTCGTTCGATCGTAAGGAAGGACGTAATGATTACCTAATAATTAATAATTTATTTGATCGATCAACGTCATGAATCATCACCACTATCACCATCATCATCATCATCATCATCATCATTATCATCATTATCATCATGGTCATTATCATCATCATAATTATTATTATTATTACGGAATAAATGCGGAAGCCTTCGCTTGTAACGCAATAATTTTGTCCAGTTTAAAGTCCTGGAAGAAAGAAATAAGAGTGAGATAAAGTGAGTGAAATATTCGAGAGTGGAAAAAAGAAAAGAAACTAAAAGAAAGAAAAGAAAAAGGACAAAGAAAGAAAGAGAATCAAGGCCGATTAATTTAGAGTTCGATTGTTTGAAAAAAAAAAAAAATTCGTTTGAGTCGAATTAGCAAGCAGCACACTCGTGCATATATCCCTACTTCGTCTCGAGTGCAATTTATTCCCCGACTCCCTTAGTCCACCACCTCCTCTTCTCTGCCTAAGCCCCTCTGCTTCCCTCACTATCTTATTTCGCACGCTGCGCGGTCCTGACCTTAATTGTAAGGTAACCTAGATTACAGAAGACGAGGGCGCCTGGACGAACGAACGAACAATCTTAGAAACGATAGAAAGCGTAGCTTTGTTATTAAGCGTGCACGAATCACTGCGTCTTGTTGAGAAGTTTTCTATTTGCTCATCGCTTACCGTTACGGAAGGATCGAGAGAGAGAGAGAGAGAGAGAGAGAGAGAGAGAGAGAGAGAGAGAGAGAGAGAGAGTGAGAGAGTAAGAGTGAAAGAAAGAGAGAGCGAGATATATATATAGAGGAAAAGGAATCGAGATGATCCTTCCGTCGCACGGTCTCATCCTGTCAATTTCAGGAATAAATGAAAAAGAAAAGAAAAGAAAAGAAAAGAAAAGAAGATAGAGATAGAAGATAGAGATAGACATAGAGATAGAGTTGCTTCGTAAGACAATCGATTTCGGGGAGATTTCGAAAAAAAAAGAAAAAACGAAAAAAAAAGAAGAAGAAGGAAAAAAAATAATAATAAGAACCGTTCAAAATTCTACTCCTCCGATTCGTTTCCCTCGACAGTTCGATAATGAAAAGTGGATTCGTTCGTGCAACGAGAAATTAAAACTAACGATAAAGCTAACGAAGTTCACGAAATCTTCCGCGAGACACAATACAGAAGATATTTCAATACGCGAAAGAAAGAGAGACAAAGACAGAGACAAAGACAGAGAGAAAGAGAGAGAGAGAGAGAGTTTCGATCTCGATAGTTTACACGCGGGAGATGTTCGTGTGCGTGAGACGTAGGGGTTAGATGGCTCAATAATGAGCATTGTACGATTCTCGTGACCTCCCTTTTCGCGCTCGGCTCTGCTTGCCTCTGCATCGATCTTTGCCATTCGACGCGCAACGTTCGTGTATTTTTTCGTCCGTTGATTCGTTATTTTCTCTCTCTCTTTCTCTCTCTCTCTTTCTGTCTCTCTCTGTCCCTTTTTCTCTCTCTCTCTTCCTGTCTTTTATTATTCTCTCTTTTTTTTTGTTTTTATTTTTATTGTCTTTTTCGAAACGTTTCTCCCTGATAAAAAAAAAAGAGAAAAAGAAACAAACAAAAAATAAAAAGGAAGAAAAATAAAAAGAGAAAAAAGTTCCATTTCCTAAGTAGCGTAAAATTCTCGTCTCGTTCTCGAGATACCTAACTACGAATTTTCTCTTTTGTATCGACATCGTCGACATCGTCGTCGTCATCGTCGTCGTCGTCGTTGTCGTCGCCGTCGTCATCGTCGCCGTCATCGTCGTCGTTGTCGTTGTCGTCGTCGTCGTCGTTGTCGTTGTCGTTGTCGTCAGGCTTTTTTAATTTTCGATATCGCCTCGAGATCGTCGAGAAAAGTAGGTGCCGTTTCGATCGTCCCATCCGCCCCTTTCTTCGTTCCTCGAACAAGCTATCTCGCGTTGCACGAGAGAGAACGAGGGATTCCTATTTGAAAAGGCTAGGATTATAAGGGAGATAAGAATAAAAAGAGAAAAGAAAAAAGAAAAGAAAAGAGAAGAAAAGAAAAAAAAGTAGAATAAAAAAGAAAAGTAATAAAAAGAAAAAAAGAATGGGATAATGTTGCGATGAGAGAATTATATGTATGCATCTTAGTTGTATAAAATTATATGAAAATCAGCGGAGAGATCGAACGCACGCAAAGTTAGATGACAAGTCGTAAATCGTACGAGTAAAAATATATATATATATAAAAAACAACAACAACAACAAGAGTAACAACAACAACAAAAAACGCGGACTTACGATACTTATTACGATGCTGCACACAAATGTGCAGATATATGTACGCGTGCGTACAAGATTCCTGATTTTGTAAAAACAGCGACACGTGTTACATAGATTAATAATAAAGGTGAGATCTACGACGTTTTATAAAAGGCATCAGCCATCTTGGAGTTTGATAAGTTTGATTTTTTCCCAAAAATAATCCTATTATATCACGGAGGTGTAGAATTCTCCGTAGACCTCTCCTTGTCCTTTCTCTTTTTTCTCACGAAACCGAATCGTTTCCGTATCGCGACGCGTTGGCGAAAAATTTTCCGATAGCTGTGCCGTTACATCATATCGCGGAAATTTCCAGTCGGGTGAGCCTTCCGTCGTGGAAAATGCGGCTTTTGCATCCGTCCATGGAAGAATTGCGCTTTGATGCTTGCTCGAATCCATAATTCTACATACGCAAACTTTACATATGTCCTCCTATGTAGAAGATACATAAGCGTGTACCGTATATATATATGTATATATATATATATATATATATATATATATATATATGTATGTATAAACGTATATAACTTAAATACGTCGTTACTTCGATTAATTCGATTAAAGTATCACGAAGTGAGCTTTCGCGAAGATTAATCCAAGCTGTTTGGTAAACGTTACGAGTTGTTCTTTGGTCTTCGAGGTAAAGAGACGTCGAGAGTACCGTTACGCTCGAGATGACGATGACGACGAAGACGACGAAGAGAACCACGTATAATAACTCGAGCAACGTACGCTATCAAAATGCTTCGTTCTGGAAGTCGAGGAAGTTCGTTGATGGTTGAAATTTGTATTACGGCAACCCTTTAAAGTCTCAGGGATCTTAAGAAGGATATAGAGATAGGATGAAACTTAACGGAAAATTATAGCCAACCAAGAGTTTACCGCGAACTTTCAATGATTAAATAGCGAACACTTTCCAGAGACTAACGTAAACCGAGCGACGAGTTCGGTCGATGAAAAGCGGATTCAAAGTTGGAACAAAAGATAGATCTCCTTGGTTTGTGAATTCTCGGTAGAAAATAGAGTAAAAAGAAAAACAAAGGAAACAAAAAAAAAGAGAGAGAAAAAAAATAGAATTTCGTCGACCGTTTTGTAAAAGCTTCGTTTCGAAATCCGATCGTAATTATTATCGACGATCGTCCAACTGAAAATTTTGTACACGTCGACTCATTAACTCCTCGCATGTTAAATCGTCCAATACGATAACCCTCGATAATCGATTCTGTTTTTATTCCAAGTTGGATACGTCAAGTTCCAACCCCTTTCATCGATCCAATGTTTCCGACCCTTCTTTTTCTACTTTTTTCTCTTTCTCCCTTTACCCACCCTTAGATAGATATTCGCACGATCCTTTTGTACTTCCCACTTCCTCTCTTTCCTCTCCTTCCTCTCCTTCCTTACTCTCTTTCTCTCTCTTTCTTTTTTTTTCTCTCTCTCTTTTTCTCTCCCTACCTAATCGCAATAGCTTGCGTCACTCGAAAGAGGAGTTTACTTATTTGCAAGGGTGTGGTAGAATCTCCGGCTATATCGTCTTCGTCCCATTGAGTTTCTGGGCGCGGTGATATCTTGAATGAAATGCCCCACTAGCCGTTCTAACCTTATCTTCGATTATTTTTGGAAAGGAAAGGAAGAGAGTTTGAGAGAGAGAGAGAGAGAAAAAGAGAGAGAAAGAGAGAGAAAGGAAAAAGAGAAAGTATGAACGAAAGGAAACTCCTACTAAATTATTTACTCTTGAAATTTTTTGTGAAAGAGTCTCATATTATTCATGATAGGAAAATAAATAAAGAAAGAAGAAAGAAAAAAAGAGAAAGGGAGAGAAAGAAACAGAGAAAATGAAAAAAATTCATCGTTTTCACGATAAAAATTTATTTCTAATTAAGATTCGCTCGTAAATAAGGATCTCGAATGGCGATCGTATAAAGACAGAGAAATATCTATCATCTTTCTATCGCGATTAATGAAGTAGATTTTAACTCGAAAAAAGATCTTTTTACAAGAAGTAATCGTCTTTGCTAAGCTAGTAAATACCCTTCCTTTCAAAGATCATCAGATCCTCTTAGAATCCGAGACTATCTCTATTCAAGCTTTTGTCTTTTATCCTTCTTAACCTATCCAATCCAATTCCCTATTTTGAGGAACCATTAATACCATTGCCCTTTTCTATCCTCCAGTTTCATTGGCCGATGTTTAAAAGAGATCAGTGGAGACTCTCCGTAAGATCAGAGTCAAAGCGAAGGAAGGTGTGTCAGCGTTAGATGAGGGATCAAAGAGAATACGGGAAAAAGAGGAATGGTCTAGATTCGACGGTCATAAAGTATCTTTACTTTCTTAATGGCTCCTGTTCTTGGCATTATTACAACTGAGAAAGAACAACGAATTTCACAAAGCGAGTAAACGAATAAAATGGTCTGTCTTTTCAATATTATCTCTTAGAGAAAAAAAAAAGAAAGAAAGAAAGAGAAAAGAAAAATCATCTTCTTTCAAGTATATTTTCGAAAAAAAATTATTTAATCTCTCGATTGAAACATATTGAAAAAGAATTTCATTTTTCAACAACGTCTAATAAATCTTTTCAATGAAGTGTAATATGAGTATAATTAAAATTTTATGTTTTTAATCAGAGAGAAAGCGAGACGTATAAGGATTATACATACAGACATTAGAAAATTATATCTTCAAAAAGTCATATCTCATATCCCGTGCAAAGTTATTAGGAGACAGGAGTCGAAGTATATTATTCAACGTCACGCAGGAAATAATAGGGAGATTAAAAAGCTAACAGACAGGAAGGAAGATAGGTAGGCAAGTAAGTCGGATTTGAACGTAGGTATTCTCTGTGCAGCAAAGCGCAGGTGTATGTATACATTTACATGCACATACACACACACACAGTTACGTGCGCATACGTGCACATACATATACATACGTACATATATGTATGCGTATGTTACATTTATACATGGATTCTCGACGTAGTCAGCGGTCCGTTATGCGACAGAAACGACGCGCGAATCGATCATTCGAAGCGACGACCGCTCATCGATCGCACCCAACGACGAGTACTACGACAACAGTTGCAACGGAATCGTCTTTTCACGGCATACTTTTTTTTTCATTAAAAATCAAAAAAAAAAGTCAGAGAGGGAAAAAAAAGAAAAAAACAAAACAAATTTTCGAGACGACACTTTGCTAACGAAGCTCAATGTCCATTCATAAAAAGTTATGAAGAATTGTTTTTTGAATGAAGCTATGAATATATATATATATATATATATATATATATATACATACATACACATATTTAAAAGAAAAAAGAACATTTCTTTTTTGTATTTATAGATATATATTTTCTTTTTATTTATAGATATATCGCTTATATAGATATACAGTTTCTAAGTAAATAAAAATCAGATAGCGCAAGTAAAAACAGATACAGAGAGAAAAGTAATATCCTTTTGGTTTCCGTATGTATTGACTATATACCGCGTAGACGCGCGCGACCTTTACGAGTTACGCGGGATAGAGAAAGTTTCACGATTTCGTTTTATCTGAAAGTTCTCTACACGGAAAGTAGTACGACGTAGCGTTAGTCGGACCGTACGTACTATGCCTCGCGTATGTAAACTTTTAAACGTCAATCGATAGTCTCCGAAGCTCGCACGTTTCGTTACAACCCTTGGTTATAATTGGGGTCGAAAATGAAATGAGTTTCGATAGGAGGAAACGATTTTAAAAGTCGAAGGTATGAGGAAGAAAGTGAAGTTAGTAATTTTATACTGTTAAACTCAATTCCTCTACCATTACGTGTAGAGGTGCTCGATTTTTTTTTAATCCTTTTTCTTTTTCTTTCTTTTTTTTTTCTTTTTTTTTTCTCTATGAAAGTCCAATCGAGATCGAAATTTCTTTGCATTTCGTAGAGTCTTAGAGGAGTCTGTCCTTGGCATTAATGGAAGTAAAGTAAGAAGAGGGTTACGATAACGGTGTATCGTAGGGTAGAAGTTTGACCTGAATCGCCTGGCATTGGTTATATACACACGACGAGTGATCGCTATCATTTTCCGTCGCACACATCGCACCGGACTCCGGTTGGTTTTCAGTGACATAGTCGGTAAGTGAGTACACGTCGAGTTAGTCAACGCACGGTGCACGGTTACGGTGTCGTTCAAGAAACCTTCGTGGTAAACGTTTTTCTTTTATCGCTTTGATTTAAGACGATCATCCGAAAGATTTTCTTTGAATCGTTGAATCGATGACCAAACGATTATAATCGATTTAATTTGCGTGTACATTAAAATCACTCGTTAGATTAAATTACATCCCTAACGATAGAACAAACGTTTCGTTTGTTTTTCATATAGATATAGATTTACATAACTTTTCTCTTTGTATTTTTTTATTTCTTTTATTTTTTATACCTTCATTTATGTCTGTGTACTTTCAAAAGTTAATTAGGTCGCGAATCGTTGATCCTATGGTCATAAAGAATATTTAAAAAGTTTATATTTCGTCGGGAAATCATAAAATGTATATGAAAGAAATAGGAAACCGGTAAGTTCGCAAAAAAAAATATCGAAATAATTAACGTTGATCAAATAAATGTTTTAAGATATTTTAAAAATTATTTATTTTCACTTGACAAACATTTCTTATGGTATGACTCGATGATATATAATAAATTGAAGTAGCACAATGAAAATACCAAGTACACTCGAACGAACAACTCGTTATAGACTGTGAACAGGTTAAATTAGGATAACAATCCTTCCGTATCGGATTTAATCGTCAATAAAATTCTTCAATATTTTCAGCTGTCTATTTAAAGATTTATTGGCGAATATTACGAGCTGTGTCTCATAAAATAAACAACAAAACGATGAGAGAATAGAATAGAAGAGAAGTAAAGCGTATGGAATGCATCGGATTGTTACATATCGGTTTTGGATTTGACATGATGATTTTACGTAAAAAAAAAGAAACATAAAAGAAAAATAAAAAGAACAATAAAAAAAGAAAGTAAAGGAAAAAAAAGAAAAGAGAAAAAAGAAACATAATAAAGGAAAGTTTCCAGCTGAACGCATGAAAAGAAAAAAAGATAATACATTGATTTGAAGCATGCGATTAAATTAAATTAAAAATTAATCCTCAATTTATTGGTCGATCAATGTCGGTGAAATTCCAGGGAATCGTACATTAAAAAATTAACAAAGAGCTTTACATAAAAATTTTATTTATGAACGTTAGCGTATGAAATTTCTTGAGTACTTAACGGAGTTCGTTTTGAGCATACTGCCTGTTAATATCCGCGATAGTGTTCGTTAGCGGTGTATACCGAAGGATCATTAATTTAAGCCGTTCAACCAGGCCGCATCTATCAAAGTTCTACGTGGTGATCTTCCTACCTTCGCCTACTTGATCGCTTCGTTGAAATTAAGTATGCATCTGGCAGGATAAATCGAGAAAGAGAAAGAGAGAAAGAGAAAAAGAAAAGAATAAAGTCTCGAGCGACTTGACAGAAGCTAATTGCAAATCTCGTTATGAAAATTATTAAAAGTTTTTGAAAAAAATGTCTTACTTTTAAGTAAAATATCAATCTTCTTTAACTTGCATTAATTTCATAAAATATCGCGATATTTTGATAAAAATTTTTCTCCCAATAAAATCGAAAGATACATTTTTGTTAAAATTAAATACGTGAATAATAAATGGAAAAAGAAAGATATATAAATTATTCATAGTAAATAGATATAGATAAAAACAGAACGAATGTCAACGAAAACAGTACCGTTGAAATTCCCAGAAATCCTTCGACGATCTTGATTTTTAGGATAAACTGGGTCTAACATCAACTCGTGCTAAACACGTTTGTTCTAATTGTTTTCCAAAGCATATGTCTACGACATAGTCCGGATAGGGTGAATCTCGTAATCCGATTCTAACGCGTTAGATACACGTTACGTATATCTATACCTCTATACACACACACATATACATCTAAAGATTTTATATAAACATATATATCTGTGTAGACCCAGAAGGGAACGTACACGAGAATTTTACTCCTGCTTGTAAAATTCAAGCGGCACGCGTGTACTGGCACAGTGCCAAACCAATTCAACTGCAATAATATTTGCATAAACTGCTTTCATTCGTTACGTCCTATAAATCAACATTGCGACAGACGCCATCGGTACTCTATTCCTTTTATGAAAATCATAATGATTTATATAGAATTGTATTGTTCTCTTTCGATATCCCGATAAAAAATAATAATTTTCAAACGAAATTTGTTCGATTTAATTCGAACGAAAAATGTCCAAGTGCGCACGTGATAGCGTTCTGCCATATTTGTAAACACCGTGGATTGAGTATAAACAGAAAGTAAAAACGTTCTGGACGTATTATCGATGAATACGTCGAGCGAAAAGCATTCTGGTTTTAAATACCGAAGACTCGGGAATGGGCGAGGAACCGATAAAGCATACTTTCCCAATGATTTGCCGCTTTCATCGGCTTTTTCGTCCTTCTTTCATTTTTTCCCTATCTTTCTGTCCAAAGAACGATTTAAAAAAGAAAAAAAGAAAAAGAAAGAAAGAAGAGATAGAAACAGAAGTGACCAATAAATTGTAAATTTACACGAGTTCGAGTAAGAATCAACCCTGATGGATATAAATAAACGTAGCAGCTAATTTATTTGTGGGAGTTAATTTGCATACGATACTAGAGTATATATATATATATATATATATACACATATATATTCTATTCTCGTAGATAGAAGTCCGAGTCGTAAAATTGACTTATCTCGTTAGCATTCTAGCGTAGTGTCATCTCAACGTATTTACCAACGCGTAGAAGAAGGTTTAAGTTTATTCGAGTGAAATAAAGTGGGTAATAAAATATTTACAACCGTAAATACGAAAGAAATTTTATAATATTCTCGTTGACCCGAGTAGACGAGTTTATATACTTATGATATATTTCCGTGGGACATGTAAATACGTAGTAACCATTTATAATTGTTAAGAGTCCCATCTTTTAGATCAGACTGTAGATTTATGTGTATCGAGTCGGAATAATGCCGTTGAATTTTTGCGAAACTATTTTTCGTCAGGGCGTGTCACGCGAAAACTAAAATTTTCGCTACCGATTGAAGAATAAAATTTAGACCGATAGAAATCTCTCACGTGGTGATTTTCTTGCTAACATTCCTGCTTTCGAAAGTTTTAAATATAAATGACATTCCCATTAAAAGTCGGCTTTCGTGTTTCTTGCTCAACGTTTTTCACGAAACGCGATGTGGTGACATATTAGTTAGGTAAGTAGAAATAATGTACATATATGCGTACAACTACAACCAAATTCGTTCTTATTATCGCTCGAACGATTTCTTCATATAATTTGCTCGATTCGAATCTTGAATCTAGAATTCGAAAGAGAACGTATTCGAATTTTTGCTGAATAAAGCATCGTCAGTTACTTTCGTATATTGTCAGACAGCACTTCTGTCAATAACGCTGACTGCTCCGACAGCAGTTCCTATTAGAAACTCACTCTCTCATTCTCTCTTTGATTTCTGTGAAAAGGATGAACACAACTGCGATTGGTCGGTACCAAGGGATAAATCGAAGAAGACCCCTTCACTTTCGGTCTTCCACTTGAGTGTTAGGAAATCGCATCTCGAAATATTCAAAGTAAAACACC
Source organism: Vespula vulgaris (assembly GCF_905475345.1). NCBI lineage: Eukaryota > Metazoa > Arthropoda > Insecta > Hymenoptera > Vespidae > Vespula > Vespula vulgaris. The sequence continues at coordinate 7,635,294 of NC_066590.1, read as the reverse complement.
AGCAAATCCAATTCCGCAACGAACCTTGCCAGCTTGCTCGTTTCTTATTCTTTTTCTCTCCTTTTTTCTTCTTCCTCTTTTTCTTTCTCTTGACTTTTTAAAGATCAAAGCGTCCGGAATTAAGTATTTAACAAAAGTCGCGAGGAGACTTCGAAAGAACGAGCAAACTCAGGTGACCTGATAAAAGCTAATAAGATTCAATCGGATTTCGCGGTTTCTGTGTCTCTACTTCTTTGTACGTTTTTTTTCCATTTGCTTTTTTCTTCTTCTATTTTTTTTTTCTTTAATTCCAGCGAGAGCTTTAAAGACGATTATTAAACCTCGAGTTTTATTACGCGAACGAACGCACGAAAATCGAGCGAGAGATGCCGTTTAGTCATAGCCGTGTGAATCGTGCTTCAACAGGTGCCAGATATCAAATTCAACCAGAGAGCACCTTACGGAGTACAATTAAAGCGGTCTTTAAGACTGTCTTTGAAATTAGTACTGATCGAGCAATTTTTTTTGTCTTTATATATATATATATATATATATATATATATATATATATATATATTACTTCGTTATTGTTTTAATTATAAAATGTTCCAACCAGTTAGAATCATTCCTGATCATTTATAACCATTTCTTAAATAAGCGAAAGAGAAAATAAGTGAAACTGATTTATAGGATTGGCAGAAATCGCGAATAGAATCGACATTTACGTTCCGCGGAAAAGATAGGAGAAAGAAAAAAGAAGGAAAGAAGAAGAAAAAGAAAGGGAAAAAGAAAGAAAATAAAAAAAAGAAAAGAGAAATCAATATTCCGAGGTAAAATCTAGACCGGCCTGAGGCATAATGGTAGATGTAATCGTGCCATAATCTCCGAGCAATCCGGAACTGACATGTGTACAAAAGGAGGCAGTAAAGAGCGCCGAGAAGAACGAGATAGATATCATCTCTTTGAAAAGAGATCTTTCGTCGCGTTATCACGAACGATTTTGTCATGCCCAGATCGGTTTGGTTTAGTTTGAGCTAAACCTTAACCGAACGAATAGTCGAAGTCTTCGAACGAGACAATTTGTCGGAATGAGAGCGCGAGACAAAGATACATATCGAACGTCTCTTCACCTCCATTCGTTCGAGAATACTTGAGGTTTCTCCTTTGTCCGACTCCCTATTGACATCGGCCTGCTTTTGCTGATGAGACGAGACGTATCCCAAATGCGCGATCGCTGCACAAAAGGGCCTATCGAAGAAATTTTTCTATATATATATATATGTGTGTGTGTGTGCGTGTGTGTATGTATGTATGTATGTATATTTATAATATATATTTACATATATACATAGAGAAGTAGATATCAAGATTTTCCATCTAGCTCCGACGAGTTTAAAGATCTTTCAAAAAAAATTGATGAGCGAAATCGTGAAAAGAAAGAGAATATAAAATATCGAGAGTCCCTGATGAAAGTAGGACACATGCCTTCTCAATGGGAGAAGGACGACGGAGAATGCGTTTAGATCGAGAGATAGGATAGCAAAGTGAGACCACCACTATCGTTAGAAAACGCTAACCCGCCGATAAGTCTATCTTGGAGCCGACATAGAACGGAAAGAAAACGTCGATCGCGAGAAATGGAAATATTCGTTGAGACGTGTTCGTACTTGGAAATATTTCTTTCCTTCTCTCTTTTTTTCAATTTTCTTTTTATAGTTCTTTACGTAATTTCTTTTTAACTTCTGTGCATTATTTCATTCACCGTGAATAAGAAGAAACAAATAAGAAAGAAAGAAAGAAAAAGAGAAAGAGAGCGAGAGAGAAAGAAAGAGAGAGAGAGAGAAGTCAAATAAAAGAATTTAATTAATGAACTAAATTTTTCAACTCAATTTTCAATTGCATTAAAATGGACCAATAATTCTTTATTAAAGTGTATCATAACTATATGCACGAAGTTATGTAATTATATGATTTATATCAATATAATTATAATTAAATATTAACAGAATTGGTAAATATCATTGCAGAGTAATATTTAATAAGATCGTGCTAAATTAATTACATTCTAATGTAATATAGAATGAAAGAGATAATTTGCCTTCTTTATCTTTTATCTTCGTTCTTCTTATCAAAGGATCTATGGAGAAGGAGAGATTATGCGGGCGGAGTACATAGACACATACATACACACACACATACATCCTTCGGTCAAAGAAACTACAATGAACAGTATCTTCCTCTGCATCATTTATAATAGTAAAACTTTTAGCGATCATTACAGCGGATAATACAAACGTATATCGATGTACATACATACATACATACATACTTACGTATATATATATATATAGTAAATAGATTTTCATTTTAATCGAGTTCAAGTTTATTTATTTTTCATTAATTTATATATATATATATATGTAGCATATCATATTAGATGATTAAAATTGAATGAAAGTAAATGAAAATAAAATAAAATTCGTCTCGCGGCTTTAAAAATATTCAAAAGAAATGAAAATTTGTAATAGGGTTGAAGGGTAAAAGTTTGTAATTTAACATTATAATCAAGTTATGTGCGTTAAGTTGAACAACGATTCCAAATGTTAAAAGGTTTAAAAAGATTCATTTCTTTTTTAATTATCACGCGATTCCCATCTAAATGTTTCGAACAGGAGACGAATAGACGGGACGACGAAAGCTTTTACTCGTATAATGATCGTATGAAAAAGTAACGCTTTAGATGAGAGAAAGAGAGAGAGAGAGAGAGAGAGAGAGAGAGAGAGAGAGAGAGAGAGAGAGAGAGAGAGAGAGAAACTGCAGGCAAGTAACACGAATACTAACGTTGTTTAAAATCATTCGTGGTTTTTCACATCACGTGTTAACGTGCGAAGCGAGAGACGAGTCGTTAAAACAGTCCCATGACGCGTAATTAAGCGATTTTTCAACGATTGTGGTTAACTCTCGTTGATCATCATTTTACTTCGTTAACGTGCGAAAATTCAAAACCATGAATTTCCACTTATTTATTTTCTTTTTCCTTCCGTTACATTTTTTGTTGTCGTTTGTTTCTTTTCTTTTTATTTTTTATATTTTTTTAGTTTCTTTTAATATCAACTGATAAATAAATCGAGGTCAGAGGATAACTCCGTGAAACGTACCGACACGTGTGCGGTAGTAGCATCGTTGGCGAAGGTGAAATTGCAGCGAAAGAAACGGAGCGAAATGGAAGAGATTTCTTTTTTTTTTTTTTCTATCGAATCAACAAGGAATTCCTCGGTTGAAAAACGAAGCACAGTTAAGAACTTCTTCTTCTTCTTTTTTTTCTCTTTTTATTATTTGAATAGCGAGTAATAAATAACGAATCGGATAAGCGATTGTCTGAAAGGAAATATGATTTCAGAAAAAACGATGACGATTTATTTGTAATAATTACCCGCTCAGTATTTTTAAGACTTATTATATTTTACGCCGAACAGTTTTATCTTTAAATAAATTTGAAGTAACAAGATCAATTCAGGAGTTACGAAGAAAAATTATTTAAAAAAAAGAAAAAAGAGAAAAAACGGGAAAAAAGAGAGAAAAAGAAACCAAGTGGTTGTTGATCGATATAGAAGTCGAACAAGGTAACTCGATGATTAATTTTTCCCCGTTGAAATGTTTTTCAAAACCAATTTTATTCTTTTAATTGAATTTTTGTTTTGTTTTTATTCGAGCAACAAGCACCGTACAATACATTTTTTCTTTTACGAGATACGAAATGCTTTTGTTTTTGTTTTTCTTTTTGTAAAATTAAAATTGATGTCACTTCGATATAAAATGTGAAATAATTCGATCGAGTTATATGATCCGTTTTATGTAAAACTTTATTTCTAAATCGTTTGTATTAGTGGTGGAAAGTTTATTTACATGATGAACTATACGATAATACTTTTCACGTAAACGTTTAACTATGTTTACTTCATCTTCTCTCGTTCCCAATTGTGTGGATAGATATCCGCTGACATTTCGCTCTCTAACATTTAGTACCATAATTCACATACATTCCCATTTAATTGATCTATCATCCGTCACTCCGATTCTATACTCTCATGGTATTCGCCAACAGTTACTCTGGCTGTTCCTTGTCAGCGTAGTTAAATCAATTTGCATCGGACCGAGCCAAGATAATCGAGTTCGACGACCGATCTCAGTATCTCATTTAAAACATCCGTAACTATTCTCCATTTTAAATAGGATTATCCTCAATTACAAAATATATACTCAACCGATGAGCATATATATATATATATATATATATATATATATATATATATACACAAGTTTCGTTGAGTGACTTGTTAAAAATCAGTATAAATAGAGAGAAAAAAATCCATACTGAATCATAATGAAACGATATTCAAAAAGATACAAATAATATCAAATCTGTAAGAAGTCACGTTGGTCCAGAAACAGTCCTTACAAAGAATATACACACGTATATATGCACACACACACACAGGCACATACACACATACATAGGGTATATGATTTACGAAAGATTCGAAGAAGCGATAGAAGAAAAGGGATATCGGCATTCCGAGCATTTTATCGAATGGGTGGGAAAAGAAAAAGGAACATGTGGAAGACGAAAGTGCAGCAGAGGAGAATAGAAACGCGAACAATCGATGGGAGTGAGATCGAGAGAGTCAGAGAACTGATCGGTCTTCGGTTGAACTGTTGGAGGTAGAAGAGGAAAGGGCAAAAGAGAAAGAAAGAGAGAGAGAGAGAGAAAGAGAAAGAAAGACGACGCTGACACGGTGGCTAGAGTAGGAGTTGACAGGAGTGTCGTGGGGCTGTGCCTCGAGGTGGTATATCGACCCGTAATATATATAACAATCGAGTTAGACACATACATACGCATATACACGTTCTCATATATAGTCATCTTATCACCCTTATATTTACTCTATATACGAAATGCATATACCTAAATATAGGTATATGTAAAGTACGAATTCGAAAGACAATTTCACGGAATACTCATAAACCTTCATAAAATCATACTTTTCCTTTTTTCCTCTTTCTTTCTCTCTGTCTCGTTTCTTCAAATCCAAGGAGTGTCGTCAGTTTCTCCGTGTAAGGTACTTGCACTACTTCAAAGTCAGTCATATAATTCTTAGCAAATGTAATCTCAAATACAATCTATATTATGTATCTATATTTTATTTTATTTTATTTTATTTTATTTTATTTCTTTATTTCTTTTCTTTCTATTCCGTTCGTTCCAAGCGTAAATCCTTCTATAGAATCTATTAGGTGGCATGTTCTCGTTGCAAATGTCAATATCTTTTTCTCTCTACAACCCTGTGCTAGAGAGAAGACCCTACCTAGTTCAACGCTTCTATAAGATACCGTATCTCTATCTCTATTTATATCTATCTTTTTCTCTCTCTTTATATATCTTTCGACTATATAGTGAAAATATCGTTCTAACCGAAATAGATATTGTTAAGAGCTTCTCTATCACGAAATGAAACGTCTAACTAGTCTATTATGATATTAGATCTCTTAATCGGAAATAGTACTATCTAATCGATTAATTCTCAATTAGACCAATTAGAATCAATTTTTCGATTGATATGTAATACAAACACCGACGAATGAGTATTTCGTTTTTTAATCAAGTTACACAAACAATATCGAAATTATTAGAAGTTAGAAGAGTATTTTACATAATGAAAATTTGTTTAAACAATTTTTATTATTATGAAAAATATCAATAAAAACCTATGTATATTTAACTGTACATTTAAACTTGTATTACACTCTTTCACGTAATTTACTTTACTTTATTATACTCTTCACTCTTGTATTCTTTAAATCGCGATATCATCAAAGGTTCAATGAATTTAAATGAATCCGAAACAATGTAATATATCCAATTACTTTCGAAAAGAAATGTTAATATTAAATGTCGAGCGCGTAAAACGATAGAAAGCTCGTAGGAGGCGTTATTTTATGTTACACACGTTGGTACTTGTGAACTCGTACATTTATCAAAGATATGCCCTGGGATATCTCTCTTTCTCTCTCTCTCTTATCTTTCTATCTTTCTCTCTATATCTTTCTAAGGAAGGATCAACTTTTTCTCAACGTTTCTTTTTTAACGTACGTAAGTCGGTCTCGAGATTAGTTTAAGATCCCGAATAAATCTCTCTCGTGGCAAGAGTTTCGTTCGACGTTTTAGTACGTAGATACCTACGTATGTACATACGTATGTACGTATACTAAACCTACGACAACAATACCGAAGAGAAAGAAGAAAAAGAAAAAGAGAAAAGATCTTCTTTGATAGGAGGATGAAATTCGTATTCTCGTGAGATCGATTCGATACGAGGAACGCGACTTTATTATCGAAGTAACACTATCAAAACTATGGCGGAAAGCTTCAACGGAAAATTATCATTACGAAGAGTCGAAGGAATCTAGGTCGGTGAATATCATCATGCGATCGGTGTATAACGATCGAACGATAAACGTGAAAAACGTAGATCGATTAGAAACTTTCTCTAAAGCGATTCTCTCTGGCTACGTCTCTACGAGATACGGCTCTTAGAGTGGATATTACACATATACTCGTACGTTAGTTAGACATCTATGGGTACCTAATTTCAAAATTGAGCTAGACGACAAGCTACGTCGATGGGAAACGTTGGAAAATGAGAGAGAAAGAGAGGGGGGAGAAAGAGAGAGAGAGAGAGAGAGAGAGAGAGAGAGAGAGAGAGAGAGAGAGAAATTACGTTCGTGCACGACATTTCTGATTAATACTCCACGTCGTTTAATAGCAAAGGAATATACCAGTTCCTTCTACGGTATTTCTAAATGGAATATTTAAATGAAGACATTGTAAATCAGACAAGATGGACTTGAGCAATTCACTTGTCTCTTTACCTTTCTGAAACTTCATTCAATAGGACAAAAAAATAAAAAAATATAAGTAAAAATAAAAAAGAGAAACGAAGTAATACCACTTACCCTTTGGAAGTAGCTTTTCCTGACATATCGCATAATTAATTCGGTCTACCCACCTTGTAAAACGACGTTAATGGCGTCTTCTTTGGCTCGAACCCGACGATGAAAACGCTTCTCTTCGAAGGAAAGTGAAGTGGGAGATAAAAAGGGAAAAAAAGAAAAATGAGAGAAGGTACGCGCGCGGTTAAGTAGTAGCTGCGTCTAGGGGTTTTTAATTTTTTATCGTAGAACATTATACCGTATCAAGGATGAAGGAAGCAAACTAGGGAATATGGAATTGGAACGGGCCTGCTAGCTAGCCGTGGTATGCACACAACGTTCTCAGCGTTTAAATGTAATATTATTTCATGTTATACGGTAATACAAATGAATATTATTATTCCCACTCGTTGGCCTATATATGTATCAGATTACGGATATCGGAGATTCCGCGGATCGTTGGCGAGCTCACAAATGTCGAGTAATACCAAAGGATATTTATTATTCTGCCTGCGTGCCTCTCCTATCTTTCTTTATTTTTTAAATAAAATATTATCATGGTTTCTATTTGTACATGTACAGTTGACGATGCATCGACACCACGGCTAGCAATTATTTATACTGGGTGAAACGTGTAACGTAGGTCATGGCAAATTGCATGAAAAAATATGTCTTCTTTAAACAAATTTCCGATATATATATATATATTTATTTATATTTATACGTAAGCGTTGCGAACTAATCGTAGCACACATCTCATATAAATCCTTGTTATTTTAATGGATTTATCATAATTATAAATTCATTTAAACTGATCAAAAATTACACGGTGGCTCACCCGGTATGTACGTCAAATCGTTAATTCCCCTCATGCATTTCCCCCCATCTTTTTAATGATAACGACTGCTCGTACTAGGCAGAGTAAAAACATACACAATAAACGATAATTTACCATCACGTGAGGCACCGATGTGCAGCAAGCTCGTAATCATTCGAGCTCGTAATCATTTCAGCTTACTTGCCGTTGGGAGAAAAGTTAGGGAAGAGCAAGTAAAAAAGGAAAGAGACGACTTTTATTAAATAGAAACATTGAAGCGCGGGATAAACCTTTGTCAGGTATACGGTCGGTTTCCTGTACGTAATTAAATAAATTCCAGAGGACATTTAAAAGAGTAGAAAAAGGAAAACAACGAACAAGTAAAAGTTAATATCGATAAAATTGAAGGACTTCCCCGACGATTTTCTTTTCGACTAGCGACGTGGAAAATTCTCTCGTCTCCTTTTCTTTTCCTTTTTTTTCCTTTTTTTCATCCTTTTTCTTTTCTCTTCCTTCGTGTAATTTTCCACACGTTATTCCTTCATAGTCGCGAGTTTCAACGAAACAATCCGAATTTCGTTTCGTTCTGTGCGTTGAAACCTCGTTACATGTTGCCGAGCATTGTGAAAAAAGAGAGAAAGGAAAGAACATAAAAAAAAAAGAAAAAGAAACGGAGGAACATAAAAGCTTAAAAGAAAAAAGATAAATAAACAAAAAAAGAAACAAATATTTTACGGACGACTGAAATAGGAAAAATTTCAACAAGCATACATTCAAAGTGTATTCAATAGGATATAATAATTATATTATTTTCAAAAAGATTTCTCATTACTCTTTGAATCCAACTCGCTCTTAAATATGTGTACGTACATACGCGATAATATTTTATTGGATTTTTTCTTTCTTTCTTATTCTTTTTTCCCTAAACAACGATAGTGAAATGTCCTCGAAAGATATTCGATGGTTAATCACGATCGGTGAAATTCATTCGAGAGTTCTTCTTGTTTGACAGAGTAAAAAAAAAAAGAAAAAAAGAAAAGAAAAACAGAAAACTTATCTCGTCAGAGAACGCATCGTCGTCGACCTAACGAATTCTCTCTCTCTCTCTCTCTCTCGCGATAAGAGAAAAGTGTTTTCGAGTTATTGCATAGTCCAAAGTAATTAGAGTTTAATTAGAGGGTAATGTGAGAACAAGGAACGAGTTGCAGCTGCCAGTAAATTATTGGATGCGCCCACGTTCTTGGCGACAAGTACGATCATTCAATTGTGAATATATATATATATATATATATATATATATATGTATGTATGTATGTATGTATGTATGTATATACACACACACACACATATATATATATATATTCAGCTTTGTTCCGTTCATACGTTATACGTACAAATATCGTGTTATCTTTTTTCTCTTTACAGACAGTTACAAGTTAATTAAGGTCAAACATATAGTTTTTTATGTAAACGAAACGATATACAACATGTGCTCGAATTGTGTCATAATTTATTATATTATCCTTGAAAATCACGTGGAGGACAGTTATTACATTATCGTACAACACACAGGCCCGCTTCGTTTTGTTTTTGTTTGTTTATTCGTGTTCGTTTTTTTTCTTTTTTTAAATAATCAAGTAATCACGGTCATGGGATTTTTGTCTTCGACGCATCAAGCGTTCGTTCGTATCATTTGACGAAGGAAATGAAATATCTCCTCGATTTTTCTTTCGAACGACGATGACAATGTGATTCAATGGAAATACAAATTATTTGTGAATATCGCTTAAGAAAGAATAATAATAATAATAATTATTATTATTATTATTAATAATCGGGCCGCACGTTTCTTTTTTTTTATTTTTTTATTTTACACGCGAAAAAAACCGTGTTCCGACAACCTCGACGATTTTTTCTTTTGGAAAGTATACAATTAGAGAAACACAGAAAGAGAGATACAGAGGAAGGGAGAGGGAGAGAGGGAGGGAGAGAGAAAGAGAGAGATAGAGGAAAAAGGATACGTTCAAAGATGGTCGAGGTCGTTGATATACGGTCGCTGGACAGAAAGTTATTTTTATAATACAGGAATATTTACAGATGCTCAATAACGTACGTCTTCTTAGTTACAATAGAAACTATCACTTACGACATAGGTATCTTTATTTTCTTCTCTTTTACACGCATACATTCGTTCTTTCTCTCTCTCTCTCTCTCTCTCTCTCTCTCTCTCTCCCTCCCTCCCTCTCTCTCTTTCTCTCTCTCTCTCCATCTCTCTCTTACAGACACACACTTCAATCGTCGCTATTTCACATATCCCATATCACTAATATTATCTACCCATCTATCTAACTTCCTATATACTTATTCCCGTAAGGGTCTTAATCGATCTAACAAATAAAGTTGTTATCCACACAATAGACACACACGCGCACACATTCGTCTTATCACTTATCCCATTCATTCTTACATTCTTATATCCGTACAAAAAAGAGATAAGAAAGAAACCTG